>NC_028648.1:8733543-8802504 GCF_001406875.1 Solanum pennellii
ATATATATATATATATATATATATATATATATATATATATATATATATATCATGCATATTTTTCAAATTGAAAAGAACAGATCATAAATTCACGTAACATAGTGGTCAATGAACTTCTTAAAGAAGTAACTATGTATTTAAAATGACTCTAATTAGTAAATCTTATCTACGAGGAAATGTTCCAATTTAATAACATTTATTAATTGCACTGTGGTTCATCAAAAGATTTGGTGACTCATTATTTCAATATTACGTTAATGAACAAATTAAAAAAGGATCCAACACATAGTTTTACTAAATTTGGAACAGTTTATAGGTCACAATTAATATGTAGTATTTATTTAATATTAAAGAAATCTTGAATAAGATGTAAAAATAAGTTTTGAAAGGGAGAGAATTAACACAATTATGGGTGAATATCAATGGAAAATGTTTTTAAAAGATTAATTTATTGTTTTTCTGAGAAGGATATAGTAGAAAGAATTCAATACTATGAAATATGAAAAGATTATCAATAACTTATTATTCTGTACATAATTAGATTTCAGAAATTTAAAATTATATCTAATTAGTAAATTGGTCTTCCGTTCGTGCAATCATAAGAAACTATTTTTTTTATTAAGTAAAAAAGATATTAGTCCTCATGTCCCAATTTATCCTTTAAGTGAAGCCATACATCTCTTTCAACATTTATGTTCTCGCTTTATTATTCCTTTTTATTTCTTCCTCGTCCATCCACTAGAAAATGTGAGTTTTGTTTTCTTTATTTTCCAATAATAAAAATAAACAAAGAGACTCAAAAGCATAGTAAAATGTACGTAAATAATGAGTCTCAAATCATTAATGAGGCCTACAATTCATAAAATTAATTGACATTATGTTTTATGCATTTGTTAACACTATATTTTGAATGATAGTCTTGTCATAAATATCGAAAAGTAGATATAGGTACCATGAATTAAAAAATATTCATAAAAAAAAAATTAAAGAATTCTTTGTCGAAACATCAAGCTGTATTGTATATTCAACTAATTTTTGTAAAATAAAGGATCAACACATAGTTAAGAAACTGATGTGCTAAAAGAAGTCTCTGATGGTTTCCTATCTATTAGTCAATGTTTATACATAATGTAAACCAAGTTTGAAAATTTTCATATGTAATGCAAAAAAAAAAGTACAAAAAATGAATCAAGAGTATAATTTATAATGTGAAATACTTTATAATTAAATAATGTGTATGTAATTGAAATATTCAAGCATATATATCAGTCTATACACAATCACATAGTAATCACCTTCCTTCCCTTTACCGTATTTACTCAGATCATTCATATGAAAATAAATAAAGAAAGAAACACAATATGATTACAATTCAAAGAATACATGAATATTGAAAGCCTGAATACCTTATTTTTATTCACATGTTGAAGATAAGGGATGATGAAGATATGAAACGGTTTTAAAAAACGTGGTATAATCAATGTATTCAACGATTAACTGACACTATAGTTTGAGTCACACTATAATAGGGCTACTAAAAGTCAATTGTATTGCTATATCTTGTACTAGGTGAAGTCGAATAGGATAGGTTATAAGTATGGTAGTAGTAGTCAACCACTATTCTTCTAAATTGTATGTGTGTATTGTAGTAGAATTTTAAGTGTATCAAGCCTAGGACTGTACAATTTACTCATATATAAAGAACATGTACTCGAAAGTTTTTCATCAATATATCCTTAATTTCTCATATTTTAACTTAAGACTTCTACATGATCTCAAATCATATCAGTTCTTTCGCTCTCTATGTATTGAATCTAAAACAAAAATTACCATATGTTTCAAACTGCAGTGACCTCCTGTACCAATACATTGTACACCTCCTCACTTGCCACCTCAATGTCTCTTGTTCCATTAAAATTAAGCCAAAACTATCTCATATGGTGGATACAAATAATACTGTTGATTAGGGTGATGATACTAACCTATCTTACCATAAAGAATGAACCAACTAAAGTAATTCTTCCACTAGAAAGACTGTTGAGAAAGTTGTGGATGTTAAGAAGGATGTAGAAGATAGTGGCAACATTGATGGCTGGGATGAGTAAGATCTGTTGCTAAGGAGTTGGATCTCATTCAATTTGAAAAAAGAAAGAATGTACATGATTGTTGTATGCTCAACTGCTTGGAAGAAACTCATCTTCATGCAATAAAAAATAAGGAGTCTCATCCTAACATCAACCACAAAGTGGTAGTCGAGGAACAAAAAAAATTGATGACTGCATTAAAGAATTCAAAGGCATATATGATGGCCTTGTATCCATTCACAAACATGTGGATGAAAATAATTAAATAATCTATTTTTCTAGACGTTTTGGACTCAAGTACTTAAGATTGTCATGATAGGTAAAGCACTGTATCTCACTCTTAATCAATTTGTTAATTCTCTTAGAGGTTTTGATATGAGGGAGGATGAAGAAGACGTGACACAACACAATCATAACATGACATTTTCTACTTAAAGGGTTAAGAGAAAAGAAAACTACTCAGAAAAGAGGAACAAGAACTTCAAATCCAGGCGAAGAAGCTTCAAGCCTGCTCGAGAAGGAATGGGTTTTTAGAACAACCAATATGAAAGAGGTTCTCAAAACAATCAAAGTTTCTCAAACGGAAACAAGGAAAGGAACATAGTAAGTCATGTAAATTTTTGGTAGGAATAATCATATTTCTCTTAAATGTTTTCATATGTGGGACTACTCTTATCAATTTGCAGATGAACTATCACAGGATTGGTTGCTTTAAATCTACGCCACATATGACACTTTGTATGTAGACTCAAGAGCAAGTAGTCATATGGCATATAAATCTTGTATTTTATCTGAACTTAATCACTACAATAGACTAAATAAAGTCATTGTTGGGAATATAACACATTTAGACATACCACATGTTGGGAATACAAATAGATTATGCCTGAAATTACACGAAGTCCTTATAGTTCCTATGATAACTAAGAATCTACTCGCAGTTAGTAAAATTTTTCTTTAGAGTTTGTAGATTATGACACGGGGTATACTTGGTGTTGTCCACTAAAAAGCAAATTTGAACTTTTTAAAATATCTATAAAATTTCAAAAAATTGTAGAAAAATAGTTTTCTAAAGAAATTAAGGTATTTTTATGTGATATATGTGGTAGGTTCATTAACATACATTTTATTAAGCCTGGTGATTATTATGGTATTGTAAGGAATATTTCATGTCCTACCAAACGTGCAAAAAATATAGTTTACAAAGAAAACATAGGCATATTGTTGATACTGGATTAACTATGTTATTTCAGGCTAAGATTCCTTTATTTCTACGGGTTGAAGCATTTCTCATTGTAAATTTTCTCATAGATATACTCTTTAAGGACCCAACATACATATTCTACTCTAGTGAGAGAACCAACGCCTACAACTAGGGGTCAGTCAGGCAAGGGTGGTACAAATTCTAGCAATGGAACTACAGTTTAGTAGAGGAGGGGTAGAGGTAACACTTAGAATTAACGGGTAGATGAGGTCATTGTTATGCGTTTCTAGGAAGGCCATAGGTTGAGTGTTTTGATGTAGTTATTACATATATCATCCAGTGTTCCATCAACGTATATTTGTATTATTTCATCTGAGGTCTACATTTTCTTATGTGTAGATATGGTAGAGTTTGATATCATCTTGGATATGGATTGGATAATTCCTTGTCATGTTATTATTGACTATTATGATAATTTTGTGAACTTGCGATGCATGGTGTTTCAAGGTTTGACTTTTGGAGTTTTGTGAGCTTGGCAAGATACTACAGATGGTTTGTTCAGAGTTTCTCTCATATCTCATCCCCATTTCCTAGATTGACACGATAGAGTGTTAACTTTCAGTGGTTTGGTGAGTGTGAGAAATTATTTCAAAATCTCAAATCTTTGTTGACTTCGACTCCTACGTTGATTCTACCTAAAGATGGTGTGGACTCTATTATTTATTGGTGACGCTTCAAGAGTTGGCTTGGGTGGTATTTTAATTCAAAAAAGTAAGATGATTGCCTATGCTTCAAGAAAGTTGAAGACCTATGAGAGGAACTATCTTATTCATGAATTGGAGTGAGCGGTCATGTTTTTTTGATTAAGTTATGTTGTCACTATTTATATGGGGTGAATTGTCAGGTTTTCACCGACCATTAAAGTCTTCAGTACATCTTCATTCGAATATATCTAAACTTTGGGAAACATAGTTGGCTAGAGTTTTTCAAGGACTACGACGTGAATATCCTTTATCATCTGAGAAAGGCCAATATGTTGACCCATGTTTTGAGTAGGAAAACTTTAGCATGGGGAGTTTTTGTCACAATCAGTGTTAAAAAGAGACGATTAGCTAGAGAATTCCACATGTTAGCCATCAATCTTTCCTCCTTGTAGATTTCTTAGGAGAGTGGTGGTTTGATTATTTTCATCGAAGCCAGATATTTCTATGTTGAGCATATTTCAGAGGGTTTGTTTAATGACGATAAGTTATGTCTTATTCAAGTCAAGTTGTTGAGGGAAATCCAAGGAGATTGTGCTTCATTCTAATGGTGTATTGTGGATCAGAGGTGGGATTCATTTTACCATGGTGGGTTACTTGGTTAGGTTGATTCTAGAAGAGGCTCACTATTCTTGATATTCTATCCATGGAAATATGTATCACAATCTAAGTCAACATTATTGGTGGTGTGGCATGAAGAGTGATATTTAAAAGTTTGTGGCGCACAGGTGTTTCTCAGAGGATGCTCATTCCTATTTTGAATTACGAACGGATCACCATGGACTTTGTTGTGAGATTAACTACTATTGTGGGTAGTTATGGCACTATTTTGGTAGACATTAAAAGGCTGACCTAATCTGCCTATTTCATTCCAGTTTGGTTGAAGTGCATGGCGGAGATATTATCTTAGCTTTGTATCACTCAAATTGAAGTACATGGCGGAGATACTCAGTTAGATATGAGTAGATCTTTTCACCCTCATATAGACGAAAAAAATATAAGAGGATGATTCATGTGTGAGAGGACATGCTTCAAGTGTGTGTAATTAATTTTGGTGCTTATTGGGACTAGCACTTGCCCATAGTAAATAACAATAGTTATCACTCCAGTATTTAGATGGATCCATTTGAGGCATTATATGGTAGGTAGTGTAGACCTCTAATTTGTTCATTTAAATTAAATGTGATGACTCTTTAAATACATACTTACTTAGAGAGACCATGGGGTAAATACGTATGACTCACGATAGAATATTTATGGCTCAAACTCGACAAAAGACTTACTTTGTTATGAGAGTTTGACTCTTGAGTTTACTGAGGGTGATCATATTTGGCTCCGAGTGTCACCCATGAAGGGTCTGATCAGGTTCGGACACAAGGCATGCTTAGCCCAAGTTCATTGGTTCTTTTTGAGATTCTTAGTCGAGTTGAAGAGATGGCCTATAATTTGACCTTGTCGCCGAGCTTATGAGTTATGCATTATGTGTTTTGTGTCTTCGTGCTTTTGGAAGTATGTGTTGCATCAGAATCATATGCTTTCGCTCGATTTGGTGGTATAAGGTCTGGAAATTTCATTTGAGAATGAGCCTATTTCTATTCTAGATAGTTAGATTTTAAAGCGTAGAATCAAGGATCTTACTTCAGTAAGATGTAATGGAAGCAACGTTCAGTTGTAGAGGTGACTTGAGAGACCGAAGTCGACATATATGGCACATATCTCCAACTTTTCAAGGCATCATATCTCCAACTTTTTGAGGCTTCAGGTAAGTTCTTTTACTTTACATTTAAGTATGAATATGTTTTCAATGATGAATAATGTAATCACCCGAAAATCATTTCTAGAAATTTTTAAAAATTTACCATCTTACCCTCTCGCAGTAGTTGCTCCAAGTGATTTCTAATTGGTTTGTAAGTATGGTTTTGAATTTTAGTAAACATTAGTGATATTTAAAAATTTTGAACTTTTGAAAGGCTTAAGTTGATTAAAAGTGATTTTCAGAGTTATTTGGCATTTCAAATCTCAAAATGGGGTTCTGTCATTTGCATGAGCTCTAGAATGTTGAATTTGGTCTAGAAGAGTTGTCAGTTTCTGATTTAGAGGTATTTTGTGGATTCGAGGTCTTAAGTAGGAAGTTTGGGTAATTTGAAACTTTTAGTTGACTTCGGTAGAAATTTGAAGTTTGAATGCTTAGATCAAATTTTGACAGTTTTATTGTATTCAGAATATGATTTTCAGCCTAGGAGAGGTATTGGTTTATTTTTTAGAGGTCTCGAGGTCAGGTTAGTATTTTTAGCATTGGGTTAGTTTTTGTAACTTTCAAAGATTGTGGGTCAAAGGGACCTCAGATTTATATGTTGATGGTTTCATTGATACTGGAACATTGAGTTTAGATGGTTAGCATATTTAGTTGGTGTATACGGGGTTTTGGATAAATCTTGATGGTCCTTTCGAAGGGATTTAATTGGATGAAATTGTTGATTTATAGTGTTTGTATTACCTCGTGTTCAAGAAGGTCCTTTTTCTTTTGTGATGGTCCCGTTAGCTAAGATCGGCTCATATTTACAAGGGCTCGAGCCTTCAGATCCTAGAATTATCAAAGACCGGCTTGCGTTTGCGTGAGGTCTCTTAGGGGGGTTGTGTTCATGATCAAGACTTCACATATGTGATGCTCGCATTCGCGAACTTGATCCCGCATATGTGAACCCTGATAGTATGTTTTCAAACATGGTGTTTCAACCCTAATTTTCAATCTTCAAACTTTGAAAACTTGGTATTCGTGGTTTTAAAGGAGGTTTCAAAGATTTATTGATTGGGTAATATTTTCTAACTCTGTAACTCATCTATCCATTATTTAAATATGATTTATATGATCAAATTAAGGTTTTTTGAAAATTTAGGGGTTCTTCAAGAACCTATGATTTTTGATGAATTGGTGATGAAGGGTTGATTGTAGATCCATTTTAAAATTTTTTTTTCACCAATTCTCTCCAAATGCTTTTAGTAATATATTTGTGTAAATTTTTAATATTAAACCATATTCTCATAATCGGGTTTTTGTTCGATGATCTCATTTCCAAATTACTTGACATATGTGTTGTTAGTTTCAGAATATTATTGTGATTACTTTATTGACTAGATTGTGTTGATTAGCATAATATTCAGAAAGAAGGAAAGTTCAAGTCCCAGAGTGATTTGTTGATTGAATAACGCAAGTCAACTTCTGAGCCTTTGTTAAGCTTGTAGAATCACGGGTTCTCATTGTTGTATATGTTGGGGAGTAGTGAGAATTGGTGATAGGTTGAATTTCTCAAATGAATTAATCTTATTGATAACAAAGGGGATGATTAAAAGGCAATGTGATGGTGGTTGTTATGTGGTATATTTTGAAAGACTTGAATGGTTATATTAATTCGGCTATTGATGAATTGCCATAATGGTGGTGGTGTGATTGTGAATTGTTCTGGATTAGTCATCTTTAGATTATTGTGTGAACATGCATATTTACATTGGTTCTAAAATATGTGACAGTACTTATATTATGATTATTCAGAGGTCTCTTCTGGTGGGTGATATTGATATTAAGGTTTCGATTGATGAATTACATTGATGTCGAGGTTTTATTCAGTGGGTAAATGGACCTAGTGAATTTCTATGGGCTCTGGTCAAATATTCAAATAATATTATCATAGAATAGACATGCATCACTCTATATGACAATGCATCGCACATTATTATGATTATTGATTCTATGTAGTTTGAGACTCATGATTTTGGAGTACAAATTGTTGGGAACTTCGGTTAATGAACATTATAATTCATTTTGATTGAGCTATAATTTTTGAAGCATTGTTATTAAGTAATGTGTTACTTGAAATTGTGAATTTCTAGGTTGGGGCTGATATCTGTGGAGTTTGTAGTTTGTGGAGTTTTGGTTGGAATTAAAACAGAAATCACTTTCTATTGTTTTACTTTGTTTAATGTTTACCTTTCTAAGTACCGTGTTGTTTGGTACTTACGCCTCTACACGTGAGTAGGCTATGAGCCCGGATCTGCGAGATTCTTCTTCTTGTCTACTTCGTCCGAGGCTTTCCTATGGAGACATAATAGGCAGTTGACTTTATCTTCAACACGCCCTCATTTTCCTTATTTATATTATTGTTCTATTTTCGAAACTAAGACAATGGGACTTATAATTATTTGAATTATTTAATAATATATTGGTGGATTGTACACGTGATAACTAGATATTAGGGCTGTTTATGAGATTGTTTGAGTTATCTGCATTTATGTTATAGTTTAATTTTCACATTTATACTGTTATTTGTTGAATTTTTGTTGGTAGGATAGACTAGTGTCATCACACCTATTTTTTGATCATGACATTAATCCTAGTATTTGAGAATGGATTTTTAGGTAGATTTTACCTCATTTCCAAAAATAACTGATATGGGTGTTGTTGATTTCAAATTCTTATCATGATTGCATATCTAAATAGCTAATGTTGATTTAGAGACTTGTCAAACAAGGAAGACCCAATTACCGGAGTGATTGTTTGATTTCCTAAGGCAAGTAGACTTCTTAACTTTTTGATAAGTATATTAACCTTTTAAGTAATTGTGTGATTGGAATAATGAGAATTGGTGGAGCGTTTCTTATATGTCTTGTGTATATTATTAAATGATGAATCACTCTTGTCATAACAACTTGTGGTAATATTGTAGGTCATTGGATGAATATGGTGATTCAATTGATCGTATGTAGTGATTAATTGTTATTGCATACTTCTGTTAGAATTATCATATTTGTACTTCTTCATTGCACATATATGTTGCATTATTTTTGTACCACTACTATGATGAAACTTTATGAGGATTAAAGGAAATAAGAAATTCACACTTCCATGTCGAATTAATTGAGTGGAAATAGAGAATGGCCACACATCTATAATGCCCCGAGGCTACCCCCTGAACACATACGTGGACACAGAACCTAGGATGACGAGTGACCCATGGCTAACCCTACAAGCATATTATATGCAAACTAAAAGAAATTGAAGCAACAAATACTATGCGGAAGATAATCATGAGACAAGCAAAAATGATGGGAAATACCTATATACTATCTGAGTAAACAATCGTAGAAAATTTTAATAACAACTAAAGATGAAACACAAAACTGAGACTGACACTATCTATGACTAAAATAAACCTCTAACTTACTAGAAGTGTTGGGACATGCCCCATCTATGTCTAGAAACACTAAAACTATGACTAAAATTAAAAAAAAAACTTGTTTCGCGTCTTCAAGAAATGAGGACTCGCCTTTGATGTTGTTGAAAGGGAGATCAGGAACCGATCTATGCATGATCTAGAAGCTGAGGACCTGAACCTACATCACGAGAAGATGTAGCGCAGAGTATGCGCTAGTACTTGAAAGGTACTGAGCATGGAGTATAGAGTAAATCTAAATAATAACCATAACTAAAGTAAAGTATATACTGAGCAATGATATGATATAAGCATGATATTATACTAAAACATTGAATAACTGAATGCAATGAACAAAGTTCATAACATACGGAGAATGAATACTAAACTGATAACATGGCCAATGCAATAGAATCTAATTGAACTTTGGGAGCTATTATTGACCAACATAAAATGACATGACCTAAATGTGGAGTCTGATGTATACGCCAAATCGAGAGGACCCAATATACCCTGCCAGATGTATAAAGGCATAACTAGCGTGATCACAATAATGTTTCCCATAGAAGGGACTTACAACCTATGGGACACGTAGTTTTGGGACCTACGGGTGACTAACCCTAGTCCACTCGGTATTATGTCTTCTTCCAACTGATTATGTAATTTATAAATTTATAACTGAAATGCAAAAAAATCTGCATAGCTCAAATACTGACATGCTAACAGAATATACTACATTAATGTACTTATAATGAAACATTTATAATTCAGCATGTATAATTGTTTGATCTAACCTAGAATGTGCAATTTATGAACTAAAATAACTACATAACTAGGGTTTATACTAAAACATGTTGAAGATCATGACATACTAATTAGGAATAGTAAAGTAACTAAGTCATGATAATTTGCTGAAATTCTAGAAACCCTAGGTCTAGTTAATAATAACGGAATTAAGAATTTGATTGAATTATAGGTACCTAATGGGCGAAGGGAAGCCACTAGTGAAATACCATATACCTGGTGATGCATCCCACCAAAAAAATCATTTTGGGGCTCAAACTGATGAAAAATCCATGTGTTCTTGGGAAGGGTTTGGTCGCCTCTTTCTCCTCCTTGTGTTCTATGTTTTTTGAATTTCGGTGAATGATATGACTTGGGTAAGCTCCACTTATATTTAATGTCTAACACTAGCCAAAACTTCATAATTTATGGGTTAAACGACATAGTTTAGAGATCCAACACATAGCAAAAAAACCAAACGACCCTTGACTTAACTATTGTCAGGTTACCAACGGACCAGACCGACGGACTTTTGATTGATCAATGGTCCGTACTGGTCGACAATCGTTCGGTTACTGGGACTGTAATTTGGGGTATCGATCCACAGACGAGGACCACGGCTTGTGGCGTGGCCTACAGTTCATGGTCCAGTTGTGGGTCAGCACTTAGAAAATTTTTTGGATTTTTTCTGGGAGGGCTACAAGTGACCATCCACGGACCACCAGCACGGACCGTAGGTCGCCTCACAGTCTGTAGGTGGTTCTCATCGGTGGCACCTATAGCTTTTGAAATTTTCATGTTCTTTGTCTAGAATACTAAAAATCATCGTCGAGTGAAGACTAAACTATTTAAAATGGAGGGAAAAAGTTGAACCCTACCACAAAAAAAACTAAAACTGACTTGTAACTTAACTGAGTTCTAAGAACATATAAATATGTTAAAATGCAAGTACAAACTGAAGGAACGTGATACTAACACTGAATTTACACATGAATGACTGATAAATTAAATAGGAACTATTGCCTCAAGCTAGAGTGTAATCGGAAGGAAAGAGGTGAGGATATTTGGCCTTCATGGCTTCATCTTCTTCCCAAGTAAATGAAGCGACTTTTTTGTTTCTCCATCTTTGAACCTAACGATAAAGAATCTAAAATGGCACATCCTCATGAGTGATACTATCTTTTACAGCCAAACTTTCTCAAGTACGATGGACAATGGATCACCTACACACATCTTTAACAACGAAATGTGAAAAATTGAATGCACTACTTCTAGTTCAGCTGGAAACTCTAACTCATAAGCCACCTTTCCAATCCTTCTTAGAATATTTTAAGGGCCTATATATTTAGGATTAAGATTCCCTTTCTTGAAAAACCTCATAACCCCCTTCATAGGTTATACTTTAAGGAAAACTCAATCATCAACTTGGAACTCTAATTATCTTCTCTTTACGTCTGCATAAGACTTCTGGAGACTAAGTTTTCTTAATATATCTCTAATGTGTTTCACTTTCTCCATAGCATCATAAACTGAATCAAGCCTTATCAAGGTTGCTTCACCAACTCATCCACCTTAGGAACACAAAAGCGACCATCTCCCCCCGGGAGAAACCTTTTCTTTATGCCGATAAACTACACCTTCCAACTGAAGTAGTTTAGGATCACTATCTTGTGTTTCGTTAACCTCCTGTACCAATGAAGATTTTGATCTTCCTGGGTTATTGCACCACCATCTGTCATGTTCATAAGACAACTCCTAAGTGAGCAAGACGTTGAACATCTTTTGCTAATTCATTTCCTTCTTCCTCAACATATACTGCACTGCCCATATATATATATCATCTTTTTGGTCTTAAGGTAAGAGATAAATCGACCTACATACACTGAGTTACTGCGCTTCCATTCTAGGTTGGCTCGTCTAGAAACTAAAACTAAAAGATTCTATTTCTACAATCGACTGAGGCATAACAGGAAAGTAACCAATCAATGCCTAGATATATATCAAAATCTATCATTTCTAAATTTACAAGGCTTGAGGTATTTTTTCTAGAGACTTGGACAGGGTAATTTATGTATACCCGTCTAGCTATAACTATGTCACTAAATGGAGTAGAGACAGATAAGGGTTCTAAAGTATTTTTTGGGCTAACACCTAAGTTTATTGCTATATAGGGAGTTATAAAAGAAAAGGTAATCCATGGATCTAACAACACATTAATAACTAATGAAAGACTCATAATGTACTAGTGACCACATTAGGAGAATCTTTCTTGTCCTGGCGAGTGTGGATAGCATGGAACTTGTTCTGGCGGTGACAGCCACCTGTACCATTTGACAGACCCTACTAATTTGGGCGACCTACTGGTGTTGCTGAAACTGTTGAATTAGCCCTATTATTTTACCTTCTTGACTCTTCTTGGCAAAAGGGCAATTCTTCACCTTATAACTAGACTAACCACACCCAAAAGCATCATTCCTTGCCTACAATATACTCGCCTTCATTGTTCTTTACCAAACTTTGGACAAATTGGGTAGGTCTTATTTTCTGAAACACTTCCTTGAGACTTAGAGACTAGTGCCACACTATTTTAATCCTTTCAAAATTGTCAGTGATTTTCACCACCCGATTTCTGCTGAGAGCACTCATGGTTCCCTGTTCCAGCTTTCGTGTTGACCTTAAATATTTCCCTAAGCTTATCTCCCTCAACCCGCTGATTGTTCTGATAAGTCATACTTTGAGCCAAAAGTTGAATAACATTTAGATGCTCTACATTTGAAACCTCATGGTCTATTACTGGAGGGACTACGTTAGCGTTACGTGCATTAGCATTTTGTGGGTAATCTCTGTGAGGAGGCATGATCTGAACCACATAACATAGTGTTTGAAATGAGAAGTAGGATCACAATCTGTAGGTGGTTCCCATCGCTGGCACCTATAACTTTTGATATATGCATGTGATTTGTTTAGGATACGGGTTCTATATTATCTCTCCCTTGGTAAAAATCATCGTCGAGTGAAGACTAAACTATTTAAAATGGAGGGAAAGAGTTGAACCCTACCACAAAAAAATACTAAAACTAACTTGAAACTTAGCTAAGTTCTAAGAACATACAAATATGTTGAAAATGCAAGTACAAACTGAAGGAACATGATACGAACACTGAATTTACGCATGAACGACTGAAAAATTTAAGAGGAACTATTTCCTCAACATGGAGTTAATTGGAAGGAAAGAGGTGAGGATACTTGGCCTTCATGGTTTCATCTGCTTCCCAAGTAAATGAAGCGACTTTTAAGTTTCTCAATCTTTGAACCCGACAATAAAGAATTTAAACTGGCACATCCTTATGAGTGAGACTATCTTTTACAGCAAAACTTTTTCAAGTACGATGGACAATGGATCACCTACAAACTTTTTCAACAACGAAATGTGAAAAATCGGATATACTACTTCTAGTTCTACTTGAAACTCTAACTCATAAGCCACCTTTCCAATCCTTTTTAGAACATTGTAAGGGCCTCTATATTTAGTAAAAAGCTTCCCTTTCTTGAAAAACCTCATCACCCCCTTCATAGGTGATACTTTCAGGAAAACTCAATCATCAACTTGGAACTCTAATTATCTTTTCTTTACGTCTGCATAAGACTTCTGGAGTCTCTAAGTTTTCTTAATATATCTCTAATGCATTGCATTTCCTCCATAGCATCATTAACTGAATAAAGCCCTATCAAGGTTTATTCACCTACTCATCCACCTTAGGAACACATAAGCGACCATCTCCCCCCGAGAGAAACCTCTTCTTTGTGCCGATGAAGTACACCTTCTAATTGAAGCAGTTTAGGAGCACTATCTTGTTTTTCCTTAACCTCCGCTATCAATGAAGATTTTGATCTTCTTGGGTTATTGCACCACCATCTGGCATGTTCATAAGACAACTCCTAAGAGAGCAAGACGATGAATATATTTTGCTAATTCATTTCCTTCTTCTTAATATGTACTACACTACCCATGTATATCATCTTTCTAGTCTTAAGGTAAGAGATAAATCGACCTACATACACTGAGTTACTGCCCTTCTATTCTAGATTGGCTCGTTTGGAAACTAAAACTGAACGATCCTAATTCTACAATCAACTGAGGCATAACAGGAAGGTAACTAATCAATGCCTAGATTGATATCAAAATCTACCATTTCTAACTTTACAAGGCTTGAGGTGTTTCTCAGAGAGACTCCGACAGGGTAATTTATGTATACCCGTTTAGCTATAACTGGGTCTCTAACTGAAGTAGAGACTGATAAGGGTTCTTAAATATTTTTTGGTCTAACACTTAAGTTTAATATATATAGGGAGTTACTAAAGAAAAAGTAGTCCATGGATCTTACAACACATAAATATCTAAAAGAAAGACTTGTAACATACTAGTGACCACATTAGGAGAATCTTTCTGGTCATGGCGAGCATGGATATCATGGAACTTGTTTTGGAGGTGACTTCCACCTGTACCATATGACACACCCTACTAATTTGGGCAACCTACTGGCGTTGATGAATCTGTAAACGTAGCGCTATTATTTTTACCTTCTTGGAAAAAGGGCAATTTTTCACCCTATAACCAGACAAACCACACCCAAAAGCATCATTCTTTTTGGCCTACAATACACTCGTCTGGATGGTTCTTACCACACTTTGGACAAGTTGGGTAGGTCTTATTTCCTGAAACACTTCCTTGAGACTTAGAGACTAGTGCCCTAATATTCTGATCTTTTCAAAATTGTAAGTGATTTCCACCACACGATTTTTGCTGAGAGCACTCATAGTTCCCTGTTCCAGCTTTCATGTTGAACCTAAATATTTACCTAAGCTTATCTCCCTCAACCTGTTGATTCTTCTGATAAATTATGATGTGAGCCAAAAGTTGGATAGCAATTAGAAGCTCTGCATTTGAAACCTCATGATGTCGGACTTGAGGGACTGCGTTAGTGTTACGTGCATTACCATTCTGTGGGTAGTTCTATGAGGAGGCATGATCTCAACCAGATAATATAGTGTTTGAAATGAGAAGTTGGATCATACCTCACCCATGATAAGAGTAGAAGGAAAGTGAAGTTATCCTTAAATAAGGCATATCCTCTTTCTCATTAGATGTGGTGCACTTCACACCTATGAAAATGACTCTACTTAGTGCGGCCTTTAAAACATCCTAGGACACTCAAACCTAATGTCTTGATACCGACGCGGGCATGCGACCTAAGATTACGAGTGTCCCCAAGCTAACATTGTTGGCATATCATAAGCAAACTAAATAAGGAAAGTGAAGTTATTCTTAAATAAGGCATATCCTCTTTCTCATTAGATGTGGTGCACTTCACACCTATGAAAA
This sequence comes from Solanum pennellii, assembly GCF_001406875.1. Taxonomy (NCBI): domain Eukaryota; kingdom Viridiplantae; phylum Streptophyta; class Magnoliopsida; order Solanales; family Solanaceae; genus Solanum; species Solanum pennellii. The sequence goes on from NC_028648.1 coordinate 8,748,966, forward strand.
TGACTCTACTTAGTGCGGCCTTTAAAACATCCTAGGACACTCAAACCTAACGTCTTGATACCGACGCGGGCATGCGACCTAAGATCACGAGTGTCCCCAAGCTAACATTGTTGGCATATCATAAGCAAACTAAAGTAAACTCTATCATAAGCAAACTAATGTAAACTAAAACAATAAAATATTGTTTGTAAGCTAATCATGAGATAATCTGAAATGATAAGGAAATATACATATACTATCTGAAAAAACAATCTGAGGAGAGTTAAATAAAAACATAAGATGGAACTCAAAACTAAGATTGAACCTATCCATATTTGAAATAGGCCATTAACTAACTAGAAGTGTTGGGACATGCTCACCTAGGTCTAGAAAAACTTAAACTAAAGACTAAAATCAAAAGAAATCATGTTTGATGTCCTTGATAAATGAGGACTCACCACTAATGTTGCTGAACTAGATATCGGGAACCGATCTATGCATGATCTAGAAGTTGAGGACCTGAACTGTAACACCCCATAGCAAAAATAGACCAAAAATCTGTTTTTAAAAATTCTGCAGGTGCAACCAACGGTGGCATCGACGGTCCATCCTGCAGAACCATCGATGGGATCAAAAACTCCAAAAAATTCAGCCGAGAAAAATTGGCTAAGTCTTGATCGACAAAAGAACCGACGGTCTTTAGGTCGACGGTCCGTAGTCCGTTACCGTCGATCGAGACCCCCATTCACCCACTCTCTAATAAGAGCTACAAATGACTAGCACGGTCCGTAGGTAAAAATTTAAAGACAGTTAAGGGGAAATGCAGTTGCGTCAACTTAAAATGGTCATAAATCTTATCAGAAAATGAATTAGGTGTCTTATCACCTACCCACATATAGATAATTGAATTATATTTCCATAGCCTCCGACCTTGTTAATATCAAACCTCCGAGTAAAAAGTTATGACCATTTTAGTAAGCATGTTGAACAGACCCAATCGACGGACCCAATGACGAGGTGTCAGTAAGACAACCGACCGTCAGTCCTGGCCGTTGTTTGGTCCGACAGCAACTTTCACAGGGGTCTTTTGGACCTTTCCCACTTCGTTTAGACCCTATGTTACGTTGTTTTGACACTAAATCATCATATTTTAGTCAGTTTAAGCCTAAAAACATAATTAAAAACATATCTAAGTCAAATCATTAAATCAATACTTTAAAAAATAGATGCAAGAGAGGAGAAAAAGCTCAAGAACCCTAGTTCAAGAACGCCACAAGTTCCAGCAGTTCCAGCCCCAAAACATAAGTGTTTTTCCGTGGATTTCATCAGCAGGTATGTGGGATTTAACTAGTGGGTTCCTTTCACCCATTGGGTCCCTAGTTTTCAGTTGGATTCTTAATTCTCATATCATGATTAGATCTAGGGTTTCTAGAACCTCAACAGAACTTTATGAATTTTTTAGTTTTATGTTCCAAATACGATTATCATGTTATTACTCAGATTATCGCATGAATTTCAGAACCCTAGCTTTGTGTTTCTTTAGTTCTTGAATTGCACATGCTAGGTCAAATATTTCAGATACTTAAGATATACATGCCTTAGTCCTAAATACATAATTACCAGATTTATTGTTGCATTCTGAGTTTGCATGTTCAGATTTGAGCTATCCACTATTTACAGAAAACTCAGTCATAATCAGTTAATTACATAACTCATGGGAGTAGCATAACACCGAGTTAGACTAGGGTTCAGCGTACCCAATTAGTCCCAGAACTACTAAACAAGTAGGTTGTAAGTCCCCTCTGTGGGCAATCAGTTTAGTGATCACACCAGCATGACTTTATACCTTTGGCAGTGTATATTAGGTCCTCTCGATGGGGCGTATGTATCGAACTCCACATTTAGCTCATGTTGTTTTATTATCGGTTATTAGTAGCTCCCACAGATCAGTAAGACTCCTTGCTTTGATACTTTATCAGTATATTTAGTGTTCAGTTTAAGCATATTATAAATTGATCATTGCATCCAGTTAGCTCAGAATTCAATTTATCATGTAAGATTATTATATTTGCTATAATGCTTGTTCAGTTATGTTTTATTTCTGCTTTACTCTATCGTACATGTTCAGTACCTTTCAAGTACTAACGCATACGTGCACCACATCTTCTCGTGATGTAGGTTCAGGTCCTCAACATCCAGATCACGCATAGGTCGATTTTAAATCTCCAATTCAATACATTCATTGGTGAGTCCTCACTCTCCGAGGATAATAGTTTTGAATTTCATTTCAATCTTTCGTCATTTAGTTTCAGGTTTTGCTATATTTAGCTAGGGCTTGTCCCAGTATTTCTAGTCCAGTTTAGAGGCTTACTTCAAACATAGTTAGATTCAGTTTAGTATTGAGTTAATATCTCCTTCGTATTAAACTCATTGTTTTCAGATATCTCAGTTATAGAATATGGGTATTCCCGATCTTTTCAGATTTAATTATGATTTAGCTTCCGCATCACTTTGCTATCTTTAGTATGCTCATGATCATACCAGCAGGGTTAGCTTGGGATCAATTGTTCTCCTAGGTTCCATGTCCCCGTCTCCGGGGTAGCTCGGGGCGTGACAAAACTTAAGTGTCCTAGGATGTCTGCAAAGCCGCACTAAGTAGAGTCCTTTTTATGTGTGTGAAGTGCACCAGATCTAATGAGAGGGAGGCTATGAAGTGTTTTAGGAAAAACTTCACTTTCTTGGTATTCATATCGTGTGTGAGGTATGATCTTATTCCATTCTAACTTGACGTTCTACATTTCAGATCATGCCTCCTCCAGCCCCAGATCAGGAAGTCTCCAATGCTGAATTCAGAAATGCCATACAGATGGCTCATACTATGACTAACCAGAACAATCGTGTTCATGCTCATGCGAATGAAAATGACAGATTAGTGGTAGCAAGGCTATATGACTTTGTTAGGATATCCTCCTGTGTTCTTAGAATTGCAAGCTAATGAGGATCCTCAGAATTTCTTGGATGAGATCAAGAAGATATTTGAGGTAATGCAAGTCATTGGGAATGATAGGGCAGATTTAGCATCAAACCATTTGAAGGATGTTGCTCATATCTTGGTCACTCAATGGAAGGAGAATAAGGGTGCAAATGCGGCTCCTATCAATTGGTATTGCTTTAGTGAAACTTTTTTCGACAGGTTTTTCCCAATAGAGTTGAGAGAATAAAAATCCCAAAATTCATGAACTTAAGGTAGGGTAACATGACAGTCCAAGACTATGGACTCAAGTTAAACCAACTTTTTATGTGTGCTCCTCACATGGTTGCTGACTCCAGGGCGCAGATGAATAAGTTTTTTTATGGAGTGTCAGATTTGGTGAAAACTGAGTGCAGAAATGCTAATATGAACATCTCTAGACTTATGACTCATACTAAGCAGGTTGAGGGTGATAAGATTAGGGAACAGGCTAAGGAAAATACGAAGGCTAAAATTGGGAACTATGACTATTCTTAGCAGAAATTAGGTTATGCAAATCGCTCACAGGGTCAGTAGAAGTCTTTGGCTCCAGCCCCTTCATCACCTAGTGTTCCATCCTCCAAGAACAGGTACGAATAGAAGGGTAGAGCACAAGGCTCTAAATCTCAGTGAAGTGTTTCAGGCACCAAGACTTACCCCACATTCCCTAACTGTGGTAAGAACCATCCGGCCGAGTGTCTTGCAGGAAAAGAGGGATGTTTCGGGCGCGGTCAGTGTTGTCACTAGCTGAGGGATTACCTTCTACACGAGGTCAAGGAGGTGGTAATGGTAGAGCTCAGTCTACAACTTCAGCAGCACCAACAAGTCGCCCAACTCAGCAGGGTAACTCATCTGGCATAGGTGGCGGTCAGCGCCAAAATAGGTTGTATGCTCTTCAGGCTCGCCAGGATCAAGAAGGTTCTCCTGATGTCATCACTGGTACGTTACGTGTCTTTGACCTTATTGTTTATGCATTATTAGATCAAGGGGATAATCTTTCTTTTGTAACTCCTTACAAAGCAGTCCAATTCAATGTCAGTCCAGAAACTCTCTCTGAACCTTTCTCTGTCTCTACTATAGTCGGTGAACCAATCATAGCTAGAGAAGTATATAGAAATTGCCCTGTCACAGCCTCTCAGAAAATCACCTCAACAGATCTAGTATAGTTAGAAATGGTAGACTTCGATGTCATTCTAGGTATGGATTGGTTACACTCATATTATGCCTCAGTCGATTGTATAACTAGGATTGTTCGTTTTCAGTTTCCAGATGAACCAATCTTAGAATGGAAGGGTAGTAGCTTAGCGTCTATGGGTCGATTTATTTCTTACCTTAAGGCCAGAAAGATGATATCTAAGGGTTATCTCTATCATCTAGTTTGGTTTAAGGATTCTAGCTTTGAAACCCCTACTCTCTATTCAGTTCCAGTAGTCTGTGAATTTCCATAAGTGTTTCCAGAAGATCTTCCTGGAGTCCCTCCCAAAAGGGAAATCAACTTTGGAATTGATCTCCTTCAACATACCCAGCCTATTTCTATTCCTCTATACAGAATGACTCCAACAGATCTTAAGGAATAGAATGAGCAGTTGAAAGACCTTCTAGATAAGGGTTTCATCAAACCTAGTTTTTCACCATGGGTTGCACCAGTGCTGTTCGTAAGGAAGAAAAATGGTTCTCTCAGAATGTGCATTGGCTATAGAAAGTTGAACAAGGTCACAATCAAGAATAAGTATCCCATCCCCAGGATTGATGACTTGTTTGACCAACTTCAGGTTGCTAACCATTTCTCAAAGATTGACCTCAGATCAGCTTAGAGTCAGAGATAGTGACATTCTGAAAACATCCTTCAAAACTTGTTATGGTCATTATGAATTTATAGTTATGTCGTTTGGACTAACTAATGCTCATGCAAGTTTCATGAATTTGATGAACTGAGTGTTCAAAACAGTATTTGGACTTGTTCATTATCGTCTTTATTGATGATGTCCTCATTTACTCTAGGAGTGAGGAAGAACATGCAAGTCATTTGAGAGTTGTTCTGCAGACTCTCAAGTATCGCCAGTTATTCGTTAAGTTTAGTAAATGTGAGTTCTGGTTGCAATCCGTTTCTTTCCTTTGTCCCATTGTATCTAGCGAAGGGATCCGAGTAGACTTACAGAAGATAGAAGCAGTGAAACAATGTCCCAGACCTACCTCTACTACGGATATCAAAAATTTCTTAGGTCTAGCAGGTTATTACAGAAGGTTTGTGGAAGGATTTTCATCTAGAGCCTCACCATTGACTAGGTTGTCTCAGAAGATGGTCAATTTCCAATAGTCAGATGATTGTAAGAAAATCTTTGCAGAATTTTTGAAAACTAGATTGACTACAGCTCCAGTGTTGACTCTACCAGAGGGTTCATATGGTTATGTGATATATAATGATGCATGCAGAGTTGGTGTAGGTTGTGTGTTGATGCAGAGAGGTAAGTGATAGCTTATGCCTCTAGACAACTTAAGGTTCATGAGAAGAACTATCCAACTCATGCCCTAGAGCTTGCAGCAGTGGTGTTTGCACTCAAGATCTAGAGACACTACTCTTATGGTGTTCACGTAGATGTGTTCACTGACCATAACAACCTTCAGTATGTTTTCACCCAGAAAGAATTGAATCTTCGCCAGAGGAGATGGATTGAATTCCTGAAAGATTATCGTATGAGTGTTCATTACCATCCTGGTAAGGCGAATGTAGTAGCAGATGATCTTAGTAGATTATCTATGGGTATTGTAGCCCATGTTGAGGAAGAATGGACGGACCTAGTGAAGGATGTTCAAAGGCTTACTCGCTTGGGAGTTCACTTTATGAGCATATCAGACCGCGTTGTAACAGTTAAGAATTGGGCAAAATTGTCTTTGCTAGTGGAGGTTAAGGAAAAGCAAGGCAATGACCCAATATTACTTGAACTTAAGGGTGCAGTCCATAATCAGAGAATGGAGGTTTTCTCCCATGGGGGAGATGGTGTAATTCGCTACCAGGGTAGATTGTGTGTTCCTTATGTGGGCGAGTTGAGAAAACATATTCTTGCAGAAGCCCATAACTCTAGGTATTCTATTCATCCAGGTGCCACTAAGATGTGCCGCTATTTGCAGAAGTATATTGGTTGAATGGCATGAAGAGGGATATAGCAGATTTTATGAGTAAGTGCCACAATTGCCAGCAAGTCAAGGTAGAACATCAGAAACTAGGAGGTATGACTCAAGAGATCGATATTCCTACTTGGAAGTGGGATGTGGTCAATATGGACTTCATCACAGGATTATCGCATACAAGCAGACATCATGACTCCATTTGGGTGATAGTTTATAGGATGAATAAGTATTCTCGCTTCTTGGCGGTCAAGACTACATATTCGGCAGAAGACTATGCAAGGATTTACATTAATGCGATTATGAGGTTACATGAGGTTCCTTTTCATCTCATATAGAGGTCCTCAGTTTACCTCTCATTTCTGGAAGTCATTTCAGAAAGGTCTTGGTACTCAAGTTAACCTTAGTACAATATTTCATCCACAGATGGATGGGAAGAAAAAGAGTACTATTCAGACCTTAGAGGATATGTTGAGATCTTGTGTGATCGATTTGAAAGATAGTTGAAATGATCACCTTCCTCTTATTGAGTTTGCCTATAATAATAGCTACCATTCCAGCATTCAGATTGCCCCTTATGAGATTTTATATGGGCGTAGATGTAGATCTCATGTTGGTTGGTTTGAAGTAAGTGAAGCAGCTTTGATAGGGACAGATTCAGTCCTTTAAGCTATGGTGAAAGTGCAAATCATTAGAGATATACTTAAGACAACCCAAAGTCATTAGAAATCTTATGCAGATGTAAGGAGAAGGGAACTAGAGTTCAAAGTTGATGATTGGGTTTTTCTTAAAGTATCACCTATGAAAGGGTGATGAGATTTGGAAAGTAAAGGGAAGCACAGTCCTAGATATGTAGGCCCTAACAAGATGTTGAAAAGGGTTGGAAAGGTGGCATATGGGTTAGAGTTGCCAGCAGAATTAGCAGGAGTGCATCCGGTCTTCCACATCTCACTCCTGAAGATGGGTGTGGGTGACCCAGCCTCTATAGTGCCATTAGAGAGTGTGGCGGTGAAAGATAGTCCTTCTTATGAGGATGTACTAGTTTAAATTCTTGACCATCAGGTCAAAAGGTTGAGAAACAAAGAAGTCTCTTCAGTCAACATTTTGTGGAGAAGTTAGTCCATAGAGGGAACTACTTGGGATGCAGAAGCAGCCATGAAAGACAAGTATCATCACCTCCTTACTTCTGATTCCACTCCAGCTTGAGGTAATAGTTCCTCTTCAGTTTTCCAGTCATTCATGCAAAAATTCAGTCTTAGAATCATGTTCCCTCGGTTTGTACTTGCATTTTCAGCGTATTTGCATTTACTCGTAACTAAATTCGGTCAGAAACTCAGTTCTCAGTGTTTAGTAGTGGCGTTTGCAGCTCTCTTCCTCTATTTTAGCTAGTTTAGTCTTCATTCGAGGACGAATGTTCCCAAGGGTGAGATAATGTAACACCCCGCAGCCAAAATAGACTAAAAATAAGTTTTTTCAGAAAAATATGCAGGTGCAACTAACGGTAGCATCGACAGTCTGTAGGACACACAACGGTTCATCCTCCACAACCGTCGATGGGATCAGAAACTCCCAAAAATTCAACCGGGAAAAATTGGCTAAGTCTTGATCGACAGACGGACCAACGGTCCATAGGTCAGACGACGGTAAGTAGTACGTGAGCGTCGATCGAGACCCCCATTCACCCACTCTCTGATAAGAGCTACACATGACCAGCACGGTCCATAGGTGGACCTACGGTCCGTAGGTGGAAATTTGCACACAGTTAAGGGGAAATGTAGTTGGATCAACTTCAAATGGTCATAACTCTTAGCACAAAATGAATTAGGTGTCCCATGACCTATCCACAAATAGATAATTGAATTAGATTTCCATATCCAACAACCTTGCTAACATCAGACCTCCGAGTAAAAAGTTATGCCTATTTTTGTAAAGGTCTGTCGAACAGGCCCAGTTTACGGACCCAACAACGAGACGTCGGTCAGATGATGGACCGTCAATCCTGGCCTTCGTTTGGTCCGACATCAACTTATTAGGGGTCATTTGGACCTTTGCCACTTTGTTTAAACCCTAAGTTACGTTGTTTTGACGCTAAATAATCATATTTTAGTCAGTTTAAGCCTAAAAACATAATTAAAAACATATCTAAGTCAAATCATTAAATCAAAACATAGAAAATGAGAAGCAATAGAGGACAAAAAGCTCAAGAACCCTAGTTCAAGAATGCCACAAGTTTCAGCAGTTCAAGCCCCAAAACCTAAGTATTTTTCCATTGATTTCATCACCAGGTATGTGGGATTTCTTTAGTGGGTTCCTTTCACCCATTGGGTCCATAGTTTTAAGTTAGATTCTTGATTACCATATCATGATTAGATCTAGGGTTTTTACAACTTCAACAAAACTTTATGTACTTATTAGTTTTATGTTCCAAATCAGATTATCATGTTATTACTCATATTATCGCATGAATTTCCGAACCCTAGCTTTGTATTTATTTAGTTCTTAAATTACACATGCTAGGTCAGATATTTCAGATATACATGACTCTATCATTAATGCATAATTACCAGATTAATTGGTGCATTCTCATTTGCATGTTCAGTTTCGAGCTATCCAATATATACATAAAACTCAGTCATAATCAGTTAATTTCATAACTCATGGGAGTAGCATAATACCGAGTTAGACTAGGGTTCAGCGTACCCTATTAGTCCTAGAACTACTAAACAAGTATGTTGTAAGTCCCCTCTGTGGGCAATCAGTTTAGTTATCACGCCAGCATGACTTTATACCTTTGGCAGGGTATATTGGGTCCTCTCGATGGGGCGTATATATCGGAATCCATATTTAGCTCATGTGGTTTTTATTATCGGTTATTAGTAGCTTCCACAGATCAGTCAGACTCTTTGCATTGATCATTTATCAGTATACTCAGTTTCAGTTTCATCATGTTTTTTAATTGACAATTGCATCCAGTTAGCTCAGAATTCAGATTATCATATCAAATTATTATACTTGCTATTATGCTTGTTCTGTTATGGTTTATTTCAGCTTTACTCTATGCTACATGTTCAGTACCTTTCAAGTACTGACGCATACGTATGCTACATCTTCTCGTGATGTAGGTTCAGGTCCTCAGCATCCTCATCACGCATAATTCGATTTCCGATCTCCTGTTCAGCAGATTCAGTGGTGAGTCCTCATTCTTCGAGGACAACAGTTTTGAGTTTCATTTCAGTCTTTAGTCATTTAGTTTTAGTTTTTGCTATATTTAGCTGGGGCTTCTCACAGTATTTCTAGTCCAGTTTAGAGGCTTATTTCAGACATAGTTAGACTCATCTTAGTATTGAGTTAATATCTCCTTCGTATTAAACTCATTATTTTCAAATATATCAGTTATAGAATATTGGTAATCCCCATCTTTTCATATTTAATTATGATTTAGCTTCTGCATCTGTTTATTATCTTTATCATGCTCATGATCGTGCAAACACGGTTAGCTTGGGATCAGTTGTGGTCCAATGTTCCGTATCTGCGTCTCGGGGGTAGCTCAGGGCGTGACATAAACTTACATCACGAAAAGATGTAGCGCAGAGTATGCGTCAGTACTTTAAAGGTACTGAACATACATGATAGAGTCAAGTTGAATGATAATCATAACTAAACCAAAGCATATATTGAGCAATGATATGATATAAGCACGATACAAAACTGAGAATAGTGAACATGAAATTAGTGAATGCAATGAAAAGTTTCAGAACATGTTGATACTAAATCTAGAACTGATAACATGGTCAATGCAATAGAATCTAACTTAAACGTGAGAGCTTATAATGACCAACATAAGAAAACATGACCTAAATGTGAATTGTGACTCCACATCGAGAGAAGCCAATATACCCTGCCAGAGGTATAAAGGCATCACTAGCGTAATCACAAAATATTTACGGTAGAAGGGACTTACAACCTACAAGGCACAATGTTTTGGGACCTACGAGTATATAATTTAACAATTTATAATTTAAATGCTGAAAAATCTTGATAGATCAAATACTGACATGCTAACTAAAAACACAACATTAATGTATTGATAATGAAACATTTATAACTTGAGCATGCATCATTGTTTGATCAGACCTAGCATGTGTAATTCATGAACTTAAAGAACTACATAGCTAGGGTTCTGAAATTATGAAGGAGTTTATAATGAGACATGCTTAAGATCATGATTTACTGATTACGAATATAAAAGTAACTAATTCATGATAATTTGTTGAATTCTAGAAACCATATGTCTAATTGATAATAAGGAAATCAAGAATCTTACTCAATTTAGGGACCTAATGGGAGAAAGAAACCCACTAGTGAAATCTCACATACTTGGTGAGGAATTCTAATGAAAAATCATTTGGTTTCGGGGTTAGAAATGATGGAAAATCATTGTGTTATTAGGAAGGGTTTGGTCGCCTTTTCACCACTTTGTGTTCTATGTTTTACTAATTTTGGTGAATGATCTAACTTGGGTAAGTTTGACTTATGCTTCTGGGCTAAAATTGACATAAACCTATGTAGTTTATGGCTTAAATAATGTAACTTAGATGTCCAACGCATAGGGAAAAAGCAAATGACCCCTAACTTAACTATTGTTGGGGTCATCGACGATCTGTGATTGTCGGCCATCGTTCGGCGACTGGGATTGAAATTTTGGGTATCCATCCACGAACCAGGACTATGGTATGCGGCATGGCTTACGGCCCGTAGGTACGGTCGTGGGTCGACAGTTGGAGAAATTTTGTACTGCTTCTAGGGAGGGCTAAAGGTGACCATCCATGGACAACTAGCACAGACCGTGGTTCACCTTACGATGCATGGTGGTGTCCATCGGTGCCACATGTAGATTTTTAAATCTGCAATTTGCTCTATCTAGGATATGGGATGTTACAACATCCATGTCAAGTTTATTGAAATAATATAAGTATCGACCCATATACTAGTTACAGAAGCATGGAATGACTAGTTCCTCATGAGTTCAACATTGAGAGATAAAAAAATGTTTATCATTAGGACAAACATGCATCACTCTATATAACATTGCACTTCATTTGATTTTCGTCGGTTGCAATTGTTGATATATTATTGTGTATATTGTATCATAAGACACAATGGTGGTTTTGATTATTCATGTTTAGGTGAAAAATTGTATGTCCTTTATGAGCTTAGTTTTATTGAGTGAACATAGTTAGATTGGGCTAATTGTTTCTTCCAGGTTGTAGTTGAGGAGGTTCCATTGGAGTGGAGGAGTACTTGTGTTCATTATTGTTTTACTTAGAGTTAGTTGTTTGCTTGCTAAGAACTGTGTTATTTGGTACTCACTCCCTTTCTTCTACATTTGTGTAGGTTACGAATCTGAATCATCTTGATTACGTTTTTTTCTCTTCTATGTGTGAGGCTACAGTTGGAGAGTTTATGAGCTAGTTGCTTGTCATTTCGGCGGACACCTCCTACTCTTTTAGTATGTTTTTGTTCTATTATAGAAACAAAGACATTCAAACTAGTATTTCATACTTAGAGGAATGTACAAGGACAGCCAGATTTTGGAGTTATAATTGAGTTATGTTATCCATGGTGTGTTGTCGAGATTATGTTAATTTTTTATTCTTATTTACTTTCCCATTTATCTCTTAATTTGAATATTAGGCTGACTTGTCTTGGTGGGATAAAACAACTGTCATCACGTCCATTTTGGATTGTGCCGCTCGATCTTTTCACTTTGAAATTAACAAAAAATTGATTAAAATAAAATATTGGAAGTTTAAATTCTTACCAAAAAGGAAAGCAGCCACCAAAGAAACGTTATTACAACATATGAAAACACCACAAATTACTTATTTGTATGGTTACTTTATATCTTTTGCCATAACTGATGTTATAGTGTGTTCTGAAACTAGCATATTAGAAGAAGAATAAAGTAGAAAAAGAGAGATTTTGAATAATTAATTTGTAATGAAGAAAATGGTTTCTATTTTTAGAGTCAAGTTATAACAAACTCGACTAACATTTTAGGATGTATTTTTTCATTATATTGATATGCAAAAGATTGTAATTTATAGTACTTTTCATATACTTTTTGAATATCTAAATATTTTGTTCAAAATATTGAATTACTGTAATCTTATTTAACTTTAAAAATTACTTAAATTGACTTTTGAAAAACATAACATGACAAATAAAAGTGTATGAAGGATGTTATGAATACACTATTGAACTTCCCAAGTAGCAATAAATTCAAAAGGCTAGTGGAATTTAAATCCCATAAATTTTTGAATTCTTAAATATAAAATTATAATTACATTTCACATCACCCATAAAGTAGTCTTAGACCTCATTTGTTTCTATTAAGATTAAGAGGTATGCATCTGAATAGACATCTAAATATTAAGATTCGCATTAAGATTTGAGTGTTTTGATCTGAGTACACATCTGAAAATTAAGATGTGGTCTCTAAATCTAAACACTAAATAATAATGTTGTTTGTTTTTAATATTTGAAATGTGCCAGTGAAATTGAACATTATGTTAATAAATATTAAAAAAAAATTATTTCAACAAAATATATCACTTTGATAAAAAAGAATAATTTAAAAAAGTTCCAACAATTATGATTTGGATTACTATTTTTCCTTCAAAAACCTTGACAAATAACAATACACCAAAAGCAACCAGTGTTCTTGACACACGTCAATACAAGAATATTATCAATATAAAAAAAATACTTAAAGAATTTATGAAAAACTTACAAGTTCAAGAGGGAAAATGGTGTTTGATTTGGAAAAGAGAGAAAGAAAATTTCTAGTTATGAGATAAAAAGGCACACCAAAAGTAGAGAAGCGATAAAAATTGCTATGGCTGCTTGATTATCCACAGACACGTGATTTCTTGTTGCTCAAGATCAAGATCTAACATAATCTTCCTTACCCAAAGAGCTTGATTAGAAGTTGCAACATCAGCTGTAAATTCAGCTTCTGCAGTTGACTATGCCACGATACCTTGCTTTTTGAGCACCATGAAAAGCATCCTGAACTAAGGCTAAAACAATAACTTGAAGTTCTTTTTCATGTCATCATCTGACCCAGCCCAATCACTATCAGAACACCCTTGCAACTTGAACTTTTGACTTTTCACGAACCTAACACCGTAGTGCAAATTCCCTTGACATGCCTTATTATTCTTTTTGTTGCTTCCATGTGCATTTCACTTGCAAAATTTAGAAATATAGACAAGAAAACTTACTTCTTCAAGAATGTCGGGTCTCATGGCAATGAGATACACGAGACATCCAACTATACTTCTATAACTTGTTTCGTCAACCTTGTCACTACTATCATGTTTAATCAACTTTTCTTTCTGATACATTGGAGTGTTCATAGGTTTGCAATCTTCCATATTGAACTTATTCATTGTCGATTTTACAAATCTACATTCCAAGAAAGTAAGACATTACTCCCAAGTCTTTCATCTTGAACACTTTATTCATCTCAACCATGAATTCATGTATCATTTCAAGGTAGTTTCCTGTTATAAGAATATCATCAACATAAAGTGATATAACCACAATACCGGAATCTCTTTTTTTACCAAATAGAGTTTATTTGTGTAGGTTGTTCTTAAAATCTCAGCCTTACAAGTGATTATCAATTCGACTGTTCCAAGCACTTGGACCTTGGACCTTGTTTTAAACGATAAAGGGCTTTGTTAAATAGATACACTTTTTTCATCATGTCCCATTACATAATAACCTTGAGGTTGCTTCTCATAACTTTTCTCCCGTAGAAAACCATTTAAAAAGATGATTGACATTTAATTGGAAGATTTTCCAACCTTTTTGAGCAGCAATAACTAGTAACCGCCTTAAAATATCAAGCCTAGACACTGGAGCAAAGGTTTCTGAATGATCAACTCCAAATATTTATGAGTGAAATTTCACAATAAGTCTTTAATTGAGCTTGTTAACAAATCCATCAACATTCAATTTCGTGCGGTAAAACAACTTCAAACCAATGATCTTCCTATGTTGTGATTTTTCCACAAGCTGTCATGTCTCGCTCTTTTCAATCATTGCAAACTCCTCCTACATTGTAGCTTTCTACTTAGTATATGAAATTGCTTCTTCAAATCCGGAAGGCTCTAAATGGCCACATTTCATCTCTGTTATATGTCAAAGAGCGACCTTGTTCCTCTCACAAGTTGATCATCAATGTTCTCATCTGAATCTAGTAGATTTCTTGTGATATTCTTCTGGTAACTTCTTCGCAGTCCCATTTCTCAGTCTACATAAAAAATACATGTATGCTTACCATAATTTTTCCTGTATGAGGCTGAAAATTCTTTAAGCTTTAGAGATTGTACTATGATCAATAGAGACTCCAGATCAGCATTCATATCTAATTTGTCCCTCTTAACCTATGGAATATGAGATATACACAAACAACTGAAGATTATTAAGTTTTGTAAGGACAACTTAAACCCGTGCCATGCCTCAAAAGGTGTCTTTACCTTCATGCCTTTTGTTGGCAACATGTTCAACAAAAAAAACAGTCTTGTTAGCTTCTTTTGCCCATAACTTTTCTGGTACACCCTTATCATATAATAACCATCTCGACATGTCCATTATCGATCAGTTCTTCCTTTCTCTTACAAAATTTTTTGTGGAGTATATGGAAAAGTGAGTTGATAATCAATTCCTGAATTTTCACTAAAATTTTTAAATCAATCAGTTGTTACTCGGTACAATTATCTGATCTAACTTTGAATATAGCAACCACTTTAATTTTCAACCAAAGCTTTAAATATCGAGAACACTTCAGTTACTTCAGATTTGAACTTGAACAAATAAATCCAACACAATCATTTCATATCATTAATGAATGCTATAAAATATTTACTTTCGTTCAGAGAGCAGCCCTATGTGGTCCACAAAATCAGTATGGACTAATTGAAGCTTTACTGATTCTCTAAAGTCTTCCTTGGAAGAAGGCATCCTACATTACTTTCCCAATTGACATGTGCTGCAAGCTGCATGGCCATCCTCCATAAGTGGTAGTCCTCGAACGATATCTTTCTTCAGCATTTAGAAGAGTGTCTTGTGATGGAAATGTCCTAGTCTCTTGTTCCATATATTTGTTGTTATCTCTTGGCTCGTATAGGCAACCAATTTTTCCTCCATTGAATCAAAGGAAAAGCTTTGTCCTATCATTTTAACTTGAGATATTTTTTGGCCCTTTGGATCAAAGATCACACACTTCATGTCCTCAAACGTAAGCTTATTACAATTCTCCAAAAGTTGCCCTATGCTCAAAATATTTTGATCAAGTTCAGGAATATGAGTTTAACTTTGTACATAATTAGCTTTCAATAGCTACTGTACCTTTCCCGTTGGCTGGAAGGTAATCTCCATTATCAATTATTACTTTAGAGATTGCAGATCTATCTAATCTCAGAAAAATCCTCATGTTAAGCCATATGATTTGTACAACCACTATCAATTAAACAGCTTTCACTTCAATTTCTACTTGCAAACCAATGGGCCACAAATAATTTATATTCTTCTTGTTTGTCTGCAATTTGAGCTCCATTTAATTGTTGTGGTATTTTTTCTCTGCAAATAATCTCAGCATGACCAACTTTATGAAACTTTCTGCATCTCATATCAGGTTTTTTCCAACATTAGAAGTGTCGATGATTCCTCTTTGTACAATGCTGACATGGTGGATATTTTCCACCTTTGTTGTCATTGCAAGAATTGATATCAATTGCAGTAGCTTATGTTGACGTAGCATACCTCTTCCTAAAGTTCTGCTTTCTACCTTTGCTGCCTTGCTTACAAAACTCCTTCAAAAGTCCCCTTGTTCTTCATCATTCTTCTTTGTTCCTGATCTTGCAAGGAGTTTAAATGTTCTGCCAAAGTAATGTTTGACAGATCATTTGTATATTCCAGTGAAGCAATTGTTTCTTCAAACTTTTCTGGTTAAGTGACAAGGATATTCTGCACAATCCTTGTATTGGAATGTTCAGCACCAAGTAACTTTATCTTATTGTCCTCACTAATAGTTTATCTAAGTACTTTTTAATTGTCTCAGATTTCTTAAATTTTGGCATTTCAAATTACCTCACCGGGTTTAAGACCTTTATGCCTCAAATTCTTTCATCTCCATATAATATTCCTTTTTGTGGAAGTCCCATATTTCCTTAACGGTTTTAAGTGTCATGATTCAGGAAAAAATAGTAGGAGATACTGCAGCATACTGTGGCAGAACCAGAATTTTCAATAAAGAGATTCAAAAGCTAAAAAAATAGAAACACAAAGTAGCCAAAGGGGTTGGACATCTAATATATATACCTAAAAATTTATTTTAACCTTGTATAAATCATATAATTTTCCACCGAAGGGGTTCGGATGAACCCGTCATTGTAAGGTGGTTTCGCCATTAGCGACATAGAGGAATGCCTTCGCCTTCGACATCCTGGTTTTCTTCTCTTTGTTAATTTATTCTGAGCCATTGTAGGATTGCCTGGTAAACGAATGACTTCATAATCCTCTTCTACTGCCTCCTAGAGATCACATGCATCCAGGCTTTCATCCTAACAACTCAAACCTGATAGTGTTCTCCATCAAAAGATTACGAAGTCCTGTGCTGCCATTGTGAAACCTTACTTTGTAGAATCCTTAAAATGAATGAGCATAAATTTTGGTGGCTATGCTTGAACGGTGTCCTTATTATGCAATGAAATTCCAAAAGGAAAATAAATAGTATGATGTATTCATAACTATCTTGTCTACAACTAAAACAATGGCTTCTTGCTTTTCTAAAGAAATGTATATTGATATAATTCTTTGTTTAATGTTGATACTTCACTTTAATTGTCTATACATCCAAACATTCATTTACACATATAAGTGGGCATACATCATGATTAAAAATGTTGGCTTTCCTTCTTTCTTGTGAGCAATGGTAGACAGAGGTGCTAATTTTATCAACAATATGAAGTTACTGAGTATCTACTATACCATTGCTCACAAGAAAGAAGGAAACGCCTACATTTTTAGTCATAATGTATGCCCACTTATATGTGTAAATAAATGCTTGGATGTATATATAATGAAAGTGAAATATCAACATTATACAACGCATCATATCAATAGACATTTTAGAAAAGCAACCAAACATTGTTTTAGTTGTAGACAATATAGTTATAAATACATCATACTATTCCAGCATAGTCATCAAAATTTAAGCTCATTGACTTTAGGGCATATGCTATGTAAGGTTTCACAACGACAGCACAATCTTTTAGGACTTCGTGATCATTTGATGGAGAAACTATCAGGTTTGGTTTGTTACGATGGAAGCCTACATTGGATGCATGTGATCCCTGGGAGGCAGTAGAGGATGATTATGAAGTTCATCCTTTACCAGGCAATCCTACAACGGCTCTGATTAAAACAGACAAAGAGATGAAAACCAGGAAGTCGATGTTGAAGGCATGCCTGTATGCCGCCAGTAGCGGAGCCACCTTACAATGAAGGGGCTCATCGGAACCCCCTTCGGCAAGAAATTTATATAATTTATACATAGTTAAAATTATTTTTAGGTATATTTAGTATATGTCGAACTGCTACGGTTACTTTGTGTGTCTATCATTTTAGATTTAGAATCCCCTTAATAAAAATTCAGATTCCGCCATTGTATGCTGCAGTATCTACTACTATATTTTCCCAAATCATGATACTTAAATCACCTATGGAATTATAGGACTTTCTGAACACTGAATATTATTAATATGAAAGAATTTGAGGCATGAAGGTCTTAAACCTGGTGAGGGTGATAATGAAGATTACCTTCCATCCAAAGGGAAAGGCACAGTAGCTATTGAAAGCTACTAAGGTACAAAGTAAATCTCAGATGTACATTATATTCTTGAACTTGATCAAAATTTGTTGAGCGTAGGGCAAATTTTGGAGAATGGTTTAAGCTTATGTTTGAGACAATAAGTGTATGATCTTTGATGCAAAGGGCCAACAAACCTATCAAGATAAAATGAGAGAAAAGATCTTTTCCTTTGATTCAATGGAGGAAAAATTGGTTGCCTATCCGAGCCAAGAGATGACAATTAATATATGGAACAAGAGACTCGGACATTTTTATCATAGGTCACTCTTGTACATGCTAAATAAAGATATGGTTCAAGGAATACAACTTATGAAGGATGAACACACAGCTTGCAGCACATGTCAATTGGGAAAGCAAAGTAGGATGCCTTTTGCCAAGCCTATAGAGCATCAGTGAAGCTTCAATTAGTCCATACTGATTTTTTTTTGTTGACCACATATGACTGCTCTCTTAACGGAAGTAAATATTTATAGCATTCATTGATGATATGTCATAATTGTGTTGGATTTATTTTCTCAAGTTCAAACCTGAAGTACCTGAAAAGACCTCGAAATTCAAAGCTTTGGTAGAAAATCAAAGTGGTTGCAGAATCAAAATACTTAGATCAGGTAATGGTACAATCGATTTTGAAAAATTTGGTGAAAATGAAGGAATTAAGCATCAAATCACTTTTCAATATACTCCACAGCGAAATGGTGTCAGTGAATGGAAGAACAAATCGATAATGGAGATGTTGAGAGGCGTATTATATGAGAAGGGCCTGTGCAGAAGAAGCTAACACCGCTGTTTTTTTGCTTAACAGGTTTCCTACAAAAGCCGTGAAGGAAAAGACACCTTTTGAGGCATGGCACGGGTATAAGTCATCCTTACAAAACTTAATAATCTTTGGTTGTTTGTGTTTCTCTCATATTCCATGGGTTAAGAGGGACAACGTAGATAAGAAAGTTGTATTTCGAGTCTTTGTTGTTTATAGTACAATCTCAAAAGTTTACACAATTTTTCAGTCTCAAACAAAAAAAATTATGGTAAGCAGAGAAGTATTTTTTATGGATAATGGGCAATGGAACTAGGAAGAATTTAACCATAAGCACAAGAAATCTACTAGATTCCGATGAGAATATTGATGATCAAACTGTGAGAGGGACAAGGTTGCTCTCTGAAATATACCAGAGATGCAATGTTGCCATTTTAGAGCCTTCTAGATTTGAAGAAGCAGTTTCATATCCCAACTAGAAAGTTGCAATGGAGTAGGAGCTTGCAATGATTGAGAAGAGCGAGACATGACATCTTGTCAAAAGACCACAACATAGGAAGATCATTGGTGTGAATTTGGTTTATCACACGAAATTGAATGCTGATGGATCTGTTAACAAGCTCAAGGAAAGACTTGTTGTGAAAGGTCACTCACAAATTTTTGGAGTGGGTTATTCAGAAACCTATGCTCCAGTTGCTAGGCTTAATACTATAAGATTGTTACTAGCTATTTCTAATCAAAAAGGTTGCAGAATCTTTCAAATAGATGTCAAGTACGCTTTTTTAAATGGTTTTCTAGATGAGCAAATTTATATGGAGAAACGTCAAGGTTTTTCTGTAAAGTGACATGATGACAAAGTGTATCTATTTAAGCCCTTTATGGTTTAAAACAAGATCCAATGACTTGGTATAGTCGAATTGGTTATTATTTGCAAGTCCTAGGATTTAAGAAAATTCTAAGTGAATCAACTCTCTATTTGTTAAGAAAGGAGATTACGCTATTGTGGTTATATATATAACTTTATGTTGATGATCTTCTTGTAAAAGGAAAAAAACTTGAAATGATAGATGAATTCAAGGAAGAGATGAAGAAAGTGTGCAAAAAGAGAGACTTGGGAGAAATATCTTACTTTCTTTGAATGCATATTTCTCAAAACAAATATATAAGAGAGATAATGAAGAATTTCAAAATGGAAGATTGCAAACCTATGAACACTCAATGAATCAGAAAGAAAAGCTCATTAAAAGATGATGGTAGTGACAAGGTTGACGAAGCAAGTTATAGAAGTATTGTTCGATGTCTCATGTATCTCACAACCCCACGAGACCCGACATTCTGCAAGAAGTAAGTGTCTTGGCTAGATTTCTGAGTTGTGCAAGTGAAATGCACATGAAAGCAGCAAAACGAGCAAAAAGTTATATCAAGGGAACTTTGGACTATGGTGTTAGGTTTGGTAAAAGTCAGAACAACAAGTTGCAAGGTTATTCTGACAATGATTGGGTTGGGTCAGATGATGACATGAAAGGCACTTCAGGTTATTGTTTTAGCCTTGTTTTAAGATGTCTTTTATGGTTCTCAATGAATCAAGGTACATGACCTAAATTCACGCTAGATGATGATGTAGGGTAAAATAATGTTGAGGAAGTTCACACAAGAATAAATTGCTTATTTTCAGTTGTTTTCAGTTTTCTAGTGTAATTAAAACTCTGTTAGCTATTGTTAAGGATTAGTTCCTCAATTTCAGCAAGTAGTAACTTAGTTTTAACAGATACTTTAGCATTAATTTACATCATTTTAGTTCAGCTAAGATGTATTTATTTCATCTCAAATTAATCAATAAAAACCACTTTTCCTTTTTCTTCTTTAAACAACTCTTATTCTTCTCTGTTAAACGCTAACAACATGTGTTAAGCCTACCACAATATCATGTCTATCTTTACACATTTTTCTAACACAGTACATTTTGTGTACAGAAGTATACTTGTACCTATATTATCTCATAACATGGGGTCTGATGCTCCTTCTCCTCCCGCTCATGGCTAGCTTGGATTGCTAATAGCTATTGGATTGGAGAGTCCTAATACTCCAAGGACAAAGCCATGAAGACCATTTATTGCTTTTATTCTTTACTCTTGAGACTTTTTACGTGGTGTATGGGTTATGCCCCAACTAATCCTATGTTGTTTTAAAAGGTCTTGTCAAGACATAATTATGATTCTCCACTTATGTTCAAATTCTCTTTTATGATTTGAGACGACTTACTTAAATCCTCTTATTGTATATTCTATTGTGTTGCATATAAGTCAAGTTGCTTGTGTAGGCCTCTCGGGGTCCTATATGCCAAGTGACGTCTAGGGTTTACTTTGGATCGTGACATTATTAACTATCATGCTGTGAAAGGTAACCAATTGGCTCTTTGTCTTTGGAACACAAGAGCTAGAAATTATATTACTACCTCAAAAGGTATTGCAAAATCCAAAATTGAAGCCATACTTCCATTCATCTCCCAAAAAACAAAGGCTTTGTGATAGCATCAAAGCTACTAAAAATTGCCTCAATAATGGAAATTTAAACTCATCCACATCATGGGCCTTGATACCTACCCATTTGGTGTCTTGGACATAAACTATTTTTATCTTACTCTTTTTTAGAGTGACACTATGTTCCATGACCCTATACGTTTATCTTAGGAAATTTAGTTACAAAGTTAACACTACTTCCCCTTGCCCATTGTCTCAACTTAAGCCATGACCTTAGTCCACCATCGTTCATCATAGCCACTAGGGAGATGTAAAGATAAATAAGATGTAAAAGATATAGAAATCTACTAGAACTACTTGAACAAGTGTATATTCTAGGACTAATTTACTAGAAAAGCAAGAAATCTTACAATGACTGAACACAAGACAACTCACAAGATTTACACAATATTTCACACTATGGACAAAGAGACAGTAAGATATGCAATAGTATAATAACACAAGAGATCACTAATTAGTCAAGAAAGATATTTGAAATAAATCAAATATCAGAGAAAATTTTAACAAAGGGGTTATGAAAATGAGTCTTAATACTAGTAGAAAATAGATCATTGAGTTTAAGAAATAAAATTATGAAAAGTTGCTGATCAAATGTAAAAATACAATGAAAATTCGAAAGGTAAATTTTGGGTCGACAATATTATGTGAGAAATGAAAATATTGAAGGAGCTCAATTAAAACTTTTTTATGTAGCAAATGTTGAAGAAACACGAAACCTGATACTTCATTGTTACCAGAAGTCACCAGAGTTTTCCGAAAGTCTCCAAAAGCAAAAGTTCCAGTTTTATCATAACCTTGTTTTTGCTCGAATGATTTCCTTCAAATAGAGTAGAAATATATAAAAAAAAAAGACAGTAAAGAATAAGGAAAGGCAAGACCAAACAGTGTGGGTCAGAGGATATACAATGAAGGTCATTGGAAGAAGAAGAAGAAGAAGAAGAAGAAGAAGAAGAAGAAGAAGAATTCAAGTAGTAAATTTAGTTATAATTACTAACAAAAGATGTGATTCTTTTACACTTCTATGTATATCAATCTCTGTAATATTGCATTCAGATATTTTCTTAAGAACTTTTTTCTATGATAAGAAGTCTATGTGTAAGAGGCATATATTTCTCACTTGGCACTTCTTATTCCTCTAAAACAACACTATTAAAGTTGAGTGTTCTTTACGCATATCCTAACATGTATTTTTATTTTTAGATCCTTGCTAAAACAAAGTAAATACCTCCAAAAAGGAAATAATGAAAAACATTTCTAAAACACACGGTTATGAAAAAACATAATTACAAAATATAGATACTTATTGTCGTGAGATTGAACACATTACATAACATAGCTTGACTCCTGAATTCTGTCAGTAATATCAGTGTTGCTATATAATTAGGGCATCGAAATTTGAATACAATGTAACATCAAATACAAACTTGTCTTTGTATGAAAGTTATATTTATAACTCATTATTCATATGCACTTTTTTTGCTATTGTAATTTTAATATAAAAGTGTACTATCTAGTAGTGAACTACGTAACCTAATATGAATTGAAACTTGAAAATTCTCTTCTTTACATTGAGAAATTAGTACATACACATGTATGTACTAAGAATTAAAAATTGTTCATATTTTCAAAAATAAATCAAACTAAAACCTTTTTCATTAATCGAGAAGTTAGATTTAAGGGTGAATTTTAAAAAATCATTTACATAAATTCTCATATTAGATGTACTTTGAAAATGAAAATCGCATATTAACACAAATTTCAACTTTAATCATTCAACCAACAATGTTTCAACCAGAGACACAACACATATAAGTTAATCATATATATTAAGAAAAAGTAATTATTTAGAAAATTATTTACCAACTCAACTCTAGAAAATAAAATCCTATCTCTATATACAATTTTAAGGAGCACCTAATTACAGAGAGAATAATTTTGAGCATGGACAAAGCATACACACCATTAATCAGAATATAAACATAGAATATCTAAAAAAATCTAGCACATGCACAAAAAAAAACTAGAGAAAGTAGAAGTAAACCAAAGCAGAATGTCATACAACACAGACACAGGAAGTAGCAGAGGACAGAGAAACAAAAAAATAAAAAGGTATCCTGATATCTTAGGTTATTACATACATAAAAAAGAATACATCAACAACAAAAAACTCTAAAGAAATTTCAAATTTCATAACCCATCTTGACAAGCATCATTTGAGTTTCTAGATAGTTATCATCGTCGTAAAAGAAAATCAAGATGATCGATTATAGAAACTCTAAAATCTATTTAGAGGATCGATACTTACAATGAGATAACTTAGATGAGACATTTGTACCTAGAATAACTGAAGAAGGTATCAAAGATAACAGATCTGGGGAGAAATCACCTTGAGAGATTGAATCAAAACTGAAAGAGAAACATCGAGAGGGTTCCGCATATGTATACAGAGAAAGATAGAGAAGCTGCAGTATGTTTTGTTCAAATATATACTTGCATTCTTTTGGGCTAGATATTTTTTGGTCGTGATCACTATTTTATTCAAGCTTTAGTTGTGGACTGCAATATTTGGGCCCATTGTTTGTTACTTTCTTTTGTTGTTTTGTGTGATCATTAATTTTAGGGAAATTTTTCAAAATAGCAATATTTTAGCTTTTAGTGGTGCAACAGTTTCATTATTTATTCAAAATGTCATCATTTTAGTTTGATAAGGAATTAGATTTGTATTTATTGTTAATTTGAAAAGAACACAAATAATTAATAAGAGAAAGTCATGGAACAAAAAAAATCCAAACAAGTTAAAAAAAGATTTTAATTTTCTAAAATATAATTAATTATTAACAGAATGGTGAAAATCAAGAAAAATAATATTTCAAACAAGGGAAATTTTGAATTTACCCAGAAAAGTTATGTTAACATAATTGCTAATTATAACTTTAGTATAACTCTAAGTAGGCCTATTTTTTTATCCACTACTGTTAAGTCTTTATATTTTTTATTTTTGGGATTAAAATTTTCAAAATTCTTTCCTATTAAACGTGTTCGGTTACATAATCGACTTGACTTTTTTCTTCCTTATTCCTCAAATTTGCAATATTAATTTTTAACACTTCATTAGTAATACTCAATTGATATTTAATTGAAGTCGATTGATTTAAGATTTCACTGGCAGTGAAGAAGACTGTAGGATGAAAAAACAAAAAAATAAATACAAAATTTGTTTGCAAACAAAGTGAGATTAAAATACAAAGAGAGCACAAAAAATCTAAACTTTGTTGGCACACATTTAAAATAGATATAGAATAAATAAAGAAATATCAAAACTTGTTATCATAGAAAATGAAAATGAAATACAAAAGGATATTGAAATACAAAGTGAACACAAAAAAATTACAAAACTTGTTGACATAAAAGTGAGAATGAAATATAAAAAGATATTGAAATACAAAGTGAGCACAAAAAAATTAAAAACTTGTTTGCATAGAAAGTGAGAATGAAATATAAAGTGAGTTTTTAATACAAAATTATATTGAAACACAGAGCGAGCACCAAAAAAATACAATTTTTTTGGCATATAGTTAGAATGAATACAAAATTAAAAACTACAAAATTGTATGAATCCTAATTTAGAATAGCATACAAAATCCCATAAAACTATTTATATACTATCCTATAATATAATACAAAATTAAACAGATAAAAAATTTGAAATGAATACCACCTACAAAATGAATACATGTTACACCTAAAAAAACACAAATTTTAGGAAGATACTACATGAACTTTTTAATGAATACAAACAATCGACTATAAAAATAATAAAGAATACATTTTGATAATTTAAATACAAAATGCAACATGCCGTAATGTTATTCTTCATCACTTTGATCTTAAACAATTTCATCAACTTCTTCAGCACCCATAATTCTTCTTCTTTTTCTTTGAACGGTTGTATTCATTAGTCGGGTGGGTAGGATCATGTTCAAATCCAGATTTTTCCTCTTCACAACCGGATTCTACAACATAATGGACGATTTTAAACAGAAAATTAAAAGAAATCTCAGTAAATAAATGAAAGTTCCTTTGTCAATAAACAAATCTATTGAATTAAACTAGAGATTTGCTGATCAATTTGTAAGAACTTTAAAGAAAGAGGAGTTATATGAAAATGTGAAAGGTGGGGGAAGAGAACTTGAAATATGGATAAAGAAGGTTGATGGATAGTGGTTTAATTATTTTTTTCTTTTAAAAATTTAATTGGTTTTAGAATTTTGTCAAATGTAGGAATGTAGTGATAAATAAAAGAAAACTTAAAAAATAAAATCATAATACAAAATATTTTCTAAAATATTGTCATTCTGACTTGTTCAATAAATATTTTAAAATGTTGTTGTTTTAACTAGTTATGTTATGTATAATGACTTGATTGCTTAATTTTCCTTAATTATATACACATAAAGTTGGTCCATGAACCAAATTTAATTTCAAAATTATCTCAAATTGATATCACAAGATGATTATAAGAAATTCAATATACCCAATATTCTCTTTTAAACAGTACATTACACGACATTATAAAGCCCATAAATTTATCGACTGAATTTGTGTCTAACAATCAGTACACCACAATTCTTATGGTTGATGATGATTTGCAAGAAATATTTACATAAGTGAAGAACATCATGTTATCAGGTTTATCGATTTCGATAGATACAAGATTCACAAGCATTATTACCTTAAGGTTGTTATCACCATGAAAAAACCGAGCAGTGCGTGATATATTTTCAATTGTATCTTTCTTAAAATTTCAAAGTGAAAAGAAAAGATCATAAATTTACGTAACGTAGAGGTCAATGAACTGCTAGAAGAAGTAACTATGTATTTAAAATGACTCTAATTAGTTAATCTTATCTACGAGGAAATGTTCCAATTTAATAAAATTTATTGATTTCACTGTGGTTCATCAAAAGATTTGGTGACTAATTAATTCAATATTACGTTAATGAACAAATTTAAAAAAGATCCAACACATAATTTTAGTAAATTTGGAACAGTTTGTAGGTCACAATTAATATGGAGTATTTATTTAATATTAATGAAATCTTGAATAAGATGTAAAAATATGTTTTAAAAAGGGAGAGAATCAACACAATTATGGGTGAATTTCAGTGGAAAATGTTTTTAAAAAGATTAATTAATTGTTTCTCTTAGAAGGTTAAGCTAGAAAGAGTTCAATTCTATGAAATATGAAAAGATTATATATAACTTACTATTTCTGTACATAATTTGATTTAATAAATTTAAAATTATATCTAACTAGTAAATTTGTCTGCCCTCCGTGCAATCATAAGAAAACAATCTTTTTATAAATAAAACAAATATTAGTCCTCAAGTCCCAATTTATCCTTTAGGTGAAACCATACATATCTTTCAACATTTATGTTCTCGCTTTATTCTTCCTTTTTATTTCTTCCTCACCCATCCACTAGAAAATGCCAGTTGTGTTTCCTTTATTTTCCAATAATAAAAATGAACAAAGAGACTCAAAAGCATAGCAAATGTACGTAAATAATGAGTCTCAAACCATTTATGAGGTCTACAATTCATAAAATTAATTGACATTATGTTTTATACATTTTTTAACACAAAATATTTTTAATGATAGTCTTGTCATAAAAATCGAAAAGTAGATATAGGTACCACGAATTAAAAAATATTCAGAGAAAAAATTAACGAATTCTTTGTCCAAACATCAAGCTATGTTGTATATTCCAACATTTTTTGTAAAATAAAGGATCAACACATAGTTAAGAAACAAAGTGCCAAAAGAAGAAGTCTCAGATAATTTCCTATCTATTAATCAATGTTTATATATAATGTAAATCAGGTTTGAAAATTGTCATGTGTAATGCAAAAAAAAGTACAAACAATGAATGAAGAGTATAATATATAAAGTGAAATACTTTATAATTAAATAATAAGTGTATGTAATTGAAATATTCAAGCATACATATCAGTCTATACACAACCTACATAGTAATCACCTTCCTGCCCTTCACCGTATTTACTCATATTATTCATAAGAAAATAAATAAAGAAAGAAACACAATATGATTACGAATCAAAGAATACATTAATATTAAAAGCCTGAATACCTAATTTTTATTCACTTGTTGAAGATAAGTGATGATGATGATATGAAACGGTTTGAACAACGTGGTATAATAAGTGTGTTCAACTATTAACTGACTCTATAGTTTGAGTCTCACTATAATTGGTCTACTAAAAGTCTATTGTATTGCTATGTCTCGTACTATGTGAAGTTGACTAGGATAGGTTATAATTATAGTAGTAGTAGTCAACTACTACTCTTGTAAATTGTATGTGTGTATTGTAATAGAATTTTAAGTGTATCAAGCCTAGTACTGTACAATTCACTCCTATATAAAGAGCATGTACTCAAAAGTTTTTCATCATGAATATATCCTTAATTTCTCATATTTTTTAACGTAGGAGTTCTACATGGTCTCAAAGCATATCAGCTCTTTGTTCTCTAAGTATTGAAGCTTAAAACAAAAATGACCATATGTTTCGAACTGCAGTGACCTCCTCTACCAATACTTCGTACACCTACTCACTTGCCACCTCATTGTTTCTTGTTCCATTAAACTTAAGCCAAGAAACTATCTCATATGGTAGACACAAATAATGCAGTTGATTAAGGTGATGGTACTAACCTATGTCATCATAAAGAATGAACCAACTAAAGTAGTTGTTCCACTAGAAAGACTGTTGATAGAGTTGTGGATGTCAAGAAGGATGTAGAAGATAGTGGCAACATTGATGGCTGGGATGAGAAAGATCTGTTGCTAAGGAATTGGATCTCATGCAATTAGAAAAAAGAAAGAACATACATGATTGTGGGATGCTCATCTTCTTGGAAGAAACTCATCTTCAAGCAATAAAAAATAAGGAGTCTCATCTTAACATCAACCACAAAGTGTTAGTCGAGGAACATAAAAATATTGATGAATGCATTAAAGAATTCAAAGGCATATATGATGGCCTTGTATCCATTCACAAACATGTGGATGAAGATGGTTAAATAATCAATTTTTCTAGACATTTAGGAATCAAGTGCTTAAAATTCTCATGATAGGTAAGGCATTGTATCTCACTCTTAATCAATTTGTTAATGCTCTTAGAGGTTTTCATATGAGGGAGGATGAAGAAGAGGTTCCACAACAAAATTATAACATGACATTTTCTACTTAACGGGATAAGAGAAAAGAAAACTACTTAGAAAAGAGGAACAACAACTTCAAATTTAGAGGAAGAAGCTTCAAGCTTGCTCGAGAAGGAATGGGTTTTTAGAAAAACAAATATGGAATAGGTTCTCAGAACAATCAAAGTTTCTCATACGGAAACAAGGAAAGGAGCATAGTGAGTCATGTAATTTATGGTAGGAATAATCATATTTCTCTTAATTGTTTTAACATGCGGGACTACTATTATCAGTATACAGATGAACGAGCATAAGATTTGTTGCTTTAAATCGACGCCACAGATGACACTTTGTATATAGACTCAAGAGCAAGTAGTCATATGGCACATAAATCCTGTATTTTATCTTAACTTAAATGCTACAATAGACTAGATAAAGTCATTGTCGGGAATATATCACATTTAGACATACCACATGTTGGGAATACAAATAGATTATTCCTGAAATTACAAGAAGTCCTTGTAGTTCCTAAGATAACTAAGAATCGACTCGCATTTAGTAAAATTTTTCTTTACCGTTTGTAGATTATGACACGGGGTATGCTTGGTTTTGTCCACTAAAAAGGAAATTTGAACTTTTTAAACTATATGTAAAATTTCAATAAATGGTAGCAAAACATTTTTTTTAAAGAAATTAAGGTATTTCAATGTGATATATGTGGTAAGTTCATTAACATACACTTTATTAAGCCTGCAGATTATTGAGGTATTGTAAGGAACATTTCATGTCCTAACAAACCTGCACAAAATAGAGTTTTACAAAGAAAACATAGGCATATTGTTGATATTGGATTAACTATGTTATTTCATGCCAACATTCCTTTATTTCTACGAGTTGAAGCATTTATCACTGTAAATTTTCCCATTTATACACTCTTTAAGGATCCAACATACATATTCTACTCTAGTGAGAGAACCAACGCCTACAGCTAGGGGTCAGTCTGGCAAGGATGGTACAAATTCTAGCAATGGGATCACATTTAGAAGAGAAGGGTTAGAGGTACCACTTAGACTTGAAAGGTAGATGAGGTCATTGTTATGTGTTTCTAGGAAGGCCATAGGTTGAGAGTTTTGATGCAATTATTGCAGATATCATCCAGTGTTCCATCAACGTATATTTGTTTTATTTCACCTGAGGTCTACATTCTCTTATGTGTAGGTATGGTAGAGTTTGATATCATCTTGGGTATGGATTGGATCTTCCTTATCGTGTTATTCTTGACTATTATGATAATATTGTGAACTTGCGATGCATGCTGTTTCAAGGTTTGAGTTTTGGAGTTTTGTGGGGCTGGTAAGCTACTGCAGACGGTTTGTTCAGAGTTTCTCTTATATCTCATCCCCATTGCCCAGATTGACACGATAGAGTGTTGACTTTTAGTGGTTCGTTGAGTGTGAGAAATTCTTTCAAAATCTCAAGACTTTGTTGACTTCAACTCCTATGTTGATTCCACTTGAAGATAGTGTGGACTCTATTATTTATTGGTGATGCTTCAGGAATTGGCTTGGGTGGTATTTTAATTCAAAAAAAGTATGATTATTCTTTTCTTCGTAATCCTGCTGTTCCATAAAATATGGATCTCTTCTCCTTTTGTTTTTTGGTGCAGGTCCTACCCGAATAGTAACTATTTCTTTCTCTGTTCCTTTTTTCTTTTCCTATTCTTTTTTCTGTCCCTCTTGTTGTTTGTTTTCAATTACCATTCTTCAAGAAATTTGAAGACCCATGAGAAGAACTATCTTATTCATGATTTGGAGTGAGCGGTCACGGTTTTTTGCTTAAGTTATGGTGTCAATATCTGTATGGGGTGAATTGTCAGGTCTTCACCAACCATTAAAATCATCAGTACATCTTCATTCATTATATCTAAACTTGAGGCAGCTTAGTTGGCTATAGTCGTTGAAGTGCACTATTCACTTATAACTTCTAGAGGGATTCGGAACATGTTTTGGATACTCGGTTAGATATGAGTAGATCTTTTCACCCTCATATAGACAAAAAATAAAAAAGGATTATTCAGGTGTTAAAAGGCATGCTTCAAGTGTGTGCAATTAACTTTTGTTCTTATTAGGACTAGCAGATTTTTAACCAAAAACATCCTTTAACTATACCCCAAAATTAAACTACATCCTTAAAGTATCATTTTTAGTAGAAAACATCCTTTAACTATACCTTAAACTCAAACGGCATCCTTAAAGTATCATTCTTACCATAAAACATCCTTCAAGTATTTTAAAATAAACAATTTTCATCCTTCTACAAGAATATATCATAAAACTAATCGATATATCCCACAAAAATCATGACGTCCCTTCCTAATTATTATTCTTAGACATGCCAAGAATATTATCGTTAACTTTTTCGTAATTGCGTTAAGAATTATGCAAAATCTTTTTATTTGACCGTTTTTAATTCATTTTTCATGTAATTTTTTAAAAATACTATTAGTTTAAATATGTTTCTTCTCGATTGAATATGCTAGAGGCAACATTTGTTGGAGACTTTCACTTCTAATAAAAACAATGAAACTCAAATACGAGATATAATCAATATTTTTGTCACTTCAATATTAGATTGACCCAAAAATCTATTAATGTAATTGGTTAAGAAAAATGTAAAAATAATTAATCTTCAACTTTTTTCCGTAACGAAAAGCGCAAATCATGTACGCTCACACCTTTCAATCATTTTTAGTTTCCATAAGCAATTGTGTCTAAGATTTTTTATATTTTTCAGTAGAAAGTGATGAAATTATGCATAGTAACTTTTGTTGATAGTCATGTCAACTTCTCGTATTTTCGTAAGATCCCTTAGTCTTTTGACAATATATAACAAAAGGATGAAAGTTGTTCACTTGCAAATAGTTAAAGGATGTTTTCTGCTAAAAATGATACTTTAAGGATGTAGTTTAAGTTTGAGGTATAGTTAAAGGATGTTTTCTGCTAAAATGATATTTTAAGGATGTAGTTTAAGTTTGGGGTATAGTTGAAGAATGTTTTTGGCCAAAAACTCGGGACAAGAACTTGCCCATATCAAATAACAATAGTTATCACTCTAGTATTTAGATGGATCCATTCGAGGCATTATATGGTAGGTAGTGCAGACCTCTAATTTATTGATTTAATTTCAATGTGATGACTCTTCAAATACATACTTACTTAGAGAGACCATGGGGTAAATATGTATGATTCGTGATAGGATATTTATGGCTCAAATTCGACAAAAGAATTACGTTGATATGAGAGTTTGAGCCTTGAGTTTATTGAGGGCGATCATGTTTGGCTCCGAGTGTCACCCATGAAGGGTCTGATCAGCTTCGGAAAGAAGGCATGCTCAGCCCAATTTTCGTTGGTCCTTTTGAGATTTAAGAGATGGCCTATAATTTGTCCTTGTCGCCGAGCTTATCAATTGTGCATTATGTGTTTCGTGTCTTCGTTCTTTTGGAAATATGTGTTGCATCAGATATATATGTTTTCGCTCAATTTGGTTGTGTAGGGTCTGGAAATTTCATTTGAGAATGAGCCTATTTCTATTCTAGATAGGTAGGTTTGAAAGCGTAGAAGAAAGGATATTACTTCAATAAAGGTGTAATGGAAGGAGCGTTCAGTTGTAGAGGTGACTTAACAGACCGAAGTCGACGTGTATACCACATATCTCAAACTTTTCAAGGCTTCGTATCTCCAAATTTTTGAGGCTTCAGATAAGTTCTTTGACTTTACGTTTAAGTATGAATATGTTTTTAATAATGGATAATGTAATCACCCAAAAATCATTTCAAGTGTTTTTTAAAAATTTACCATTTTACCCTCTCTTAGTAGTTGCTCCAAGTGATTTTTAATTGGTTATTCATTATTATTTTGAAGTTTAGTTAAAAGTAGTGATATATAAAAAAAATTAGAAGTTTTGAAAATCTTAAGTTAATTAAATGTGTCTTTTAGAGTCATTTGGCATTTCAAATCTCAAAATGGGGTTCTGTCTTTTCCATGAGCTCTAGAATGTGGAATTTGGTCTAGAAGAGTTGTTAGTTTCTAATTTTGAAGTATTTTGTGGATTCGAGGTCTTAAGTAGGAAGTTTGAGTAATCGAAATTTTTAATTGACTTCGGTAGAAATTTGAAGTTTGAATGCTTGGATCAAATTTTGACAATTTTGTTGGATTCGGAATATGATTTTAAGCCTAGGAGAGGTATTGTTTGAATTTTTATAGGTCCCGAGGTTAGGTTAGTATTTTTTAGCACTGAGTTAGTTTATTGCAACTTTCAAAGATTTTGGGTCAAAATGACCTCATATTCGTATGTTGATGGTTTAATTGAGACTGGAACATTGAGTTTAGAGGGTTAGCATATTTAATTAGTGTATATGGGGTTCTGGATAAATCTTGATGGTCCTTTTGAAGGGATTTAATTAGCTAAAATGTTGATTTATGGTGTCTGCATCACCTCGTGTTCACGAAGGGACTTCTTCTTTCGCGATGGTCCCGTTAGCTAAGATCGGCTCATGGTTACAAGGGGTCGAGCCTTCAGATCCTAGCATTAGCAAAGACCGGCTCGTGTTTGCGAGAGGTCACTTAGGGGGGTTGCGTTCGTGATCAAAACTTCACATATGCGATGCTCGCATTCGCGAACTTGATCTCGCATATGTGATCCCTGATAGTATGTTTTCAAAAAGGGTGTTTCAACCCTATTTTTCTATCGTCAAACTTTGAAAACATGGTTTTGTCGATTTTAAAGGTGGTTTCAATATTCATTGATTGGGTAACAATTTCTAACTCTGTAACTGATCTGTTCATTATTTAAATATGATTTATATGATCAAATAAAGGTTTTCTGAAAATTTGGGGATTCTTCAAGAAACCAAGATTTTTGATAAATTGGTGATTAAGGTTTGATTATAGATCCATTTTGAAAATGCGTTTTCACAAATTACATGGTATATGTGTTGTTAGTTTCAGAATCTTATTGTGATTACTTTATTGACTAGATTGTGTTGATTCGCATACTATTAAGAAAGAGGGGAAGTTAAAGTCCCAGATTGATTTTATTGATTTAATAAGGCAAGTGATCTTCTGAGCCTTTGTTAAGCTTGTAAAATCACGTGTTCTCCTTGTTGTATATGTTGGGAAGTAGTGAGAATTGGTGATAGGTTGAATTTCTCAAATTAGTTAATATTATTGATAACAAAGGGGATGATTAAAAGGCAATGTGATGGTAGTTGTTATGTGGTATATTTTGAAAGACTTGAACGGTGATATTAATTTGCCTATTGATGAAATGCCATAATGGTAGTGGTGTGATTGTGAATTGTTGTTGATTTTTCATCTTTAGAATATTTTGTGATCATGCATATTTGCATTTGTTCTAAAACATGTTACAATGTTTATATTATGATTATGCAGAGGTCTTTTCTGGTGGGTGATATTGATATTGAGGTTCCGATAGATGAATGACATTGATGTAGAGGTTTCTTTCAGTGGGTACATGGACCTAGTGAATCCCTATGGGCTCTGGTGTGATATTCAACGGATATTATCATAGGACAGACATGCATCACTCTATATGACAGTGCATCGCACATTATTATGATTATTGATTCTATGTAGTTTGAGTTTCATGATTCTGGAGTACAAATTGTTGGAAACTTCAGTTAATGAACATGTTACTTCATTGTGATTGACTTATAATTGTTGAAGGATTTTTATTAAATAATGTGTTACTTGAAATTGTGAATTGCTAGGTTGTTGGTGATCTCTGTGGAGGTTGTAGTTTGTGGAGGTTTGGTTGGGATTAAAATAGAAATCACTTTCTATTTGTTTTACTTGGTTTATTGTTTAGCTTTCTAAATACGGTGTTGTTTGGAACATACACGTCTACACTTGAGTACGCTATGAGCCTAGATTTACGAGATTCTTCTTCTTGTCTACTTCGTCCGAGGCTTTCCTATGGAGACTTAATAGGCAGTTGACTTTCACTTTAGCAGGCCCTTTTTTTCCTTATTTATATTATTGTTCTATTTTCTAAACAAAGAAATGGGACTTGTAATTATTTGAATTATGTTGTACTACATCAGTGGATTGTACATGTGACAACTAGATCTTAGAGGTGTTTATGAGATGCTTGAGTTATCTGCATTTATGTTATAATTTAATTTTCAAATTTACATTGTTATATGTTGAACTTTGTTGACTTTTCTTGGTGGGATACACGAGTGTCATCACACCTATTTTTTAGTAATGAAATTAATCCTAGTATTTGAGAATGGATTTTTATGTTGATTTGAACTCATTTCCCAAAATAACTGATATGGGTGTTGTTGATTTCAATTTCTTATAATGATTGAATATCTAAATAGATTATGTTTATTTAGATACTTGTCGAACATGGAAGAACAAATTACCGGAGTGATAGTTTGTTTCCTAAGGCAAGTAGACTTCATAACTTTTTCGTAAGTATATTAACCTTTTATGTCATTGTGTGATTGGAGTAATGAGAATTGGTGAAGCGTTTAATATATGTATTGTGTATATTATTAAATGATGAATCACTCTTGTCATAAAAACTTGAGGTAAAAGTGGGAATATTGTTTGTTTGTATGATTTCATTATATTGTAGGTAATTGGATGAATATAATGATTCAATTGATCATATGTAGTGATTAATTGTTATTGCATACTGGTGTCTTAATAATCATCTTCGTACTTTATCCTTGCACATATATGTTGCATTGGTTTTGTACCACTGCTATGATGAAACTTTATGAAGATGAAAGGAAATAATAAATTCACAAGTCCATGGAGAATTCATTGAGTTTAAATAGAGAACGGGCCACACATCGGTCACGCCCCGAGGCAACCCCCTAAACGCAGACGTGTACACGGAACTTAGGATAATGAGTGACCGCAAGCAAACCCTACAAGTATATTATAAGCAAACTAAAGTAAATTGAAGCAATAAATACTATGCGGAAGCTAATCATGAGATAATCTAAAATGATAGGAAAATACCTATATACTATCTGAATAAACAACAACTAAATATGAAACTCAAGACTAAGACTGAAAATATTTATGTCTAAAATAACCTCTAACTGACTACAAGTGTTGGGACATTCCCCAGCTAAGTTTAGGAACACTGAAAGTACGACTAAAATCAAAAGAAAACATGTTTGGCGTCTTCGAAAAATGAGGACTTGCCACTTATGTTGTTGAACTGGAGATCAGGAACCGATCGATGCATGATCTAGAAGTTGAGGACTTGAACTTACATCACGAGAAAATGTAGCGCAGAGTATGTGCTAGTACTTGAAAGGTACTGAGTATGCAGGATATAGTAAATCTAAATAATAATCATAATTGAAGTAAAGTATATATTGATCAATGATATGATATAAGCATGATACTATACTAAAATATGAAATAACTTAATGCAATGACAAAGTTCATTACATACTTAGAATGAATACTAAACTGATAACCTGGTCTATGCAATAGAATCTAATTGAATTGTGGGAGCTATTAATGACCAACATAATGGAGTCTGCTGTATGCGCCACATCGAGCGGACCCAATATACACTACCAAAGGTATAAAGGCATGACTAGCGTGATCACAAAAATGTTTCACATAGAAGGGACTTATAACCTACGAGGCACGTAGTTTTGGGACATATGGGTGACTAACCTTAGTCCACTCGGTATTAAGTCTTCTTCCAACTAATTATGTACTTTAGCAATTTATAAATAAAATGCCAAAAACTCTGTATAGCTAAAATACTTACATGGTAACAGAAAAAATTTATGAACTAAAAGAACTACATAACTAGGGTTTATACTAAAACATGTTGAAGATCATGATATACTAATTAGGAATAGTAAAGTAACTAATTCATGTTAATTTCTTGAAATTCTAGAAACCCTATGTCTAGTTAATATTAACGGAATTAAGAATTTGATTGAATTATAGGGACCTAATGGGCGAAGGGAACCCACTAGTGAAATCTCATATACATGTTGATGAATTCCACAAAAAAAAAAATAGAATTTGGGGCTCAAACTAATGGAAAATCGATGTGTTCTTGGGAAGGATTTGGCGCCTCTTTCTCCTCCTTACGTTCTATGTTTTATGAATTTCAGCTACTTTTGTTTCTAGGCTAACACTAACAGAAATTTCATAGTTTAGAGGTTAAACGACGTAGTTTAGGGGTTCAACACATAGCGAAAAAATCAAACGACCCTTGATTAAACTATGGTTAGGTTCACCAACGGACTAGACCGACGGACTTTCGATTGACGGATGGTCCGTACTTATCGACCATCGTTCGGTGACTGGGAATGAAATTTGGGGTATCGATCCACAGACCAGGACCACGGCCTGTGGCCTGGCCTACGGTTCGTAGGTCAGGTTGTGGGTCAACACTTACAAAAACTTTTGGATTATTTCTGGGAGGGCTACAAGTGACAATCCACTGGCCACCACTACGGACTGTAGGTCACCTCACAGTCTCTAGGTGGTTCCCATCGATGGCACCTATAACTTTTGAAATCTTCATTTGATTTGTCTAGGATATGGGTGTTACATTATATATCCCTTGGTAAAAATCATCGTAGAGTGAAGACTAAACTATTTAAAATGGAGGGAAAGAGTTGAACCCTACCACAAAAAAATACTAAAACTGACTCGTAACTTAACTAAGTTCTAAGAACATACAAATATGTTGAAAATGCCAGTACAAACTTAATGAACATGATACTAAGACTGAATTTATGCATGAATGACTGAAAAATTTAAGAGGAACTATTACCTCAAGCTGGAGTGTAATCGGAAGGAAAGAGGTGAGGATACTTGGTCTTCATGGCTTCATCAACTTCCCAAGTAAATGAAGCGACTTTTTTGTTTCTCAATCTTTGAACCTGACGATAAATAATCTAAACTGGCACATCCTCATGAGTGAGACTATCTTTTGCAGCAAAACTTTCTCCAGTACGATGGACAATGGATCACCTACACACTTTTTCAACAACGAAATATGAAAAATCGGATGCACTAGTGCTAGTTCTGTTGGAAACTCTAACTCATAATCCACTTTTTCAATCCTTTTTAGAATATTTGAAGGGCCTATATATTAAGGATTAAGCTTCCCTTTCTTCGATAACCTCATGACCCCCTTCGTAGGTGATACTTTCGGAAAACTCAATCATCAACATGGAACTCTAAGTTTTCTTAATATATCTCTAATGTGTTGCACTATTTCCATAGCATCATTAACTGAATCAAGCCCTATCAAGGATGCTTCACCTACAAATCCACCTTAGGAACACATAACCGACCATCTTCCCCTGGGTGAAACCTCTTTTTTATGCCGATGAACTACACCTTCCAACTGAAGGAGTTTAGGATCACTATCTTGTTTTTCCTTAACCTCTGCTACCAATGAAGATTTTGATCTTTGTGGGTTATTTTGCACCACCATCTGGGATGTTCTTAAGACAACTCCTATGCGAGCAAAAGGATGAACATCTTTTGATAATTCATTTCTTTCTTCCTCAACATATACTACACTACCCATATATATCATCTTTCTGGTCTTAAGGTAAGAGATAAATCAACCTACAGACACTGATTTACTGCCCTTCCATTATATATTGGCTCGTTTGGAAACTAAAACTGAATGATCGTATTTCTACAATTGACTGAGGCATTATAGGAAGGTAACCAATCAATGCCTAGATTGATATAAAAATCTACCATTTCTAACTTTACAAGCTTTGAGGTGTTTCTGGGAGAGACTCCGACAGTGTAATTTATGTATACCGTCTAGATATAGTTGGATCACTCAATGGATTAGAGACTTATAAGGGTTTTAAAATATTTTTTGGGCTAACACCTAAGATTATTGCTATATAGGGAGTTACAAAAGAAAAAAGTAGTCCATGGATCTAACAACACATAAATATCTAAAAGAAAGACTCGTAACGTACTAGTAACAACACTAGGAGAATCTTTCTGGTCCTAGCGAGCGTGGATAGCATTGA
Source organism: Solanum pennellii (assembly GCF_001406875.1). Lineage (NCBI taxonomy): Eukaryota > Viridiplantae > Streptophyta > Magnoliopsida > Solanales > Solanaceae > Solanum > Solanum pennellii. Next base: position 8,787,622 of record NC_028648.1, read on the forward strand.
ACTTTTTCAGGCGGTGACAGCCACCTGTACCATATGACATACCCAAATGATTAGGGAAACCTACTGGTGTTGATGAATCTGTAGACTTAGCGCTATTATTTTTACCTTCTTGACCCTTCTTGGCAAAAGGGAAATTCTTCACCCTATAACCAGACTAACCACATCCAAAGCATCATTCCTTGCCTACAATACACTCGCCTGGATGGTTCTTACACACTTTGGACAAGTTGGGTAGGTCTTATTACCTGAAACACTTCCTTGAGACTTAGAGCCTAGTTCCCTAATATTCCGATCTTTTCAAAATTTTAAGTGATTTCCACCACCGGATTTCTGCTGATAGCACTCTTAGTTCCCTGTTCCAGCTTTTGTGTTGACCCTAAATATTTCCCTAAGATTATCTCCGTCAACCTGCTGATTGTTCTGATAAGTCATACTCTCAGCCAAAATTTGGATAACATTTAGAAGTTCTGCATTTGAAACCTCATGGTTTTGTACTAGAGGGACAGCATTACTGTTACATGCATTAGCATTCCGTGGGTAAGCTCTATCAGGAGGCATGATCTGAACCACATAGCACAGTGTTTGAAACGAGAAGTTGGATCATACCTCACGCATGATAAGAGAAGCAAGAAAGTGAAGTTTTCCTTAAACACCTCACATCCTCCTTGTCATTAGATATGGTGCACTTCACACCAATGAAAATTAATCTACTTAGTGAGGCTTTTGATAAATCCTAGGACACTCAAACCTAATGTTTTGATACCAACGTGGGCACGGGACCTAAGATCACGAGTGTCCCCAAGCTAACTTTAATGGCATGTCATAAGAAAACTAAAGTAAACTAAAACAATAGATATTGTCCGTAAGCTAATCATAAGATAATCTGAAATGATGGGGAAATTACATATAGTGTCTAAAAAAATAATTTGAGGAGAGTTTAATAAAAAACTGAAGATTAAACTAAAAATTAAAACTTATACTATCCATGTTTGAAATAGGCCTATAACTAACTTGAAGAACATGCCCCATCTAGGTCTAGAAAAACTGAAACCAAAGGCTAAAATAAAAAGAAAACATGTCTGACGTCCTTGATAAATGAGGACTCATCGCTGATGTTGCTGCACAATAGATCGGGAACCGATCTATGCAAGATTAAGAAGTTGAGGACCTGAACTTACATAATGAAAAGATGTAGCGCAGCGTATACGTTAGTACTTTAAAGGTACTTAGCATGAAGGATAGAGTAAAGTTGATTAATAATCATAAGTGAACCAAAGCATATACTAACCAATGATATGATATGAGCACGATATCAAACTGAGAATAGTGAAAATGAAATTAGTGAATGCAATGAATAAGTTCATAACAAGTTGGTACTAAATAGAGAACTGATAACTTGGTCAATGCAATAGAATCTAACTAAACTGTGAGAGCTACTAATGACAAACAAAAAACAACATGACCTAAATGTGGAGTCTGACGCCACATCGAGAGGACCCAATATACTCTGCCAAAGGTACAAAGGCATGACTAGCGTGATCAAAAAAATATTTACCATGGAAGGGACTTACAACCTATGGGACACATAGTTTTGAGACCTAAAGGTGACTGAACCTAGTCCACTTTGTATTAAGTCTTCTTCCAACTGATTATATAATTTAGCAATTTATAGTTGAAATGCTAAAAAATCTGGATAGATCAAATACTGACATGCTATCTTAAAACACAACATTAATGTACTTATAACGTAGCATTTATAATTGGAGCATGTATAATTGTTCGATCTGACCTAGCATGTGTAATTCATGAACTTAAAGAACTACATAGATACGGTTCTAAAATTATGAAGGACTTTATAATAAGACATGCTAAAGATCATGATTTACTTATTAGGAATAGTAAAGTAACTAATTCATGATAATTTGTTGAATTCTAGAAACCCTATGTCTAGTTGATAATAAGGGAATCAAGAATCATACTGAATTTAGGGACCTAATGGGAGAAAGAAACCCACTAGTAAAATCCACATACTTGGTGATGAATTCTATGAAAAAATATTTCAATTTCGGGTTTAGAAATGATGGAAACTCATTGCGTCATTAAGAAGGGTTGTGTCGCCTTTTCACCTCTTTGTGTTCTATGTATTATAAACTTTGGTGAATGATCTAACTTGGGTAAGTTTGACTTATGCTTCTAGACTAAAGTTGACATATACTACGTAGTTTAGGGTTTAAATAATGTAACTTAGATGTCCATCGCATAGGGAAAAACCAAATGACCCCTGACTTAACTGTTGTTGGGGTCACCGACGGTCTGTGCTGGTCGGCTATCGTTTGGCGACTGGGAATGAAATTTTTCATATCGATCCACGAACCAGGACCATGGTACGTTGCACGGCTTAAGGTCTGTAGGTACGGCCGTGGGTAGACACTTAGAAAATTTTTTGGACTGCTTCTATGGAGGGCTACAAGTGACCATCCATGGACCACCAGCATAGATCGTGATTCACCTTACGATCCATGGTGGTGCCCATCGGTGGCATATGTAGTTTTTGAAATCCGCAATTTAGACTATCTAGGATACGGGGTATTACAACATCCATGTCAAAATCATTGAAATAAAAAAAGGATCGACCCATAAGTCCGTGACAGAAGCATGGAATGAAGTGTTCCTTATGAGTTCAAGACTGAGATACAACTAATGTTTATCATTAGGAAAAACATCCATCACTCTATATAACGTTGAACTTCATTTGATTCTCAACGATTGCGATTGTTGATATATTATTGTGGCTATTGTATCATAAGATACAATGGTGGCTTTGATTATTCATTTTCACGTGCAAAATTTTATGTCCCTTATGAGCTAAGTGGTATGGAGTGAACATTGTTAGATTGGGCTAATTGTTTCTTGAGGTTGTAGTTGAGGAGGTTCCATTGGAGTGGATCAGTACTTGTGTTCAATATTATTTTACTTAGAGATAGTTGTTTGCTTGCTCAGAACTGTGTTATTTGGTACTCACTCCCTTTCTTCTACATTTGTGTAGGTTACGAATCTTAATCATCTTGATTACTTTTTTTTCTCTTCTATGTGTGAGGCTACCGTTGGAGAGTTTAAGAGCTAGTTTCTTTGTCATTTCGGCGGACACCTCCTACTCTTTTAGTACTGTTTTTGTTCTATATGGAAACAAAGACATTCAGACTAGTATTTCTTACTTACTGGCATGTACAAGTGACTACCAGGTTTTGGAGTTATAATTGAGTTATGTTATCCACGGTGTGTTGTTGAGATTATGTTAGTTTCTTATTCTGATTTACTTTCCCATTTATCTCTTAATTTGAATTTTAGGCTTACTTGTCTTGGTGGGATAAAACAAGTATCATCACGTCCATTTTGGATCGTGCTGCTCGATCTTTTCACTTTGAAATTAACAAAAAATTGATGAAAATAAAATATTGGATATCTAAATCTTTTGTTTAAAATATTGAATTAATGTAATCTAATTGAACTTTAAAAATTAGTTAAATTGACTTATGAAAAATGTAGTATGACAAATAAAAGTGTACGGAGAAGTTATGAATATACTATTGAACTTCCCAAGGGAAAAAAATATATTAGCAATAAATTCAAAAGGCTCGTGGAAGTTAAATCCCATTACTTTTTGAATTCTTAAATATAAAATTATATTTACATTTCACATCACCCATAAAGTAGTCTTAGACCTCATTTGTTTCCATTAAGATTAAGAGGTATGAATCTGAATACATATCTGAATATTAAGATTTGCATTAAGATTTGAGTGCTTTGATCTTAGTATACATCTGAATAATAAGCTGTAATCTCTAAATATGAACTCTAAATAACAATATACCAAAAATATTATTGCAATCAGTGTTCTTGACACACGTCAATACAAGAATATCATTAATATAAAAAAATACTTGAAAGAATCTATGAAAAACTTACCAGTTCAAGATGGAAAATGGTGTTTGATTGAGAAAAGAGAGAAAGTAAATTTCTAGTTATGAGATAAAAAGGCACACCCAAAGTAGAGAAGCGATGAGAAATTGCTATGTCTGCCTGATTATCCACAAACACGTGATTTCTTGTTGGTCAAGATCAAGAGCTAACATAATCTTCCTTACTTAAAGAGCTTGATTAACAGTTGCAACTGCAGCTGTAAATTCAGCTTCTGCAGTTGACTATGCCACGATACCTTGCTTTTTGAGCACCATGAAAAACATCCAGAACTAACGCTAAACCGATAAGTCGAAGTGCTTTTTCACATCATCATCTGACCCAACCGAATTACTATCTGAACACCCTTGTAACTTGAACTTTTGATTTTTCCCCAACCTAACACCATAGTCCAAATTACCTTAACATGCCTTATTATTCTTTTTGCTGCTTTTTTGTGCATTTCACTTGCACAATTCAGAAATATAGACAACACACTTACTGCTTTTAGAATGTCGGGTCTTATTGCAGTGAGATACACGAGACATCTAACCATACTTCTATAACTTGCCTCGTCAACCTTGTCACTACTATCATCTTTAATCAACTTTTCTTTCTGATACATTGGAGTGTTCATAGGTTTGCAATCTTTCATATTGAACATTCTTCATTGTAGATTTTACAAATCTACATTCCAAGAGAGTAAGACATTTCTCCCAAGTCTTTCATTTCGAACACCTTCTTCATCTCAACCTTGAATTCATGTATCATTTCAAGGTTGTTTCTGTTACAAGAATATCATCAATATAAAGTGATATAACCACAATACCAGAATCTCTTTTTTATCAAATAGAGTTGATTCACGTAGGCTTTTCTTAAAATCTAAGCCTTATAAGTGATTATTAATTCGACTGTTCCAAGCCCTTTGAGCTTGTTTTAAACAATAAAGGGATTTCTTCAATAGATACACTTTGTCATCATGTCCAATTACATAAAAACATTTAGGTTTCTTCACATTATTTTTCTCCCGTAGAAAACCATTTAAAAAGCTGACTTGACATCTAATTGGAAGATTTTCCAACCTTTTTGAGCAGCAATAAATAGAAACCGCCTTACAGTGTCAAGCCTAGCAACTCGAGCAAAGGTTGCTGAATAATCAACTCCAAATATTTATGAGTGACATTGCACAACAAGTCTTTCATTGAGCTTGTTAAAAAATCCATCAACATTCAATTTCGTGTGATAAACCCATTTCACACCAATGATCTTCCTATGTTGTGATTTTTCCACAAGCTGCCATGTCTCAATCATTGCAAACTCCTCCAAGATTGTAGCTTTCTACTTGGTATATGAAATTGCTTCTTCAAATCCAGAAGGCTCTAAATGGCCACATTGCATCTCTGGGTTATATGTCAAAGAGCGACCTTGTTCCTCTCACAAGTTGATCATCAATGTTCTCATCTGAATCTAGTAGATTCTTGTGATATTCTTCTGGTAACTTCTTCCCAATCCCATTTCTCATTCTCCATAAAAATAATACATGTTTGCTTACCATAATTTTTCATGTATAAAGCTGAAAAATTCTGTAAGCATTAGAGATTGTACTATGATCAATAGAGACTCCAGATTCAGCGTTCTTATTGAACTTGTCCCTCTTAACCTGTTGAATATGAGATATACACAAACAACCGAAGATTACTAAGTTTTGGAAGGACGACTTATACTCGTGCCATGCCTCAAAAGGTGTCTTTTTTTGTAAGCCCTTATCATATAATAAGCATCTAGACATGTCCATTATAGATCAATTATTCCTTTTACTGACACCATTTTGATATGGAGTATATGAAACAGTGAGTTGATGCTCAATTCCTAAATATTCACAAAACATTTCAAATCAATCATATATGTAGTTGGTACCATTATCTGATCTAACCATTTGAATCCAACAACCACTTAAATTTTCTACCAAAGCTTTGAATATTGAGAACACTTCAGTTACTTCAGATTTGAACTTGAGAAAATAAATCTAACACAATCATTTAATATCATTATTGAATGCAATAAAATATTTATTTCCTATAAGAGTGCAATCGTATGTGGTCCAAAAAAGTCAGTATGGACTAATTGAATCTTCAGTGATGCTCTCCAGTCTGCCTTTGAAGAAGGCATCTTTCTTTACTTTCCCAATTGACATGGGCTGCAAGCTGTGTTTTCATCCTCCATAAGTGGTAGTCCTCGAACGATATCTTTCTTCAGCATTTAAAAGAGTGGCCTCTGATGGAAATGTCCTAGTCTCTTGTTTCATATATTTGTTGTCATCTCTTGGCTCGGATAGGCAACCAATTTTTCCTCCATTGAATCAAAGGAAAAGCTTTTCCTCTCATTTTAACTCGACAAATTTTTTTGGCCCTTTGGATCAAAGATCACACACTTCATGTCCTGAAACGTAGGCTTATTACAATTCTCCAATAGTTTCCCTATGCTCAAATTTTTTTTATCAAGTTCAGGAACATAAAGTACATCTGAGATTTACTTTGTACCTGATTAGCTTTCAATAGCTACTGTACCAAAAGCAATCTCCATTATCAATTCTGACTTTAGAGATTGCACATCTGTCTAATCTTTGAAAACTCATCATGATGAGTCATATGATTTGTACAACCACTATCAATTAACCAGCTTTCACTTGAACTTCTACTTGCAAAACAAGTGGCCACAAATAATGAATATTCTTCTTGTTCGTCTGCAATTTGAGCTCCATTTAATTGTTTTGGTCTTTTTCCATTGCAAATAATCTCAGCATGATAAACTTTATGAAACTTTCTGCATCTCATATTAGGTTTTTTCCAACATTTGAAGTGTGGATGATTCCTCTTCACACAATGCTGACATGGTGGATATTTTCCACTTTTGTTGTCATTGCTAGAATTGCTATCAGTTGTAGTAGCTTATGTTGACGTAGCATAGCTCTTCTTCAGGTTCTGCTTTCTACCTTTTCCTCCAGCATTGAATTGATGCCTTGCTTACATAGCTCCTTCAACAATCTCTTTGTTCTTCACTTTTCTGGTTAAGTGACAAGGATATTCTGCACAATCCTTGTATTGGAAAGTTCAGCACCAAGTAACTTTATCTTATTGTTCTCACTAATATGTTTATCTAAGTACTCTTTAATTTTCTCAGATTTCTTAATTCTTTGCATTTCAAATTACCTCACCGGGTTTAAGATCGTTATGCCTCAAATTCTTTCATCCTCATATAATCTTCCTTTTTATGGAAGTCCCATATTTCCTTAGCCGTTTTAAGTGTCATGATTAAGGAAAAAATACTAGGAGATACTGCAGCATACTGTGGCAGAACCAGAATTTTCAATAAAGAGATTCAAAAGCTAAAAAAATAGAAACACAAAGTAGCCAAAGGGGTTGGACATCTAATATATATACCAAAAAATTTATTTTAACTGTGTATAAATCATATAATTTTTCACCGAAGGGGTTCTGATGAACCCCTCATTGTAAGGTGGTTTCGCCACTAGAGACATAGAGGAATGCTTTCGCCTTCGACTTCCTGGTTTTCTTCTCTTTCTAAGTTTTATTCTAAGCCGTTGTAGGATTGCCTGGTAAAGGAATGACTTCATAATCCTCTTCTACTGTCTCTTAGAGATCACATGCATCCAGGCTTTCACCCTAACATCTCAAACCTGATAGTTTTCTCCATCAAAAGATCACGAAGTCCTGTGCTGCCATTGTGAAACCTTACTTTGTAGAAACCCTAAATTTAATGAGCATAAATTCTTGTGGCTATGCTTGAATGGTGTCCTTATAATGTAATGAAATGCCAAAAGGAAAAGAAATAGTATGATGTAGTCATAACTATCTTGTCTACAACTAGAAAAATGGCTTCTTGCTTTTCTAAAGAAATATTAATTGATATGATGATTTGTTTAATTTTGATACTTCACTTTCATTGTGTATACATTCAAACATTCATTTATACAAATAAGTGGGCATACATCATGATTCAAAATATCGGCTTCTCCTACTTTCTTGTCAGCAAATATGAAGTTACTCAGTATCCACTCTACCATTGCTCACAAGAAAGAAGGAAACACCGACATTTTTAATCAGGATGTATGCCCACTTATATGTGTAATTAAATGCTTGGATGTATATACAATGAAAGTGAAGTATCAATATTATACAAAGCATCATATCAATAAACATTTTTATAAAAGCAACCAAACATTGTTTTAGTGGTAGACAAGATAGTTCTGAATACATCATACCATTCCAGCATAGTCACTAGAATTTAAAATCATTGACTTTAGGGCTTCTTCTAATTAAGGTTTCACAATGACATCACATTCTTTTAGGACTTCGTGATCTTTTGATGGAGAAACTATCAGGTTTGGGCTGTTAGGATGGAAGCCTACATTGGATGCATGTGATCCCTGGGAGGCATTAGAGGAGGATTGTGAAGGTCATCCTTTACTAGGAAATCCTACAACGGCTCTGATTAAAACAGACAAAGAGATGAAAACCAGGAAGTCGAAGGGGAAGGCATGCCTCTATGCCGCCAGTGGGCAGTTGCATTTTACAATGAAGGGGTTCATCAGAATCCCCTTTGGAAAAAAATATATAAGATTTAAACATGGCTAAAATTATTTTTAGGTATATATAGTAGATGTCGAACTCCTTCGGCTTCTTTGTGTGTCTATTTTTTTATATTTTGAATCCCCTTATTAAAAATTCTGATTCCTCAATTATAAGTCGTAGTATCTCCTACTATATTTTCCCAAATCATGACAATTAAATCACCTAAAGAAATATAGGACTTTCTGAAAACGGAATACAATGAAGATGAAAAAATTTAAGGCATGAAGGTATTAAACCAAGTGAGGGTGATAGTGGATATTACCTTTCATACAAAGGGAAAGGCACAGTAGCTATTGAAAGCTACACAGGTACAAAGTTAATCTCAGATGTACTTTATGTTCTTGAACATGATCAAAATTTGTTGACCGTACGGAAAATTTTGGAGAATTATTTAAGCTTACGTTTGAGGACAATAAATGTGTGATCTTTGATCCAAAGGGACAACAAATCTATCAAGTTAAAATGAGTGGAAAGAGTTTTTACTTTGATTCAATGGAGGAAAAATTGGTTTCCTATCCAAGCCAAGAGATGACAACTAATATATGGAACAAGATACACAAACATTTTTATCATAGGTCACTCTTGTACATGTTAAATAAAGATATGGTTCAAGGACTACCACTTATGGAGGATGAACACACAGCTTGCAACACATGTAAATTAGGAAAGCAAAGTAGGATGCCTTTTTCCAAGGCATCCTGGAGAGTATCAGTGAAGCTTCAATTAGTCCATACTGATTCTTTTTACCACATATGACTGCTCTCTTAACGGAAGTAAATATTTTATAGCATTCATTGATGATATAACACAATTGTGTTAGATTTATTTTCTCAAGTTCAAACCTGAAGTACCTGAAGTGTCCTCGAAATTCAAAGCTTTGGTAGAAAATCAAAGTGGTTGCAGGATTCAAATGCTTAGATCAGGTGATGGTACCACGCACATCTGATCGATTTTGAAATTTTTTGTGAAAATGTAGGAATTAAGCATCAAATCACTTTTCCACATACTCCACAGCAAAATGGTGTCAATGAATGGAGGAACACATCGATAATGGAGATGTTGAGAGGCTTATTATATGAGAAGTGCCTATGCAGAAGCAGCTAACACTGCTGTTTTTTTGCTAAACAGGTTTCCTACAAAAGTCGTGAAGGAAAAGACACCTTTTGAGGCATGGAACAGGTATAAGTTGTCCTTATAAAACTTAATAATCTTTGGTTGTTTTTGTTTCTCTCATATTCCACGGGTTAAGAGAAACAAGTTAGATAAGAATGTAAATTTGGAATCTTTGTTGTTTATAGTACAATCCCCAAAGCTTACACAATTTTTCAGTCTCAAACAAAAAACATTATGGTAAGAAGAGATGTATTATGGAGAATGAGCAATGGAATTGGGAAGAATTTAACCAGAAGCACAATAAATCTACTAGATTCAGATGAGAATATTGATGATCAACTTGTGAGATGAACAGTCGCTCTCTAACATATACCAGAGATGCAATATGGCCATTTTAGAGTCTTCTAGATTTGAAGAAGCAGTTTCCTATCCCAACTGGAAATCTGCAATGGAGGAGGAGCTTGCAGTGATTGAGAATAGCGAGACATGGCATCTTGTCGAAAAATCACAACATAGGAAGATCATTTGTGTGAAGTGGGTTTATTGCATGAAATTGAATGTTGATGGATCTATTAACAAGCTCAAGGCAAGACTTGTTTTGAAAGGTTAATTCAGAAACCTTTGCTCCAATTGCTAGACTTGATACTATAAGGTTGTTACTACCTATTGCATCTCAAAAAGGTTGTAAAATCTTTCAATTATATGTCAAGTATACATTTTTAAATGGTTTTCTGCATGAGAAAATTTATGTGGAGAAACCTCAAGGTTTTTCATTAAAGTGATATGACGACAAAGTGTATCTATTGAAGCCCTTTATGGTTTAAAACAAGCTCCAAGGTCTTGGTATATTCGAATTGGTTATTATTTGCAAGTCTTAGGATTTATGAAAATCCTATGTGAATGAACTCTCTATTTGTTAAGAAAAGAGATTATGCTATTGTGGTTATATATATAACTTTATGATGATGATCTTCTTGTAACAGGAAACATCCTTGAAATGATAGATGAATTCAAGTAAGAGATGAATAAAGTGTTCGAAATGACAGACTTGGGAGAAATGTCTTACTTTCTTTGAATGCATATTTGTCAAAAGAAATATATAAGAGAGATACTGAAGATTTTCTAAATGGAAGACTGGAAACCTGTGAACACTCCAATGAATCAGAAAGAAAAGATCATTAAAGATGATGGTAGTGACAAGGTTGAATAAGCAAGTTATAGAAGTAAGGTGGAAATCTCGTGTATCTCACTACCGCACGAGACCCGACATTTTGCAAGCAGTAAGTGGCTTTTCTAGATTTCTGAGTTGTGCAAGTGAAATGCACATAAAAGAATCAAAAAGAGTACAAGGTATGTCAAGCTAGGTAAAAGTCAGAACTTCATGTTGCAAGGGTATTCTGACAATGATTGGGTTGGGTCATATGATGACATGAAAGGAACTTTAGGTCATTGTTTTAGCCTTGGTTCATGATATTTTTCATGATTCTCAAAGAAGCAAGGTACATGACCTCAATTCACGCTAGATGATGACGTAGGGAAAAATAATGTTGAGGAAGTGCACACCACAATAAATTGCTTAGTTTTAGCTGTTTTCAGTTTTCTAGTCTAATTAAAACTCTGTAATCTACTGTTAAGGGTTAGTTCATCAATTTCAGCAAGCAGTAACTTAGTTTTAGCATCCATTTTAGCATTGATTTACATCATATTAGTTCAGCTAAGATATATTTATTGCGTCTCAAATTAATCAATAAAAATCACTTTTCCTTTTTCTTCTTTAACCAACTCTTATTCTGCTCTGTTAAACACTAACAACATGTGTTAAGCCTACCATAATATCATGTCTATATTTACACATTTTTGATATATAGTACATTTTGTGTACAGATGCATACTTGTACCTATATTATCTCATAATATAGGGTCTGATGCTCCTGCTCCTCCCGCTCATGGCTAACTTGGATTGGTAGTAGCTATTGGATTGGAGAGTCCTAATACTCCGACGTCAAAGCCATGAAGACCATTTATTGCTTTTATTCTTTACTCTTTAGACTTTTTACATGGTGTAAGGGTTATGCACCAACCAATCATATGTTATTTTAAAAGGGCTTGTCACGACATAATTATGATTCTCCACTTATGTTCAAACTCTCTTTTAAGATTTGAGACGACTTACTTGAACCTTTTTATTGTATATTCTATTGTGTTGCATATAAGTTAAGTAGCTTGTGTAGGGCCTCTCGGGGTGCTATATACCAAGTGACGTCTAGGGTTTAATTTGGATTGTGACATTATTAACTATCATGCTTTGAAAGGTACCAAATTGGCTCTCTGTCTTTGGAACACAAGAATTAGAAATTATATTACTACCTTAAAAGCTTTTGCAAAATAAAAAATTGAAGCTTTACTTCCATTTATCTCCCAAAAAAACAAAGGCTTTGTGAAATCAACAAAACTACTTTCTCTTGCTCATGGCCTTAACAAAAGACACGACCTTAGTTCACCATCATTCACCAAAGCCACTAGGGGGATGTAAAGCTAAATAAGATGTAAAAGATATAGAAATCTACTCGAACTACTTGAACAAGTGTAGAGTCTAGGACTAATTTATTAGACAAGCAAGAAATATTATAATGAATGAACAAGATAAATCATCCCTAGAATATGTGTACACCCAATATACTAACACAAGACAACTCACAAGATTTGTACAATATTTGACACTATGGAGCAAGAGACAATAAGATATGCAATAGTATAATAACACAAGAGATCACAAATTAGTCAAGCAAAATATTTGAAATAAATCAAATATCAGATAAAATTTGAACATAGGGGTTATGAAAACGAGTCTTAATACTAGTAGAAAATAGACCATTGAATTTAAGAAATAAAATTATGAATAGTTGCTGATCAAATGTAAAAACACAATGAAAATTGGAAAGGCAAATGATGGGTCGACAATATTATGTAAGAAATGAAAATATTGCAAGAGTTCAATAAAAACCTTTTTTTTGTAGCAAATGTTGAAGAAACAAGAAACATGGTACTTCGTTCTGGCAAGAAGTCACCAGAGGTTTTCCTAATGTCTCCAAAAGCCCAGTTTTATGATAACCTTGTTTTGGCTCTAAAGGTTACCTGCAAATAGAGTAGAAATTTTAAAAAAAGACTGTAAAGAATAAGGAAAGGGAAGCCCAAGCAGTGTGTGTCACAGGAGATACAAAGCAGGTCATTGGAAGAAGAAGAAGAAGAAGAATTCAAGTAGTAAATTTAGTTATTGTTACTAACAAAAGATGTGATTCTTTAACACTTCTATGTATATCAATCTTTGTAATGTTTCATTCAGATATTTTCTTAAGAACTTTTTTCTATGATAAGAAGTCTATGTGTAAGAGGCATACATTTCTCACTTGTCACTTCTTATTCCTCTAGAACAACACTATTAAAGTTGAGTGTTCTTTACTCATATCCTAATATATATTTGTATTTTTAGATCCTTAGTAGCTAAAACAAAGTAAATATACATCCATAAAGGCAATAATGAGAAACATTTCTAAAAAACAAGATTATGAAAAACATAATTACAAATAACTCACATTTTTTCCTTACAAGTACAACTATTGATCAAGGATATTAAAATCAATTATCCTCTATATTAAAAAAAAATCTTAGTTTATATAATTTTTTGGCAGAGTTATGAATACTTACCTTATATAGAGGCTCAAAGATCCACCATCCATAATCTCACAAAATATAGATACTTATTGTCGTTAGATTGAACACATTAAATAACTTAGCTTGATTCCTGAATTCTATCAATAATATTAGTGATGCAATATAATGAGGGCATCGAAATTTGAATACAATGTAACATCAAATGCAAACTTTTCTTAGAATAAATGTGTTATTTAAAGCTCATAATTCATATGCAATTTTTTTTGTTGTTGTAATTTTAATATAAAAGTGTACTATCTAGTAGTGAACTACGTAATCTAATATGAATAGAAGCATGATAATTCTCTTCTTTACATTGAGAAATTAGTACATACACATGTATTTAGTAAGAATTACAAAATTGTTGATAGCATATATGTATATAAAAGAGAACCCTAGGCACGCCTACGTGGCGCCACCATAAACAAGCATTGCCTTTTTATTTATTTATTCAACAAAAAAAGCCTTTCCCTTTCATGAAAAGTTGTCACTTTTATTGAAAAGTTGTGACTTTTATAAAGAGTTGGAACTTTTATGAAAGGTTATGACCTTTTAGAAAAGTTGTAACTTTTCCAAAGAGTTAACCATTCCAGTAATGAATAATTATAATTTGTTCAGACCATCCTTTGTTGTCTATAAATAGAGGGTTTTCTCTCTTTTTAAAATGACGAAGATTCTGAACTTCTTCTTCTTCTGCACATTTAAGTAAAATATTTGATTCAAAAATTATTCTTCTTCACAGTTAAATATTTGTGTACTTTTATCGTTTGGAGTGGTTCATTGACAAGGAGACACTCTAAATTCAGTGGCTTGATTTTTCCTTTTTGTTTCATTCTACTGTCACGGATCCTGGTATGTTTTTTTACAATCATTAATTTATGCGTATGATATTAATTGTTATTTTTAAGTACATATTCTAAAATTTGTTGTTGATGTTTCTTTAAAGTTATTGTTATAAGCATTTGTTAGTATAAACGGTATGTAAATCTAACTACGCAGATTCACAAATAACATTTTACAAAATATATTTATTTACAACATTCTCTAACGAAATCTTTTCCTCCAAGAGATCAAGATAAAAAATTTATATGATTTTTTGTTATTGTCATAATATGAATATTAAAAGGTGCAAAAAAGTAGAAATCCAACTGTAACGACCTGTTTAGTCGTTCTGAGCTGCAGATTTTATTTCTGGAAAAACTGGCTGAGACGACGGAACCCACGACGGACCGTCATGGACACGACGGACCGTCGAGGGGGTCTCGTTCCAAAACACTTAGAATTTAGAAATTTGGGTACTAAAATCGACTCTCTGAACTTCGTAACGAAATGGCAGGACGGACCGTCGTGGGCACGACGGACCGTCACAGACTCTTCAAGGAAATTGAGTCTCTGAACTCTGTGACGGAGCAGCAGGACGGACCGTCGCAGGCACGACGGCCCGTCACAG
>NC_028648.1:8807140-8831939 GCF_001406875.1 Solanum pennellii
TTATGAATTCTTGGTAATGTCCTTTGGACTAACGAATGCCCCTGCTGCTTTCATGAGCTTGATGAACTGAATTTTTAAGCCATATCTGGATCTCTTTGTGATCGTATTTATTGAGGATATACTGATATACTCCAACAGTAAGAAGGAACATGAGGAGCATTTGAGAATTGTGTTGGAAATGTTGAGGGAGAAAAAACATTATGCCAAATTCTCCAAGTGTGTGTTTTGGCTAGATTCAGTGTCCTTCTTGGGGCACGTGGTTTCTAAGGATGGGGTGATGGTGGATCCTTCTAAGATCGAAGTAGTGAAGAATTGGGTAAGACCTACTAATGTGTCAGAAATAAGAAGCTTTGTTGGTTTAGCCAGTTACTACCGTCGATTTGTCAAGGGATTCTCTTCTATTGCTTCCCAATTGACGAACTTGACTAAGCAGAATGTTCCATTTGTATGGTCGGATGAATGTGAGGAAAGCTTTCAGAAACTCAAGACCTTGTTGACTACCGCACCTATCCTTACCTTGCCAGTAGAGGGTAAGAACTTCATTGTGTATTGTGATGCATCCTATTCTGGTTTGGGTGCAGTGCTAATGCAAGAGAAGAACGTAATTGCGTATGCTTCGAGGCAACTAAAGGTGCATGAACGTAATTATCCGACCCACGATTTGGAGTTGGCTGCGGTAGTGTTTGCATTAAAGCAATGGAGACACTATCTATATGGGGTTAAGTGTGAAGTCTATACGGATCATCGTAGCCTACAGTATGTCTTTACTCAGAAAGATTTGAATTTGAGACAGAGGAGATGGATGGAACTACTGAAGGATTACGATGTCACTATCTTGTATCACCCAGGAAAGGCTAATGTGGTGGCAGACGCCTTAAGTAGAAAAGCAGGGAGCATGGGTAGTCTAGCTCACTTACAAGCTTCTAGACGCCCATTGGCTAGAGAAGTTCAGACTCTGGCTAATGACCTTATGAGGTTGGAAGTAAATGAGAAGGGAGGATTTTTGGCCAGTGTGGAGGCGAGATCTTCTTTTCTTGACAAGATCAAGGGAAAACAGTTTAATGATGAGAAATTGATCCGGATCCGAGATAAAGTGTTGCGAGGAGAGGCTAAAGAAGCAATAATCGATGAGGAAGGTGTTTTGAGAATCAAGGGAAGGGTATGTGTACCCCGTGTTGATGATTTGATCAACACTATTCTGACAGAGGCTCATAGTTCAAGGTATTCTATACACCCTGGTGCAACCAAGATGTATCGTGACCTAAAGCAACACTTTTGGTGGAGTAGAATGAAGCGCGACATTGTTGATTTTGTTGCCAAATGTCCAAATTGTCAACAAGTAAAGTATGAACACCAGAGGCCCGGAGGAACACTTCAGAGAATGCCCATTCCCGAATGGAAGTGGGAAAGGATTGCAATGGACTTCGTGGTTGGTCTTCCAAAGACATTGGGTAAGTTTGATTCCATTTGGGTAATTGTGGATAGGTTAACTAAGTCTGCTCACTTCATTCCGGTCAAGGTGACGTACAATGCAGAGAAGTTAGCCAAACTTTACATCTCAGAGATTGTTCGGTTGCATGGAGTTCCACTCTCCATCATATCAGATAGAGGTACGCAGTTTACTTCTAAGTTTTGGAGAACATTGCATGCGGAATTAGGTACTAGGTTGGACCTTAGTACTGCATTTCACCCTCAGACCGATGGACAGTCTGAGCGAACGATTCAAGTGTTGGAGGATATGCTTCGTGCATGTGTGATAGAATTTGGTGGTCATTGGGATAACTTCTTACCCTTAGCGGAGTTTTCATACAATAATAGCTATCACTCAAGTATTGATATGGCTCCTTTCGAAGCATTGTATGGGAGGAGATGTAGGTCTCCCATTGGTTGGTTTGATGCATTTGAGGTTAGACCTTGGGGTACTGACCTTTTGAGGGATTCATTAGAGAAGGTGAAATCTATTCAAGAAAAGCTTTTAGCGGCTCAAAGTAGGCAAAAGGAATATGCAGATCGAAAGGTTAGAGACTTGGAGTTTATGGAGGGTGAGCAAGTCTTGCTGAAGGTTTCGCCCATGAAAGGGGTGATGCGGTTTGGTAAAAGAGGTAAGCTAAGCCCAAGGTATATTGGACCATTTGAAGTACTTAAGCGAGTAGGGGAGGTGGCTTATGAATTAGCCTTGCCTCCAGGGCTGTCAGGAGTGCATCCGGTATTTCATGTGTCTATGTTGAAAAGATACCATGGGGATGGAAACTACATCATTCGTTGGGATTCAGTTCTGCTTGATGAGAATTTGTCTTATGAGGAGGAGCCTGTTGCCATTTTAGGTAGAGAAATTCGCAAATTGAGATCAAGGGAGATTGCATCCATCAAAGTCCAATGGAAGAATCGACCAGTTGAAGAGGCCACTTGGGAGAAGGAGGCTGATATGCAAGAAAGATACCCACACCTGTTTACAGATTCAGGTACTCCCTTTTCGCCCTTGTTTTCTTCTCGTGATCGTTCGGGGACGAACGATGGGTAAATTGGTATCTAGTGTAACGACCTGTTTAGTCGTTTTGAGCAGCAGATTTTATTTCTGGAAAAACTGGCTGAGTCGACGGATCCCACGACGGAACGTCATGGGCACGACGGACCGTCGTGGGGGTCTCGTTCCAAAACACTTAGAATTCTGAAATTTGGGTACTGAAATCGACTCTCTGAACTTCGTAACGGAATGGCAGGACGGACCGTCACAGGCGTGACGGGCCGTCACAGACTCTTGGTAAAAATCTAGTCTCTGAACTCTGTGACGGAGCAGCAGGACGGACCGTCGCAGGCACGACGGCCCGTCACAGGCTGCGTAATCCCAGGCTGGGTCGGATTTCTGTTAAGTAATTTAAGGGGCGTTTTGGACTATTCCTGCTTTAATTATAAAGTTAGAGGGTTAATGTTAATAAGTCTAATTACTTGGGGGTTAAAAGAGGTAACCTTGAGTTAATTAGTGGGATATTATTGCCACCTTTATACTTAATTATATGCTAATTAGGGTAAAAGAAAGAGGGTTTGAATAAGAAAAAGAAAAAGAACAGAAAGAGAGGGAGAACGAGTAGAGAGAGAGAGAAACGAAGAGGACAACAAGACTTTGGGGAATTTGCTTGCTTGATCACGAATCTTCGGTGGAGGTAGGTTATGGTTTATGCTATTCGTAGTAAACTCTTAATAGCGAATGATATGTATTGGGTAGTATTGTAAACCCTTCTATATGCTTAATTGTGTGCATGCATGATGTGATTTTGTATATAATTGTGATAAAATAAGCATGATGAAGCTATTGAATCCCAAATCTTGAAAAACCCTAATCTACTTTGTTAATGAGATTGATGATGCCTTGGTATAAAAGAAGGCTTGATGAACTAAAGTAATGGGGTTGATGATGCCTTGGTATAAAAGAAGGATTGATGAATTAATAGAATGAGATTAGTGGAGCGGGTGTCACGAACCGACACGTAGTATTAAGGGGACCGGGTGTCACGAACCGACACGTAGAATTAGGGGAGCGGGTGTCACGAACCGACACGTAGAATTAGGGGGACCGGGTGTCACGAACCGACACGTAGAATTAGGGGATCGGGTGTCACGAACCGACACGTAGAATTAGGGGGACCGGGTGTCACGAACCGACACGTAGAATTAGGGGATCGGGTGTCACGAACCGACACGTAGAATTAGGGGGACCGGGTGTCACGAACCGACACGTAGAATTAGGGGATCGGGTGTCACGAACCGACACGTAGAATTAGGGGGACCGGGTGTCACGAACCGACACGTAGAATTAGGGGATCGGGTGTCACGAACCGACACGTAGAATTAGGGGGACCGGGTGTCACGAACCGACACGTAGAATTAGGGGATCGGGTGTCACGAACCGACACGTAGAATTAGGGGGACCGGGTGTCACGAACCGACACGTAGAATTAGGGGATCGGGTGTCACGAACCGACACGTAGAATTAGGGGGACCGGGTGTCACGAACCGACACGTAGAATTAGGGGATCGGGTGTCACGAACCGACACGTAGAATTAGGGGGACCGGGTGTCACGAACCGACACGTAGAATTAGGGGATCGGGTGTCACGAACCGACACGTAGAATTAGGGGATCGGGTGTCACGAACCGACACGTAGAATTAGGGGATCGGAGTGTCACGTACCGACACATAGTAGTAGGGGAGCGGAGTGTCACGTACCGACACAAGAGGAATAAAGATAAAGAATCTTGAAAGATGTTAATATACTCAATCTAATGAACCTAATTCCCAAATGAGTATGGTATTGAGGCTTGAGTCCTCATGTGTGAACTTGGCGGTGCTTATTAATGATTATAGAACTTGTTGTTGCTACACGTTGAGTATTGTAGTTGATTTATGATATTAACTGATATATACTGTTTTCTATTTTGAGTTGGCCGATGATATCTACTCAGTACCCGTGTTTTGTACTGACCCCTACTTGTATTTGTTTTCCTTGTTATTTGTGGAATGCAGCAAACATACCGTCGTCTTCAACTCAACTGCAACTCTAGCAAGTCTTCATTACACCGGATTTCAGGGTGAGCTAATGCTTCTAGCTTGGACGTGATCTTCTTCCTCATGTCTTGATGCCTTGAAGTTCCGGCATGGACTAGCTTTTGTTTATTTTAGTTTCTTAGAATACTCTTAGTTTAGTAATTTGATCATAGATGTTCTTGTGGTGATGACTTCCAGATTTTGGGGAATAATAGATGTTGAATTTTAGAAGTTATTGAATTGTCTTTTTATTAATGAGTTTAAGTCTTCCGCATTACTTTCTGTTGATATTAAATTGAAATGTTAAGGTTTAGATTGGTTGGTTCGCTCACATAGGAGGGTAAGTGTGGGTGCCAGTCGCGGCCCGGTTTTGGGTCGTGACACCAAATGATTGAATTAAAAGTAGAAAATAAGTATAATTATATGATATACAATAGTGACTATTCTCTCACGCCAAAGTACTTCTTTTAAACTTTAGTCCCATTTTCCCTACTTCTCTTTCATCCTTTTCAAGGATCCTTAATGTTTTGTTTGTTCACTACTTTAATTCCAAAATACTATCTTAACTATATGACATATCGATTTTTGATTTTTGAAGAATGTATTTTAATTTTAAAATGCATAATGACTACATATTACTTTTTCGTATATCATATGATTATGTAACCTTTGTTCTTAATAAAATCATTAGTTATAAATATATGTTCAAAAGATATTTAATATTTTTAATGTAATGAACAGTGTTAAACTAACAAAAATTGAAAAGAAGAAAATTGAGAAAATATTTATTTGACTCTCTGTTAAAAGACACTATGTAACCATAGTGAATTGAAATTATGTAAACTTTGACACAATAGTGTTATGATATGCAATTGTCTTTTCTTTTAATATAAAAAATTGTAAACTAGAATTGAATAATCTTTCATGAAAAGTTTTTACTTTTATCGAAAGGTTGTGACTTTTATTGAAAAGTTGTGACTTTTATGAAGAGTTGGAACTTTTATGAATGTTTTTGACATTTATGAAAAGGTTGTGACCTTTCCGAAAAGTGGTGAGTTTTTCGAAGAGTTGTGACTTTTTCGAAGACTTATGACCTTTTTCAGTAAGATAGTTATTATTTGTTCACACAACCCTTTGATGCCTATAAATAGAGGGGTTTTCTCTCATTTTAAAAATACCAAAATCCTGAAATTCTTCTTCATCACAATTAAAGATTTGATACAGACCTTCTTCTTCACAATTAAATATTTTTCTATTTTGCTACTGTTGAGTGTATCACAAATAAAGGACACACTCTGCATTCATTGGGCTCAATTTTTTCTTTTTTTGTTTTATTCTATTGTTACAGATCATGGTATTTTTTTAATACAATAATTAATTTATGGTTATAATATTATTTGTTTTTTACAAAATATTTTAAACTTTATTGTTTATGTTTTTGTAAAGTTATTGTTAAAATTATTTGTTAGTACAAACACTATGTAAATCCAACAATGCAACTTCACAAATAACTTTTAATAGATTACATTTATTTAAAATATTCTCCAAAGTAGCTTTTCTTCTCCAAACGGTCAAGACTAAAGATTTATATGATTTTTTTTTCATAATAATGTTTATATTAATAAGAGTAAAAAAAAATAGAAAGTCAAATGATAGAATTAAAACTAGCAATTATATATGATTATATTAGTCATCACACCAAAGTACTTTTTCTTGAACTTTTTCCCTATTATTCCTTTCTTGTCTTTCCTACATTTTAGGGATCCTTAATCTTTTGTTTGTGCACAACTTCAATTTCAAAACACTACCATAACTATATTACATATCAAATTTTGATTTTGGAAGATTGCGTTTGAATTTTCAAACACATAATGACTACATATTACCTATTGGTATATCATATCATTATGGAAGCTTTGCTCTTGATAAAAATATTAGTTATATATATATTTTTTAAAAAATATATATTTAATATTTGGAAAGTAATTTATAGTGTTATACTAACGAAAACTGTGTTATGATTAGTGTTATGATTTTAATTTTGCCTTTTGTTTATAATCTCTACACTCTTAAAAACAAATTTATATAAAAATACTATTACATCAAAATACAACAAAAGTATTATTCTGATTAATTTTAAAGAAGAATATTCTAATCACGCGAAGCACGGGCCCATTTACTAGTTTTTAAAAATAAATCAAACTAAAGCCTTTTTCATTAATCGAGAAGTTAGATTTAAGGGTGAATTTTAGAAAATCATTTATATACAGTCTCATATTATATGTACTTTGAAAATCAAAATCGCATATTAACACAAATTTTACCTTTAATCATTCATCCAATAATGTTTCAACCAGAGACACAACACATATATATTAATCATCTATATTAAGAAAAAGTAATTCTTTAGCAAATTATTTTGCCAAATCAACTCTAGAAAAATTAAATCATATGTCAATGTATAATTTTAAGGAGCACCTAACTACAGAGAGAATAATTTTGAACATGGACAAATCATTCACACCATTAATCAGAATATAAACATAGAATATCTAAAAAAATCTAGCACATGAAAAAAAAATCTAGAGAAAGTACAAGTAAACCAAAGAAGAAAGTCATACAACACAGACACAGGAGTAGCAGAGAATAGAGAAACAAACAAATGAAAGGACATCCTAATATCTTAGGTTATTACATACATAAAAAAAAATACATCAATAAGAAAAAACTCTAAAGAAATTTCAAAGTACATAACCCCACCTTGGCATGCATCATTTGAGTTTCTAGATAGTAATCATCGTCATAAAAAGAAAAATCAGGATGATCTATTATAGAAATTCTAAAATCTATTTAGGGATCGATACTTACAATGAGATAACTTAGATGAGGGATTTTGTACATGGAATAACTGAAGATGGTATCAAAGAAAACATATCTGGTGAAGAATCACCTTGGGAGGTTCAATTGAAACTGAAAATGCGAAAAGGAAAGAAACATCGAGAGGGTTCTGCAGATCTATACAGAGAAAGATAGAGAAATTGCAGTATGTTTTATCCAAATATATACTTGTATTCTTTTAGGCTAGATATTTTTAGGGCTTAATACTATTTTATCCTGCTTTAATTGAGAACTGGAATATTTGGGCACATTTTTTTGTTACTTTCTATTGTTGTTTGTTTGATCATTAATTTTAGGGAAAATTTGCAAAATAGCAATATTTTAGCTTTTAGTGGAGCAAGTTTCAGTATTTATTTAAAATATCATTATTTTAGTTTGATAAGGAATTAGATTTGTATTTATTGTTAATTTTAAAAGAACACAAATAATTAACAAGATAAAATCATGGAACAAAAAAAATTTAAACAAAATAAAAAAGATTTTAATTTTATAAAATATAATTAATTAATAACAGAATGGTGAAAATCAAGGAAAATAATATTTCAAATAAGATAATTTTGGAATTTACCAAACAAAGTTACGTTAACATAACTACTAATTATAACTTTAGTATAACTTTAGGTAGGCCTAATATTTTTTCAACTACTGTTAAGTCTTTATATTTTATATTTTTGGGATTAAAATTTTCAAAATTTCTTTCCTATTAAACGTGTTTGGTTACATAATCGACGTGACATTTTTCTTCCTTATTCCTGAAATTTGCAATATTGATTTTTAACACTTCATTAGAAATACTCAATCGATATATAATTGAAGTCGATTGATTTAAGATTTCGCTGGCAGTGAAGAAGACTGTAGGATGAAAAAACAAAAAAGTAATACAAAATTTGTCGGCAAACAAAGTGAGATTGAAATACAAAGTGAGCACAAAAAATCTAAAATTTGTTGGCAAATATTTAAAATTCATATAGAATAAATAGAGAAATATCAAAACTTGTTATCATCAAAAGTGAAAATGAAAATACAAAAGGATATTGAAATACCAAGTGAACACAAAAAAAATAAAAAAATATTAACATAAAAGTGAGAATGAAATATAAAATGATATTGAAATACAAAGTGAGCACAAAAAAATTAAAAACTTGTTGGCATAGAAAGTGAGAATAAAATATAAAATGAGTTTGTAATACAAAATGATATTGAAACACAGAGCGAGCACAAAAAAATACAATTTTTTGGCCTATAGTTAGAATGAATACAACATTAAAAAATACAAAATTGTATGAAGCCTAATTTAGAATAGCATACAAAATTCCATAAAACTATTTATCTACTATCCTATAATATAATACAAAATTAAACATATAAAAAATTTGAAATGAATACCACCTACAAAATGAATGCATGTTACACCTAAAAAAAC
This sequence comes from Solanum pennellii, assembly GCF_001406875.1. Lineage (NCBI taxonomy): Eukaryota > Viridiplantae > Streptophyta > Magnoliopsida > Solanales > Solanaceae > Solanum > Solanum pennellii. Next base: position 8,816,005 of record NC_028648.1, read on the forward strand.
TCAAATTTTAGCAAGATACTACATGAATATTGTAATGAATACAAGCAATCGACTATAAAAACAATTAAGAATACAATTTGATAATTTAAATACAAAAATGCAACATGCCATAATTTTATTCTTCATCACTTTGATCTTTAACAATTTCATCAACTTCTTCAGCACCCATAATTCTTCTTCTTTTTTTTTTGAACGGTTGTATTCATTAGTCGGGTAGGTAGGATAATGTTGAAATCCAGATTTTTCCTCTTCACAACCGGATTTTACAACATAATCGATGATTTTAAATAGAAAATTAAAATATATCTCAGTAAATAAACGAAAATACCTTTGTCAATAAACAAATCTCTTGAATTAAACTAGAGATTTGTTGAACAATTTGGAAGAACCTTAAAGAAATAGGAGTTATATGAAAATGTGAAAGGTGGGGGTAGAGAACTTGAAATATGGAGAAAGAAGGTTAATGGCTAGTGGTTTAATTATGTTTTTTTCTTTTTAAAATTTTATTGGTCTTATAATTTGGTCTATTGTAGGAATGTAGTGATAAATAAAAGAAAATTTATATAATAAAATCTAAATACAAAATATTTTCTAAAAAATTGTCATTTTGACATTTTAAATAATTTTTTAAAAATGTTGTTATTCTAACTAATTATAGTATGTATTATGACTTGATTGCTAATTTTTCCTTAATTTTAATACACATAAAGTTGATCCATGAACCAAATTTAATTTCAAAATTATCTCAAATTGATATCACGAGATGATTATAGGAAATTCTATATACCCAATATTCTCTTTTCAACAATACATTACACCCACATTACAAATCCCATAATATTTATGGATTGAAATTGTGTCTAACCATCAGAACACCACAATTCTTATGGTTGATAATGATTTGCAAGAAATATTTACATAAGTGAAGACCATCATGTTATCATGTTTATCGATTTTGATAGATACAAGATTCAGAAGCATTATTACCTTAAGGTTGTTATCACCATGAAAAAACCTAGCATTACGTGATATATTTTCAATTGTATCTTTATTAAAATATTAGTATCCTTCACTCCTTTTGGTATAGTTATGCATGTTGTCTAATTCAATATATATATATATATATATATATCATGCATATTTTTCAAAGTGAAAAGAAAAGATCATAAATTTACGTAACTTAGTGGTCAATGAACTGCTAGAAGAAGTAACTATATATTTAAAATGACTCCGATTAGTAAATCTTATCTACGAGGAAATGTTCCAATTTAATAACATTTATTGATTGCATTGTATTTCATCAAAAGATTTGGTGACTCATTAGTTCAATATTATGTTAATGAACAAATTAAAAAAGGATCTAACGCATAACTTTAGCAAATTTTGAAGTTTGTAGGTCACAATTAATATGGAGCATTTATTTAATATTAAAGAAATCTTGAATAAGATGTAAAAAGAAGTTTTAAAAGGGAGAGAATTAACACAATTATGGGTGAATATCAATGGAAAATGTTTTTAAAAATATTAATTTATTGTTTCTCTGCGAAGGATACGCTTGAAAGAATTCAACAACTTACTATTTCTGTACATAATTAGATTTAAGAAATTTAAAATTACATCTAGTTAGTAAAGTAGTCTTCCCTTCATGCAATCATAATAAAACTATTTTTTTATAAAGTAAAAAAGATGTTAGTCCTCAAGTCCCAATTTATTCTTTAGCTGAAACCATACATCTCTTTCAACATTTATGTTCTCACTTTATTCTTCCTTTTTATTTCTTCCTCACCCATCTACTAGAAAATGCCAGTTTTGTTTTCTTTATTTTCCAATAATAAAAATAAACGAAGAGACTCAAAAGCATAGCAAATGTATGTAAATAATGGGTCTCAAATCATTAATGAGGTCTACAATTCATAAAATTAACTGACATTATGTTTTATGCATTTGTTAACACAAAATATTTTTAATGATAGTCATGTCATAAATATCGAAAAGTAGATATAGGTACCACGAATTAGAAAATATTCAGAAAAAAAATTAAAGAATTCATTGTCCAAACATCAAGTTGTGTTGTATATTCAAATAAATTCTGTAAAATAAAGGATCAACACATAGATAAGAAACAGATGTGCCAAAAGAAGAAGTCTCAGATAATTTCCTATCTATTAATCAATTTTTATATATAATGTAAAGCAGGTTAGAAAATTGTCATGTGTAATGCAAAAAAAAAGTACAAAGAATGAATGAAGAGTATAATTTATAATGTGAAATACTATAAAATTAAATAAGAAGTGTCTGTAATTAAACTATTCAAGCATACATATCAGTCTGTACACAACCACATAGTAATCACCAACCTGCCCTTCATCATATTTACTCTAATCATTCATTAGAAAAAAATAAAGGAAGAAACACAATATGATTACAATTCATAGAATACATGAATATTGAAAGCCTGAATACCTTATTTTATTCACTTGTTGAAGATAAGGGATGATGAAGATATGAAACGGTTTGAACAACGTGGTATAATCAGTGTGTTCAACTATTAACTGACTCTATAGTTTGAGTATCACTATAATTGGGCTACTAAAAGTCGACTGTATTGCTATGTATTGTACTAGGTGAAGTCGACTAGGATAGGTTATAATTATGGTAGTAGTAGTCAATAACTACTCTTGTAAATTGTATGTGTGTATTGTAGTAGAATTTTAAGTGTATCAAGCCTAGGACTGTACAATTCACTCCTATATAAAGAGCATGTACTCGAAAGTTTTTCATTATCAACATATCCTTAATTTCTCTTATTTTTTAACGTAAGAGTTCTACATGGTCTCAAAGCATATCAGTTCTTTCGCTCTTTAAGTATTGAATCTAAAATAGAAAATGACCATATTTTTCAAACTGCAGTGACCTCCTCTACCAATACTTTGTACACCTCCTCAATTGTCACCTCATTGTATCTTGTTCCATTAAACTTAAGCCAATAAACTATCTCATACGGTGGACACAAATAATGCAGTTGATTAAGGTGATGATACTAACCTATCTCATCATAATGAATGAACCAACTAAAGTAGTTGTTCCACTAGAATGACTGTTGAGAAAGTTGTGGATATTAAGAAGGATATAGAAGATAGTGGCAACATTTATGGTTGGGATGAGAAATATTTGTTGTTATGTAGTTGGATCTTATGCAATTTGAAAAAACAATGAATTTACATGATTGTGGGCTGCTCAACTCTTTGGAAGAAACACATCTTCAAGAAATAAACAATAAGGAGTCTCATCTTAACATCAACCACAAAGTGTTAGTCGAGGAACATAAACGATTGATGACTGCATTAAAGAATTCAAAGGAATATATGATGGCCTTGTAACCATTCACAAACATATGGATGAAGATGGTTAAATAATCCATTTTTCTAGATGTTTAGGACTGAAGTACTTAAGATTGTCATGATATGTAACACACTGTATCTCACTCTTAATCAATTTGTTAATGCTCTTAGAGGTTTTGTATGAGGGAGGATGAAGAAGAGGTGCCACAACAGAATTATAACATGACATTTTCTACATAAAGGGCTAAGAGAAAAGAAAACTACTCAGAAAAGAGGAACAACAACTTCAAATCCATAGAAAGAAGCTTCAAGCCTGCTCGAGAAGGAATGAGTTTTTAGAACAACCAATATGGAATAAGTTCTCAGAACAATCAAAGTTTCTCAAACGGAAACAAGGAAAGGAACATAGTGAGTCATGTAAATTTGTTGTAGGAAGAATCATATTTCTCTTAATTGTTTTCACATGTGGGACTACTCTTATCAATTTGCAGATGAACTGGTACATGATTGGTTTCTTTAAATCTACGCCACAGATGACACTTTGTATGTAGAGTCAAGAGCAAGTAGTCATATGGAACATAAATCTTGTATTTTATCTGAACTTAAACACTACAATAGACTAAATAAAGTAATTGTTGGGTGTATATCACACTTAGACATACCACATTTTGGGAATACAAATAGATTATGCCTGAAATTACAAGGAGTCCTTTTAGTTCCTAAGATAACTAAGAATTTACTTACAGTTAGTAAATTTTGCTTTAGTGTTTGTAGATTATGACACGAGATATACTTGGTTTTGTCCACTAAAAAGGAAATTTGAACTTTTTAAAGTATGTGTAAAATTTTTAAATGCTAGCAAAACAGTTTTCTGATGAAATTAAGGTATTTCAATATGGTATTGTAAGGAATATTTCATGTCCTAACAAACCTGCACAAAATAGAGTTTTGCAAAGAAAACATAGGCATAGTGTTGATATTGGATTAACTATGTTATTTAATGCTAACATTCCTTTATTTCTACGGGTTGAAGCATTTCTCACTGTAACTTTTCTCATTTATGTACTCTTTAAGTACCCAACACACATATTCTACTCTAGTGAGAGAACCAACGCCTACAGCTAGGGGTCAGTCAGGCAAGGGTGGTACAACTTCTAGAAATGGGATCAAATTTAGAAGAGTAGGGGTAGAGGTACCACTTAGAATTAAAAGGTAGATGAGGTCATTGTTATGCATTTCTATGAAGGCCATAGGTTGACAGTTTTGATGGAGTTATTACAGATATCATCCAGTGTTCCATCAACATATATTTGTATTATTTCATCTGAGGTATACATTCTCTTATGTGTATGCCTATTTTGTTGATGGATTTTATATGATGTATGATAACATGTCTGTACCTATTCACGTTTCAACACTTATAGGTGATCCCTTTGTGGTAGATCGAGTGTATCAATCTTGTCCTGTTTCATTGGCGGAGATCGACTCTAGGTAGACTTGATCCTTATAGGTATGGTAGGGTTTGATATCATGTTGGGTATGCATTGGATGTTTCCTTATCATATTATTCTTGACTATTATGATATTGTGAACTTGCAATGCATGGGGTTTCAAGGTTTGAGTGGAAGGGTACTAATGGTTCTTATCATTGCAACGTTATCTCCTTCATTTTTGCCCAAAGATTAGTGGAAAAAAGGTCTCTATCCTACTTTGCGTCTCCTAGAGATACTGGTCTCGAGCCACATTCTATGGATATCATTCCCATGATTTGAAAGTTTCTAGATGTATTTCATATTAACATTTAAGGTGTCTCTCCAGTTAGAGATATTGATTTTTGTATATACTTGGATCCACGCACCAAACTTATTTTCTTCCTCTTTATCTTTTGACTTCAACTGAATTGAAAGAGTTGAAGGATCGGTTGAAGGATTTATTAAGTAATGGGTTTATTTTCCCCAATGTGTTTCATTTGTCATGTCATGTTTATAAACAAGAAACATGGATCTATGAGAATGTGTATTGACAAGAGGAAGTTGAACAACGCGACAATAAGGAATAAGTATTTTCTCCCGCAGATTGTTGACTTATTTTATCAGGTTTGGGAGAATCACTGTTTTATATGATTAATTTGAGGTCCCGGTACCATCAGTTGAGGATCAAGGCATCGAATGTCTCTAAGACAGTTCATCAGGCATGGTATTGTCATAATTATTAGGTACTCTAACGCTCCTGCAACATTCATGGAGTTGATGAAAGGAGTGTTTCAACATTACTTGGATTCATTTATGATTTTCTTCATTGATGATATATTGGTATACTCTAGGAATGTGGAGGACCATGTTTGACACTTGAGGATTGTGCTCCAGAAAGGAGAAGTTGTACATCATGTTCTTAAAGTATGAGTTTTCGCTTAATTCTATGGAATTTTAAGGAGTCATGGTGTCCAAAGAGGTTACTAGAGTTGATCTAACCAAGATTAAGGTAGTTAGCATATTTTAGTTATCGAGATTTGGCGTTTTGTTGGGCTGGTAAGCTACTACAGACGGTTTGTTCAGAGTTTCTCTCATATCTCATCCACATTTCCCAGATTGACATGATAGACTATTAACTTTCAGTGATTTGATGAGTGTGAGAAATTCTTTCAAAATCTCAAGACTTTGTTGACTTCGACTACTATGTTGATTCTACCTGAAGATGGTGTGGACTCTGTTCTTTTTGGTGAATCTTTAGGAGTTGGCTTGGGTGGTATTTTAATTCCAAAAGGTATGATGATTGGTTATGCTTCAAGAAAGTTGAAGACCCATGAGAAGAACTATCTTATTCATGATTTGGAGTTAGCCGTCATGTTTTTTTGAATAAGTTATGTTGTCACTATTTGTATGGATTGAATTGTCAGGTCTTCACCGACCATTAAAGTCTTCAGTACACCTTTATTCAAATATGTCTAAACTTTGGGCAGCCTAGTTGGCTAGAGATTTTGAAGGAATAGTACGTGAATATCCTTTATCATCTGAGAAAGGCCAATATGTTGACCCGTGTTTTGAGTAGGAAAACTTTAGGAAGGGGATTTTTTGTCATAATAAGTGTTAAGAGAGACGATTAGCTAGAGAATACCACATGTTAGCCATCAATCTTTCCTCCTTTTTGATTTCTGAGGAACGTGGTGGTTTGATTATTTTCATCGAGGCCCGATATTTCTTTGTTGAGCATATTTGAGAGTGTTAGTTTAATGTTGATAAGTTGTATGTTATTCAAGACAATTTGTTGAGAGGGAAATCGAAGGAGATTGTGCTTCATTCTGATGGTGTATTGAGGATTAGAGGTGGGATTCATTTGACCATGGTGGGTCAGTTGGTTAGGTTGATTCTGGAAGAGGCTCACTATTCTCGATATTCTATGAATGAAAATATGTATCACAATCTATGTAAACATTATTGGTGGTGTGACATGAAGAGTGATATTTAAGAGTTTGTGTCTAGGCATTAGGCATGTCAAAAGGTCGATTGTGAGCACCAGTGTCGTACAAGTGTTTCTCAGAGGATGCTCATTCCAATTTTGAAGGGGGAACGGATCACCATGGTCTTTGTTGTGGGATTACTTACTATTGTGGGTAGTTATGATACTATTTTGGTAGACGTTAAAAGGGTGACCAAATATGCGTATTTCATTCCAGTTTTGTTGAAGTATACGGCGGAGATATTATCTTAGATTTGTATCACTCAAATTGTTTGAATTCATGGGGTACCTATTTCTATTGTCTTTAAATGAAGTGCACTATTCACATATCACTTCTAGAGGGATTTCGAACATGGATTGGATACTCGGTTAGATATGAGTAGAGCTTTTCACTCTCATGTAGACGAAAAATATAAAAAGATAATTCAAGTGTTAGAGGACATGTTTCAAGTGTGTGTAATTAATTTTGGTGCTTATTGGGACTAGCACTTGCCCGTAGCAAATAACAATAGTTATATCTCTAGTATTTAGATGGATTCATTCGAAGCATTATATGGTAGGTAGTGTACACCTCTAATTTTTTTATTTTATTTAAATGTGATGATTCTTTAAATACATACTTACTTAGAGAGACCATGGGGTAAATATGTTTGGCTCGTGATAGGATATTTATGACTAAAACTCAACAAAAGAGTTACGTTGATACAAGATTTTGTTAATGAACATGTTAATTGATTTTGATTGACCTATAATTGTTGAAGCATTGTTATTAAATAATGTGTTACTTGAAATTGTGAATTGCTAGGTCGGAGGTGATCTCTGTGGAGGATGTAGTTTGTGGAGGTTTGGTTGGGATTAAAATAGAAATCACTTTCTATTTGTTTTACTTTGTTTAATGTTTAGATATCTAAGTACCGTGTTGTTTGGTACTTACGCCTTACTTCTAGACCTAAGTAGGCTATGAGCCCGGATCTACGAAATTCTTCTCCTTGTCTACCTCGTCCACGGCTTTCCTATGGAGACTTAATAGGTAGTTGACTTTCACTTGAGTAGGCCCTCTTGTTCCTTATTTATATTATTGTTCTATTTTAGAAACAAATACAATAGGACTTGTAATTATTTGAATTATGTTATAATACATTCGTGGATTGTACACGTGACAACTAGATTTTAGGGTGTTTATGAGTTTGGTTGAGTTATCTGCATTTATGTTATAGTTTAATTTTCACATTAATATTTTTATATTTTGAATTTTTGTTGTCTTTCTTGGTGGGATAGACGAGTGTCATCACATCTATTTTGGGTCATAAAATTAATCCTAGTATTTGAGAATGGATTTTTAGGTAGATTTGACCTCATTTTCCAAAATAATTGATATGGGTTTTGTTGATTTCAAATTCTTATTATGATTGCATATCTAAATAGATTATGTTGATTTAGAGACTTGTCAAACAGGGAAAACCCAATTACCGGAGTTATTATTTGATTTCCTAAGGCAAGTAGACTTCTTAAGTTTTTGATAAGTATATTAACCTTTTATGTCATTGTGTTACTGGAGTAATGAGAATTGGTGAAGCGTTTCATATATGTATTGTGTATATTATTAAATGATGAATCACTCTTGTCATAACAACTTGGGGTAAAAGTGAGAAGCTTGTTTGTTTGTATGATTTCATTACATTGTATGTAATTGGATGAGTACGATGATTCAATTGATCATATGTATTAATTAATTGTTATTGCATACTGGTGTTGGAATTATAATCTCCGTACTTGATTATTGCACATACATGTTTGCATTGGTTTTGTACCACTTATATGATGAAACTTTATGAGGATGAAAGGAAATAAGAAATTCACACGTCCATGGCGAATTTATTGAGTGGAAATAGAGAACAGGCCACACATCTGTCACGCCCCGATGCTACCCCCTGAACGCAGACGTGGACATGGAACCTAGGATGATGAGTGACCCCAAGTAAACGCTACAAGCATATTATAAGCAAACTAAAGTAAATTGAAGCGATAAATACTAGAAGCTAATCATGAGATAATCTAAAATTATGGGAAAATACCTATGTACTATCTCAATAAACAAATTGAGAATATTTTAATAACAACTAAAGATGAAACTCAAAACTAAGACTGATACTACTTATGTCTAAAATAAACCTCTAACTGACTAGAAGTTTTGGGACATGCCCTAGCTTAGTCTAGGAACACTGAAACTACGACTAAAATCAAAAGAAAACATGTTTGGCATCTTCGAGAAATGAGGACTCGCCACTGATGTTTTTGAACTGGAGATCAGGAACCGATATATGCATGATCTAGAAGCTCAGGACCTGAACCTACATCACTAGAAGATGTAGCGCAGAGTATGCACTAGTACTTGAATGGTACTGAGCATGAAAGATAGCGTAAAACTAAATAATAATCATAACTAAAGTAAAGTATATACTGATCAATGATATGATATAAGCATGATACTATACTAAAACATGAAATAACTAAATGCAATGACCAAGTTCATAACATACTTAGAATGAATACTAAACTGATAACATGGTCAACGCAATAGAATCTAATTGAACTCTGGGAGCTATTAATGACCAACATAAAACTACATGACCTAAATGTGGAGTTTGATGTATACTTCACATCGAGAGGACCCAATATGCCCTGCCAAAGGTATAAAGGCATTACTAGCATGACCACAAAAATATTTCCCATAGAAGTGACTTACAAGCTACGGGGCACGTAGTTTTGGGACATACGGGTGACTAACCTAGTCCACTCGGTATTAAGTCTTCTTCCAACTGATTATATAATTTAGCAATTTATAACTGAAATGTTGAAAATTCTTGATAGCTCAAATACTGACATGCTAATAGAAAATGCAACATTAATGTACTGATAATGAAACATTTATAATTGAGCATCTATAATTGTTTTATCTAACCAAGCATGTGCAATTTATGAACTAAAATAACTACATAACTAGGGTTTATACTAAAACATGTTGAAGATCATGATATACTAATTAGGAATAGTAAAGTAACTAATTCATGATAATTTGCTGAAATTCTAGAAACCCTAGTTCTAGTTAATAATAACGGAATTAAGAATTTGATTGAATGATAGGGACCTAATGGGAGAAGGGAATCAACTAGTGAAATCCCATATACATGGTGATGAATTCCACAAAAAATTCGATTTCGGGCTAAAACTGATGGAAAATCGATGTGTTCTTGATAAGGTTTTGGTTGCCTCTTACTCTTCCTTGCATTCTAAGTTTTATGACTTTGGGTGAATGATATGACTTAGGTAAGCTCCACTTATGTTTCTAGGCTAACACTAACCAAAACTTCATAGTTTACGTGTTAAACGACATAGTTTAGGGGTCCAATACATAGTGAAAAAACCAAATGACCCTTGACTTAACTATGGTCAGGGTCACCAAAAGACCAGACCGACAGGCTTTCAATTGACCAATGGTCCGTACTGATCGACCATCGTTCGGTGAATGGACTTAAATTTGGGGTATCGATCCACAGACCAGGACCACAGCCTGTGGCCTGGCCTACGGTTCGTAGGTCCGGTCGTGGGTCAACACTTAGAAAATTTTTTGGATTATTTCTGGGAGGGCTACAAGTGACCATCCACGGACCACCAGCACGGACCGTAGGTCACCTCACAGTTTGTAGGTGGTTCCTATCAGTGGCACCTATATCTTTTGAAATTTTCATGTGCTTTGTCTAGGATACTAGAAATCATCGTCGAGTGAAGAGTAAACTATTTAAAATGGAGAGAAAAAGTTGAACCCTACCACAAAAAAAAAAATACTAAAACTGACTTGTAATTTAACTAAATTCTAAGAACATACAAGTATGTTAAAATGCAAGTACAAACTGAAGGAACGTGATACTAACACTGAATTTACGCATGAATGACTAATGAATTAAAGAGGAAGTATTTCCTCAAGCTGGAGTGTAATAGGAAGGAAAGAGGTGAGGATATTTGGCCTCCATGACTTCATCTTCTTCCCAAGTAAATGAAGCGACTTTTTTGTTCCTCAATCTTTGAACCCGACGATAAAGAATCTAAATTGGCACATCCTCATGAGTGAGACTATCTTTTACAGCCAAACTTTCTCAAGTACGATGGACAATGGATCACCTACACACTTCATTAACAATGAAATATGAAAAATCGGATGCACTACTACTAGTTCTACTGGAAACTCTAACTCATAAGTCACCTTTCAAATGCTTCTTAGAATATTATAAGGGCCTATATATTTAGTATTTAGCTTCCTTTTCTTGAAAAAACCTCATCACCCCCTTCATAGGTGATACTTTAAAGAAAACTCAATCATCAACTTGGAACTCTAATTATCTTCTCTTTACGTTTGCATAAGACTTCTGGAGACTTAGTTTTCTTAATATATATCTAATGCGTTGCACTTTCTCCATATCATCATTAACTGAATCAAGACTTATCAAGGTTGCTTCACCAACTCATCCACCTTAGGAACACAGAAGCGACCATCTCCCCCCAGGAGAAACCTCTTCTTTATGCCGATGAACTATAACTTCCAACTGAAGCAGTTTAAGATCACTATGTTGTTTTTCGTTAACCTCCTCTACCAATGAAGATTTTGATCTTCCTGGGTTATTGCAGCACCATCTGGAATGTTCGTAAGACAACTCCTAAGCGAGCAAGACGATGAACATCATTTGCTAATTCATTTCTTTCTTCCTCATCATATACTACACGCCCATATATATCACCTTTTTGGTCTTAAGGTAAGAGATAAATCGACCTACAGACACTGAGTTACTGCCCTTCCATTCTAGATTGTCTCGTTTGAAAACTAAAACTGAACGATTCTATTTCTACAATCGACTGATGCATGACAGGAAGGTAACCAATCAATGACTATATATATATCAAAATCTATCATTTCTAAATTTACAAGGCTTGAGGTATTTTTCGTAGAGACTTCAACAGGGTAATTTATGTATACCCGTCTAGCTATAACTGTGTCATTAAATGGAGTAGAGACTGATAAGGGTTCTAAAGTATTTTTTGGGCTAACACCTAAGTTTATTGCTATATAGGGAATTATAAAAGAAAAAGTAGTCCATGGATCTAACAACACATAAATATCTAATGAAAGACTCGTAACGTACTAGTGACCACATTAGGAGAATCTTTTTGGTCTTGGCGAGTGTCGATAGCATGGAACTTGTTCTGGCGGTGACTGTCACCTGTACCATATGACACACCCTACTGATTTGGGTGACCTACTGGTGTTGCTGAAACTGTAGAATTAGCCCTATTATTTTTACCTTCTTGACACATCTTGGCAAAAGGGAAATTCTCACCTTATAACCACACTAACCACACCCCAGAGCATCATTCCTTGCCTACAATACACTCGCCTAGACGGTTCTTCACCAAACTTTGGACAAGTTGGGTAGGTCTTATTTCCTAAAACACTTCCTTGAGACTTAGAGCCTAGTGCCCTACTATTCCGATCTTTTCAAAATTGTAAGTGATTTCCACCACCCGATTTCTGCTGAGAGCACTCATAGTTCCCTATTCCAGCTTTCGTATTGACCTTAAATATTTTCCTAAGCTTATCTCCCTCAACCTGCTGATTATTCTTATAAGTCATTCTCTGAGCCAAAAGTTGGATAACATTTTGATGCTCTACATTTGAAACCTCATGGTGTCTTACTGGAAGGACTACGTTAGTGTTACGTGCATTAGCATTTTGTGGGTAATCTCTATGAGGAGGCATGATCTGAACCACATAACATAATGTTTGAAATGAGAAGTTAGATCATACCTCACTCATGATTAGAGTAGCAAGAAAGTGAAGTTTTCCTTAAAACCTCATATCCTCCATCTCATTAGATGTGGTTCACTTCACACCTATGAAAATGACTCTACTTAGTGTAGCATTTCAAACATACCAGGACACTAAAACCTAATGGTTTGATACCGACATCGGCACGGGACCTAATATCACGAGTGACCCCAAGCTAACTTTGTTAGCATATCATAAGCAAACTAAAGTAAACTAAAATAATAAATATATTGTATATAAGCTAATCATGAGATAATCTGAAATGATGGGGAAATGTACATATACTGTCTGAAAAAATAATCTGAGGAGAGTTAAATAAAACTGATGAAGAATATCAAAACTAAGACTTAAACTATCCATGTTTGAAATAGGCCTTTTACTAACTAGATGTATTGGGACATGCCCCATCTTAGTCTAGAAAAACTGAAACTAAAGACTTAAACCAAAATAAAACATGTCTGACGCCTTGATAAATAAGGATTCACTGTTGATGTTGTTGAACTAGAGATCGGGAACCGATCTATGCATGATCTGGAAGTTAAGGACCTGATCATACATCATGAAAAGATGTAGCACAGAGTATGCGTCAATACTTGAAAGGTACTGCACATGCATGATAGAGTAATTTTTAATAATAATCATAACTGAACCAAAGCATATACTGAGCAATGATATCATATATAAGCACGATATCAAATTGAGAATAGTGAAGATGAAATTAGTAAATGCAATGAACAAGTTCATAACATGTTGATACTAAATACAAAACTGATAACATGGTCAATGCAATAGAATCTAACTGAACTGTGGGAGATACAAATGACCAACATAAAACTACATGACCTAAATGTGGAGTCCGATGTATACGCCACATCAAGAAGACCCAATATACCCTGCCAAAGGTATAAAGACATTACTAGTGTGATCACAAAAATATTTATCATAGAAGGGACTTATAATGTACGAGGGACATAGTTTTGAGATGTGCTAAAGATCATGATTTATTGGTTAGGAATAGTAATGTAACTAATTCATCATAATTTTTTGAATTCTAGAAACCCTATGTCTAGTGGATAATAAGGGTATCAAGAATCTTACTGAATTTAGGGACCTAATGGGAGGAAGAAACCCACTTTTGAAATCCCACATATTTTGTGATGAATTCTACAGAAAAATCTTTTGATTTCGGGGCTAGAATTGATGGAAACTTATTGCGTTCTTAAAAAGGGTTTGGTCACCTTTTTCACCTCTTTGTGTTTTATGTTTTATTAATTTTGGTAAATGGTATGACTTGGGTAAGTTTGACTTATTCTTCTAGGCTGAAGTTGACAAAAACTATGTAGTTTAGGGTTTAAATAATGTAGCTTAGATTACCAACGCATGGAAAAACCAAACGACCCCTGACTTAAGTGTTGTTGGGGTCACTTACGATCTGTGCTAGTCGGCCATCGTTCGGCTAGTGGGACTGAAACTTTGGGTATCGATCCACGAACTAGGACCATGGTACGTGGCATGGCTTACGGCTCGTAGGTACGGTCGTGGGTTGACACATCGAGAAATTTTATGACTAATTCTAGGGAGGGATAAAGTGACCATCCATGGACCACCAGCACAGACTGTGATTCACCTTGTGGTTCATGGTGGTGCCCGTCGATGGCACATGTAGCTTTGGAAATATGCAATTTGGTCTATCTAGGATACGGGGTGTTACAACATGCATGCCAAATTCATTGAAATAAACTAAGGATCGACCCATATGCCCGTGACAGAAGCATGGAATGAAGAGTTCCTTATGAGTTCAAGACTGAGAAACAACCATTGTTTATCATTAGGACAAACATGCATCACTCTATAAAACATTGCACTTCATTTGATTCTCGTCGGTTGCGATTGTTTATATATTATTGTGGCTATTGTATTATAAGATACAATGGTGGCTTTGATTATTCGTGTCCAGGAGCAAATTTTTATGTCCTTTTATGATATTAGTGGTATGGAGTAAATATTGTTATATTGGTCTAATAGTTTCTTGCAGCTTTTAGTTGAGGAGGTTCCATTGAGTGGATGAGTACTTCTGTTCAATATTGTTTTATTTAGGGTTAGTTGTTTGCTTGCTAAGAACTGTGTTATTTGGTACTCACTCCCTTTCTTCTACATTTGTGTAGGTTACGAATCTGAATCATCCTGATTACTTTTTTTTCTCTTTTATGTGTGAGGCTACCGTTGGAGGGTTTCTGAGCTAGTTGCTTGTCATTTCGGCGGACGCTTCCTACTCTTTTAGTATGTTTGTGTTCTATTATAGAAACAAAGACATTCAGACTAGTATTTATTACATAGAGGCATGTAGAAGTGACTACCAGGTTTTGGAGTTATAATTGAGTTATGTTATCCACGGTGTGTTGTTGAGATTATGTTAATTTTTATTTCTGATTTACTTTCCCATTTATCTCTTAATTTGAATTTTAGGCTGACTTGACTGGTGGGATAAAACAAGTGTCATCACATCCATTTTGGATCGTGCCGCTCGATCTTTTCACTTTGAAATTAACAAAAAAATCATGAATATAAAATATTGAAAGTTTAAGTTCTTACCAAAAAGGAAAGAAGCAACCAAAGAAAAGTTATTGCAACATATATAAATACCAATAATTATTTATTTGTATGGTTACCTTATATCTTTTGCCATAACTGGTTATAGTGTGTCACTGAAACTAGCAGATTAGAAGAAGAATAAAGTAGAAAAAGAGAGATTTTGAATAATTAATTTGTAATGAAGGAAATGGTTTCTATTTTTATAGTCAAATTATAACAATTTTGACTAACATTATAGGATGTATTTTTTCATTATATTGATATGCAAAAAATTGTAATTTATAGTACTTTTCATATAATTTTTGAATGTTAATATTTATTTTAAAATATTGAATTAATGTAATCTAATTTAATTTTAAAAATTAGTAAAATTGACTTTTGAAAAACGTAACATGACAAATAAAAGTGTACGGAGGAAGTTTTGAATATACTATTGAACTTCCCAAGGGAAAAAAGATATATTAGCAATAAATTCAAAAGGCTCGTCGAAGTTAAATTGTAACGACCTGTTTAGTCGTTTTGAGCAGCAGATTTTATTTCTGGAAAAACTTGGTGAGTCGACGGAACCCACGACGGACCGTCATGGGCACGACGGGCCATCGAGGGGGTCTCGTTCCAAAAGACTTAGACTTCTGAAATTTGGGTACTGAAATCGACTCTCTGAACTT
>NC_028648.1:8839963-8929964 GCF_001406875.1 Solanum pennellii
CTACTCAGTACTTGTGGTTGTACTGACCCCCTACTTTTATGTTTTCTTCTTGTATATTGTGGAATGCAGCAAACGTGCCGTCATCTTCGACTCAACAGTAATTCTAGCCAGTCTTCGTCACACTGGATCTTCAGGGTGAGCTAATGCTTCTAGCTTGGACTGGATCTCCTTCCTCATGTCTTGATGCCTTGAAGTTTCGGCATAGACTAGCTTTTATTTGCTTTAGCTTCTTAGAATACTCTTTGTTTAGTAATTTGATCATAGATGTTCTTGTGGTGATGACTTCCAGATTTTGGGGAAATAATAGATGTTAAATTTTAGAATTTATTGAATTGTCTTTTATTAATGAGTTTCAGTCTTCCGCATTGCTTTATGTTGATATTAAATTGAAATGTTAAGGTTTAGATTGGTTGGTTCGCTCACATAGGAGGGTAAATGTGGGTGCCAGTCGCGGCTCGGTTTTGGGTCGTGACATAAATCCCATTTATTTTTGAATTCTTAAATATAGAATTATAATTAAATTTCACATCACCCATACAGTGGTCTTAGACCTCATTTGTTTCCGTTTAGATTAAGAGTTCTGAATTTGATACACATCTAAATATTAAGATTTGCATTAAGATTTGAGTGCTTTGATCTAAGTACACATCTGAATAATAAGATGTGGTCTCTAAATCTGAACACTAAATAATAATGTTGTTTGTTTTTAATATTTGAATGTGTATGTGAAATTGAACATTATATTGATAAAATAATATAAAAATTTTCATTTCAACAAAATATATCACTTCTGATAAAAAATGATTTTAAAAAGTTTCAGCAATCATGATTTGGAGTACTATTTTTTAATTCAAAAACCTTGATAAATAACAATATACAAAAAATATTATTGCAATAAGTGTTCTTGACACACGTCAATACATGAATATTATTAATATAAAAAAAGTACTTGAAAAAATTTATGAAAAACTTACCAGTTTAAAAGGGAAAATGGTTTTTGATTGAGAAAAGAGAGAGAAAATTTGTAGTTGTGAGATAAAAAGTCACAACCAAAGTAGAGAAGAGATGAGAAATTGCTATGGCTGCCTGATTATCCACAAACACGTGGTTTCTTGTTGCTTAAGATCAAGATCTTACATAATCTTCCTTACCTAAAGAGCTTGATTAACAGTTGCAACAGCAGCTCTAAATTCAGCTTCTGCAGTTGACTATGTCACGATACCTTGATTTTTTAGCATCATGAAAAACATCATGAACTAAGGCTAAAACAATAACTTGAAGTGCTTTTTCATGTCATCATCTGACGCAGCCCAATCACTATCAGAACACCCTTGCAACTTGAACTTTTGACTTTTCCCGAACCTAACACCATAGTCCAAATTGCCTTGACATGCCTTATTATTCTTTTTGCTGCTTTCATGTGCATTTCACTTGCACAATTCAGAAATATAGACAAGACACTTATTGCTTTTAGAATGTCGGGTCTCATGGCAGTGAGATACACGAGACATCCAACCATACTTCTATAACTTGCCTCGTCAACCTTGTCACTACTATCATTTTTAATCAACTTTTCTTTCTGATACATTGGAGTGTTCATAGGTTTGCAATCTTCCATATTGAACTTCTTCTTTTTGGATTTTAGAAATCTACATTCCAAGAATGTAAGACATTTCTTCCAAGTCTTTCATTTCGAACACTTTCTTCATCTCAACCTTGAATTCATGTATCATTTCAAGGTTATTTCCTGTTACAAGAATATCATCAACATAAAGTGATATAACGACAACACCATAATCTCTTTTTTTTTTTATCAAATAGAGTTGATTTGTGTAGGATTTTATTAAAATCTAAGCCTTAGAACTGATTATCAATTCGACTATTCCAAGCCCTTGGAGCTTGTTTTAAACAATAAAGGGCTTTCTTCAATAGATACACTTTGTCGTCATGTCCCATTACATAAAAACCTTGAGGTTGCTTCACATAATTTTTGTCCCGTAGAAAACATTTAAAAAGCTGACTTGACATCTAATTGGAAGATTTTCCAACCTTTTTGAGCAGCAATAAATAGAAACCGCCATACAGTATCAAGCCTAGCAACTCGAGCAAAGGTTTCTGAATAATCAACTCCAAATATTTATGAGTGACATTTCACAACAAGTCTTTCATTGAGCTTGTTAACAAATCCATCAACATTCAATTTCGTGCGATAAACCCACTTCACACCAATGATCTTCCTATGTTGTGATTTTTCTGCAAGCTGCCGCGTCTCGCTCTTCTCAATCATTGCAAACTCCTCCAACATTGTAGCTTTCTACTTTGTATATGAAATTGCTTCTTCAAATCCAGAAGGCTGTAAATGTACACATTGCATCTCTGAGTTATATGTCAAAAAGCGACCTTGTTCCTCTCACAAGTTGATCATCAATGTTCTCATCTGAATCTAGTAGATTTCTTGTGATATTCTTCTGGTAACATCTTCCCAGTACCATTTCTCATTCTCCATAAAAATAATACATGTATGCTTACCATAAGTTTTCCTGTATAATGCTGAAAAATTCTGTAAGCTTTAGAGATTGTACTATGATCAATAGGGACTCCAGATTCTGCGTTCTTATCTAAATTGTCCCTCTTAACCTGTGGAATATGAGATATACACAAACAACCGAAGATTACTAAGTTTTGTAAGGACGACTTATACCCGTGCCATGCCTCAAAATGTGTCTTTTCCTTCACGCCTTTTGTTGGCAACATGTTCAGGAAAAAAAAACAGTCTTGTTAGCTGCTTTTTCCCATAACTTTTTTGGTAAGCCCTTATCATATAGTATGAATCTCGACATGTCCATTATAGATCAATTATTCCTTTCACTGACACCATTTTGCTGTGGATATATGAAACAGTGAGTTGATGCTCAATTCTTGAATTTTCACAAAACTTTTCAAATCAATCAGATGTGTACTTGGTACCATTATCTAATCTAACCATTTGAATCCACCAACCACTTAAATTTTCTACCAAAGCTTTGAATATCGAGAACACTTCAGTTACTTCAGATTTGAACTTGAGAAAATAAATCCAATACAATCATTTCATATCATTATGGAATGCAATAAAATATTTATTTCCTATAAGAGTGCAATGGTATGTGGTCCAAAAAAATCAGAATGGACTAATTGAATCTTCAGTGATGCTCTCCAGTCTGCCTTTGAAGAAGGCATCTTTCTTTACTTTCTCAATTGACATGTGCTGCAAGCTGCGTGCTCATCCTCCATAAGTGGTAGTCCTCAAACGATATCTTTCTTCAGCATGTAAAAGAGTGGCCTGTGATGGAAATGTCCTAGTCTCTTGTCTCGGATAGACGACTAATTTTTTCTACATTGAATCAAAGGAAAAGGTTTGTCCTCTAATTTTAACTTGACAGATTTTTTGGCCCTTTAGATCAAAGATCACACACTTAAGTAGGCCTAATTTTATTTTCCACTACTGTTCAGTCTTTTCATTTTTTATTTTTGGGATTAAAATTTTCAAAATTTCTTTCCTATTATACGTGTTTGTTTACATAATCAACATAACTTTTTTCTCCCTTATTCCTCAAATTTGCAATATAAATTTTTAACACTTCATTAGAAACACTCAATATCGAATTGAAGTTGATTGATTTAAGATTTTGTTGGCAGTGAAGAAGTTTGAAGGATGAAAAAAACAAAAAACAAATACAAAATTTGTTGGCAAACAAAGTGGGATTGAAATACAAAGTGAGCACAAAAAATCTAAATTTGTTGGCACACATTTAAAATCGATATAAAATAAATAAAGAAATATCAAAACTTGTTAGGATAGAAAGTGAAAATGAAATAAAAAAGGATATTGAAATACAAAGTGAACAAAAAAAAAATATAAAACTTGTTGACATAAAAGTGAGAATGAAATATATAATGATATTAAAATACAAAGTGAGCAAAAAAAATTGAAAACTTGTTGGCATAGAAAGTGAGAATGAAATATAAAGCGAGTTTGTAATACAAATCTCTTAAATTAAACTAGAGATTTGTTGAACAAATTGGAAGAACCTTAAAGAAAGACGGGTTATATGAAAACGTGAAAACTGAGAGAAGAGAACTTGAAATATGGAGAAAGAAGGTTAATGGGTAGTGGTTTAATTATTTATTTTCTTTTTAAAAGTTTATTGGTTTTAGAATTTGGTCTAATGTAGGAATGTAGTGATAAATAAAAGAAAATTTAAATAATAAAATTTGAATACAAAATATTTCTAAAATATTGTTATTCTGAAATTTTGAATAAATA
This sequence comes from Solanum pennellii, assembly GCF_001406875.1. Classification (NCBI taxonomy): domain Eukaryota; kingdom Viridiplantae; phylum Streptophyta; class Magnoliopsida; order Solanales; family Solanaceae; genus Solanum; species Solanum pennellii. The sequence continues at coordinate 8,844,270 of NC_028648.1, forward strand.
TTTTAAAATGTTGTTGTTTTAACTAATAATGTTATGTGCTAATTTTTCTTTAATTTTAATGCACATACAGTTTAATCATGAACCAAATTTAATTTCAAAATTATCTCAAATTGATATCACGAGATTATTATAAGAAATTCTATAAACCCAATATTCTCTTTTCAACAGTACATTACACGCACATTACAAATTCCATAATATGTATGGACTGAATTTGTGTATAACCATTCGTACACCGCAATTCTTATGGTTGATAATGATTTGAAAGAAATATTTACTTAAGTGAAGATACATCATGTTATCATGTTTGTCAATTTCGATAGATACAAGATTAAGAAGCATTATTACCGTTAAGTTGTTATCACCATGAACAAACCTAGCAATTATTCCATCATTTAATAGAAAATCTTCAGTACTCTAATTGCTCCTTTTTGGTATAGTTATGCATGTTCTAATTCAATATATATATCATGCATATTTTTCAAAGTGAAAACAAAAGATGATAAATTTATGTAACATAGTGGTCAATGAACTGCTAAAAGAAGTAACTATGTATTTAAAATGACTCTAATTAGTAAATCTTATCTACGGGGAAATGTTCGAATTTAGTAACATTAATTGATTGCATTATGGTTCATCAAAAGATTTGGCGACTCATTAATTAAATATTACGTTAATGAACAAATTATAAAAGGATCCAACACATAATTTTAGTAAACTTGGAACAGTTTGTATGTCACAATTAATATGGAGTATTTGTAATATTAAAGAAATCTTAAATAAGATGTAAAAATAAGTTTTAAAAGGGAGAGAATTCACACAATTATGGGTGAATATCAATGGAAAATGTTTTTAAAATGATTAATTTATTGTTTCTCTGAGAAGGATACGCTAGAAAGAATTCAATACTATGAATTATGAAAAGATAATAAATAACTTACTATATCTATTCATAATTAGATTTAATAAATTTGAAATTATATCTAATTAGTACACTGTCTGCCCTTCCTGCAATCATAAGAAAACTATATTTTATTAAGTAAAAAAGATATTAGTCCTCATATCCCAATTTATCCTTTAGGTGAATCCATACATCTCTTTCAACATTTATGATCTCGCTTTATTCTTCCTTTTTATTTCTTCCTCACCCATCAACTAGAGAATGCCAGTTTTATTTTCTTTATTTTCCAATAATAAAAATAAGCGAAGAGACTCAAAAGCATTGCAAATTTACGTAAATAATGAGTCTCAAATCATTAATGATGTCTATAATTAATAAAATTAATTGACATACTGTTTTATGCATTTTTTTAACACAAAATATTTGAAATATACTCTTGTCGTAAGTATTGAAACGTAGATATAGGTACCACAAATTAAAAAATATTAAGAGAAAAATTAAAGCATTCTTTCTCCAAACATCAAGCTGTATTGTAAATTCCAAAAAATTTTGTAAAATAAAGGATCAACACATAGTTAACAAAATGATGTGCCAAAAGAAGAAGTCTCAGATTGTTTCCTATCTATTAATCAATGTTTATACATAATGTAAACCAGGTTTGAAAATTGTCATATGTAATGCAGAAAAAAAAAGTACAAAGAATGAATCAAGAGTATAATTTATACTGAGAAATACTTTATAATTAAATGATAAGTGTATGTAATTAAAATATTCAAGCATAAATATCAGTCTATTTACAATTACATAGTAATCACCTTCCTGCCCTTCATCGTATTTGCTTAGATCATTCATAAGAAAATAAAGAAAGAAAGAAACACAATATGATTACAATTGAAAGAATTCATGAATATTGAAAGCTGGAATACCTTATTTTTATTCACTTGTTGAAGATAAGGGATGATGAAGATATGAAACGGTTTGAACAACGTGGTATAATCAGTGTGTTCAACTATTAACTAACTCTATAGATTGAGTCTAAATATAATTGGGCTACTAAAAGTCGATTGTATTGCTATGTCTTGTACTAAGTGAAGTCGACTAGGATAGGTTATAATCATGGTGGTAGTAGTCAACCACTACTCTTGTAAATTGTATGTGTGTATTGTAGTAGAATTTTAAGTGTATCAAGCCTAGGATTGTACAATTCACTCCTATCTAAAAAGCATGTCCTCGAATGTTTTTCACCATCAATATATCCTTAATTTCTTTTTATTTTTAAACGTAAGGCATGGTCTCAAAGCATATCAGTTCTTTCTCTCTCTAAGTATTAAATCTAAAATAAAAAATTACAATATGTTTCAAACTGCAGTGACCTCCTCTACCAATACTTTGTACACCTCCTCACTTGCCACCTCATTGTATCTTGTTCCATTAAACTTAAGCCTAGAAATTATCTTATATGATGGACGCAAATAATTTAGTTGACTAAGGTGATGATACTAAGAATAAGGTATTAAGGCTTTCAAAGGTGATTAAGGTGATGATACGAGATACTATCTTATATGGTGGAGACAAAGTAGTTATTCCACTAGAAAGATTGTTGAGAAAGTTGTGGATGTCAAGAAGGATGTAGAAGATAGTGGCAACATTGATGGCTGGGATGAGAAAGATCTATTGGATAAGCAGTTGGATTTCATGTAATTTGAATAAAGAAAGAATGTACATGATTGTGGGACGCTCAACGGCATGGAACAAACTCATGTTCATGCAATAAAAAATAAGGAGTCTCATCTTAACATCAACCACAAAGTGTTAGTCAAGTAACATAAAAGATTGATGACTGCATTAAAGAAGTCAAAGGCTTCTATGATGGCCTTGTATCCATTCACAAACATGTGGATGAAGATGGTTAAATAATCAATTTTTCTAGACATTTAGGACTCAAGTACATAAGATTGTCATGATAGATAAGGAACTGTATCTCACTCTTAATCAATTTTTATTGATCTTAGAGGTTTTGATATGAGGGAGGATGAAGAAGAGGTGCCACAACAGAATCATAACATGAAATTTTCTACTTAAAGGGATAAGAGAAAAGAAAACTACTCAAAAAAGAGGAACAACAACTTCAAATCCAGAGAAAGAAGTTTCAAGCCTGCTCAAGAAGGCATGGGTTTTTAGAACAACCAATATAGAATAGGTTCTCAGAACAATCAAAGTTTCTCAAACGGAAACAAGGAAAGGAACATAGTGAGGCATGTTATATTTTGGTAGGAAGAATCATATTTCTCTTAATTGTTTTGACATGTGGGACTACTCCTATCAATCTGCAGATGAACTAGTATAACATTGGTTGCTTTAAATCTAAGCCACAGATGAAAGTTTGTATGTAGACTCAAGAGCAAGTAGTCATATGGCACATAAATCTTGTATTTTATCTGAACTTAAACACTACAAATGGACTAGATAAAGTCATGTTGGGAATATATCACATTTAGACATATCAAATGTTGGGAATACAAATAGATTATGCCTGAAAATACAAGAAGTCCTTGTAGTTCCTAAGATAACTAATAATCTACTCGCACTTAGTAAAATTTTGCTTTAGCGTTTGTAGATTATTGTCACGACTGGAATCTAGACCCCAGACGAGACCGGCATCGTTAACATCTAAGAGGTCGCAGAGAAGCCTACATGCGTTATTCATACCTCACCTAGATTAATTTTAGCGGAAAATTTGAAACTGTTTTATCTTTAACATACTTTCTAAATATTCTTAACATTTCATAATCGTTCATCATCAACCATGTAACATTAAAGATATAAGCAACTGGAAGAAATAGTTCATTAAGTATTAATTGTATAATGGCCAAAATGGCACCAATACAAAGTCTGAACCAAAACAGGAAAGAAACGCTAGTGGAACATGCTTCACTAGCTCAACTCTAAAACTACGCTAGAATGTAAAACAGTAGCATCCTCGAAATCATGACGACCTACCAAACTCAGGATGAATGCTGACGTCCGGTTAGCTGCAACAATGAACCTGTAGCTCTATCGCCAACCTGTGCCTACACCTACAATAGTATAGATGCATAGGGTTAGTACACACTTGTACTACGTATGGGTATATGCAAGCACACACCAAGGACATCCATGAGAAAGAACACCTCTTTCCTAATGACATGATTTTTGGAAGTCAAGTCAGTAGACTTGCCAAAATGAGATTACGAAAGTTAGTGAACTTTCCAAATTGAGTTAGAAAGGTCATGCAATGAGAGTAACATGCATCATTATATATATCGTATTGCACACAACACATATCATCTTCATATAGCACATATTATAGCACATAACATATAACACATAACTCCTTTCATATCATTCATTCATATGCCATGAGACCTTGGAATAATGGACTTGACATTAGGACTTTCCAAAATGAGGGCTCAACACATGGGACCTCAACTAGGGAGTCTTCATTAGCAAACACAGAGTCTACTTCATTCATTCATACATACTTCATTTCATTTCATTCATAAGCCAGTGTGAACACCATCTATACCTAGGGTATAGTTTAAGACTTTCATCGGGTTTGATGTGCAATTATCAGGAATAACCTAATGTCATTACATGGGTCTATCTCACCTCTTGATTATCCTATCCTAACACCTTTGGTATCATTCAATTCATTATGTGCTCCATTTGAGGCTGACCTCATTCATTCATTGGGAACTTTAACTTTAACTGATATAGATCATGTGAGCATCATGAAATGCAGTGCCTCCCCCACACCGAAAAGAGGTGGTATAAGTGGTCAAAGTGAGCCAAAAACATGCTAGCGTACATGGGAATTTAACCCCGCCAGATCCCTATATTGGCAGTATAGGTTCAAAGACTAGGAGATGTATGGAGACCCATACCCGGCAAGCCGGACACTCTCATCTCATGAGATTTACGTGAACCTTCGCCCTTCCCGAATGAAGGCATCACCGCTCATAGCTAGCCTATCGGTGCTCAATATAAAGTTCCATTACATTCAACTCATACGTCATGGAAGCTGGCTTGTAGTATGAGGACAACGTAGCTCATTAGATGATTTCTCATCTCATCATTAGTATTAAGTGTGTTAAGCTCAATACTTTCATTACATTGTTCATAGAGAATGGTCTCTTCATTATCTTACACCCTCATTAGTGAGTATGTATTGGTAACATTTACTTAGGCTCATTTGAGATTGCTTTCATCATATACATTAGACTCATATCACGTTGTCACCACATTCTTCATTATTAGCACCTTTGCTTTTCATAGTTACTAACCTCTTATCATGCGAATGTTCATTTCATTAGTTCATAGTTCATCTCATCATATACCAATGCACTTGGCCACTTAGTGTATCTTACACTCATACATACCCTCCTAGGGTTCATCATTTCATTACATACATCTTAGGTTCACTTATTGTTGAACGTATGTTAGACTTATGTGTCTATACATACAAGCCATGGGGCTTTATTCTATGTTCTCTAAGTGATTCTTACTTTCCTAAGATTATGTAGTACAAGACCTATGAATCTTGTATATAAGCCAAGATCTTGACTTTTTATGTAAGTAGATGACATTATTCTTTGATATTTTACTCACATATGACTTATGTATCAATACGGATGTTTGAGCAAGGGAACCCAAATCTTGAATCACTTGGATATCATTTATATTTTTTGTTTGTTTTATTTCTAATATTCCTACGATTAGAACTCTAAATTAAATCTCAACATTTACATTGAAGGTGTATTTTCTATTTTAATTTTACTCTTAGTTAACCGAAGGGTTGGTTGTTCAAACCCCCAACAGTCCCTTTTTAATTTTCTTTAGTCTCTTGTTGCCCATTTTTGCCTAAACCAAGAGGTTGTGGGTACAAACCCCCACAACCTCTTTGGTTTTTCATTTAATTCTCCCTGGGATAGGTAGGTTGTGGGTTCGAACCCCCACAACCTCCTTATTTTTTTTGTTTAATTTTGCTGATGCTTGGGAGGTCGTGGGTTTAAATCCACGCCTCCCATTTATTTGATTATTTACTTTTCTCTTCATTCACCTCCAATTCGCTAGTTCGAATCCCCTTATCACAATTTCCCTTTCCTTATTTCGTGAAATCAGTAGCTAGGATCGAATCCCCTTAGCCCCATTTCCCTTTTCTTTTTCGCGAAAGCAGTAGCTAGGATCGAATCCACTTAGCCCCATTTCCCTTTTCTTTTTTCGCGAAAGCAGTAACTAGGATCGAATCCCCTTAGCTCCTTCACGTTTTTTTTCCTTTCTTTTTCAGCTTCTTTAACATGGGAGGTTTTGGGTTCAATTCCCATGGACCTCACTTAATTTATTTTACTTTAAAAACCCAGAATTTCACATTCTTGAAGAGTACACAAATTTGTAAAATTTTAGTCATTCTTCAACTCATTTTTAGACACATTTTTCATAAGTTTAGTTGGCTAAAAGATGGTCATTTCAATCCACTATATTTCATTGCAGTGAACATCACATGGTATACGGATTTCAAAAAAAAATACACAAGAATTTCATGTCTTATACGACTCTAAACAATGGCTAAGGCACTGCCAACGTGCTCACACACACCAACCTTTTCAATCACACTTTGAATATCATTTTCGTAATTTCCCTCACATAAACATGTTCACATTTAATACAAACACATCATTCATGCCTAAATCTAGCAGCAGAACATACCCATCCTACGAATTCGTTTGGGAGCTAGAGACAAGGACATTAAAAATAAAAGGAAACAGCCTTAGTTTCAGAATGAAACTTTCGAATCGAAAGGGACCTCTTGGGAAAGGGACCAAGCGAGAAGAAACATATACCTTTTGATGTTGTTCAAGTGTGCAGCTGCTGCCCAGAAACTCCTCCAAACCACGCAAAAATTCTCCTCAACGTACACGCCACTCGACGAACAACCTCCCTTTGCCTTGACGTTATTGATTATCTTTCTTTTCTTAAAACTTTTCGTGTGTTTTTCAAGTGTGAAGAACAATTGTTATGAAACTGTTCTTGATCTTTCTTGTTAGTCAGAGCGTGAGAGAATGAGAGTTGAGAGATGTGGAAGAGAGTTGAGAAACGTGAGGGAGAGAGTTATTAGGACTAGGAGACTAAATTCAAGACTTAGTCATATTATATTAATACAAAATATGATTTATTATAATTAATACGTGAAAGGATAATTTTACCCTTAATGAATAGATTTTAATTGATGATTAAATCATCAACTCATTGCTCCTAGTGGGGCTCGAACCCGAGTGGCACCCCATTAGTGAAATGGGTCACTCTGGGTCGCCCCAATCTTAATTGCTCTTTTAATAAAATTAATTAATTAATTAATTAATTCCTCAGGGTAATTACAATATTACCCTTGTCCTGGAAAAGACCATTTTACCACTGGACCCTCAAAACATAAAATTTCCTCTTTTATGTTCGGTAAAGAATCCTTCGATTAAATCTTCAGTTTCGCGAGCCTTACTTGGTTGGTTCAAACTTTTCCAAGATAAAATAACTCTCCAAGTTAGGTTACTTGGTCGTGGTAAGGGTTCTGAGGTCTGGTTCTACGCGTATCAATCCGTGTGAACCTTGGTTTAATCGCAAGCATTGTTGACACCCTATGTCTTGATCCTATTCATTTTTAGGGTTGTTAAATTATCCCTCCCTTAGGAACATTCGTCCTCGAATGACACTACCACTTCACATCGTAATGCCAGTCAGATCATAATAAAATCACTATGAACAGTCAACCAATAGCAACAAAATACAGAGAGATAAGGAAATATAGGCTTAAAAGTAGGAAGTCTAACCTCAAGAGCTGAAAAAAATAAGGGTAGAGGAATCTCATGTCGTCCTGAGCCTCCCATGTAGAACCCTCAAAAAGATGATTTCGCCACAATACCTTCACTGTGGCGATCTCCTTGTTCCTCAGCCGCTTGACCTGTCTATCTAAGATCTGAACAGGTACCTCCTCATAAGACAGTTCTTCACCGACCCCCAAACCTTCAACAGGTAGGATTGATAATGGATCACCTAGTCAATTCTTCAACATAGAGACATGAAAGACTGGATGAATAGAAGCTAGCTCCGCAGGCAATGCTAACTCATAGGCCACCTCACCCACATGCTGTAGTATCTCATATGGCCCAATATACCTCGGACTCAGCTTCCCTTTTCTACAAAATATCTTCTACCCTTTCATAGGTGATATCTTCAAGTAAACCTGGTCACCAACATCAAACAATAAGGGTTGTTTTCTGTTATCAGCATATGACTTCTGCCGACTGTAAGCAGTAGCCAACATGTCCCTAATCACTATGACCTTATATAAGTCCTCATGAATGATCTCTTGACCCAAAATGAATGACTATCAAACCTCGAAACACCAAAATGGAGATCTACACCTCCTACCATACAGTGCCTCAAACGGTGCCATCAAAATGCTGGAGTGGTAGCTATTATTATACGAGAACTCTATCAAACGCATATGGTCATCCTAGTTACCTCTGAAGTCAATCACACACGCTCTCAACATGTCCTCCAATGTCTGAATGGTGGCATCTGCATGCCCATCTTTGAGAGGATGAAAGGCAGTGCTAAGCTTCACCTGCGTTCCCAAGCTCTTCTGGAAAGATCTCAAGAAATATGAAGTAAACTGAGCTCCTCTATCTGATATAATAGACAAGGGAATCCCATGCCATCTCACAATATCATCAATGTAGGGTCTCACATAATCCTCGGCTCTGTAAGTAGACTTCACAGGGATAAAGTGGGCAGACTTAGTCAATTTGTCCACAATAACCCATATGGAGACATGCTGTCTCCTAGTCCTCGGAAGAGCAACCACGAAGTCCATATTAATAGCCTCGCACTTCAAAGTCGGAACCTCAATAATTTGAGTCAGACCACCAGGCTTAAGATTCTCTGCCTTAACCTGCTGACAATTAGGACACTTGGCTACGTATTCTGCAATGTTCTTCTTTATACCATCACACCAATAAATCTGCTTAAGATCATGATAAATTTTTATGGAACATGGATGTATGGAATATCTAGAGTCATGGGCCTCTGCAATAATCCTGGTCCGCAAATCATCCACATCGATACACAAAGCCTCTCCTGATACCTAAGTATGTCATTACCTCCCAAAGGGAAAGACTCATTCATCTTCATCTGTACTGAATCCTTCAGCTCCATCAACACAAGATCTAGAGGTTGACCTTGCTTGACTTCAACTACCAAGGATGACTCAGAACAAGGATGAACTGAAACATCCCCAGTAGTAGAGTCAACCAACCGCACACCCAGTTTGGCCAGTCTGTGTACATCTTTCACCAGCTTCTTTTTGTCATCCTCAATGTGGGTTGTACTTCCCATGCTCATCCTGCACAAAGCATCAGCTACAACATTAGCCTTACCTGGATGGTAGTGCACATTCATGTCATAATCCTTCAAAAGCGCTAACCATCTCCGCTGATGTAGATTCAACTACCCCCTGTGTGAACATGTATTGGAGACTCTTATGGTCTGTGAACACATCCACATGCACTCCATACAGATAGTTCCTCCACAGCTTCAGTGCAAACACCATAACTGCCAACTCCAGGTAATGAGTGGGATAATTCTTCTTATAAACCTTGAGTTGTCTGGAAGCATAGGCTATTACCTTACAAGCCTTCATAAGAACACAACCAAAACCAACCCTAGATGCATCATAATAAACCGTGTAATTTTCACCACACTTAGGCAGCGTAAGCACCGGGGCTGAAGTGAGTCTGTCCTTGAGTTCCTAGAAACTCTTCTCACAAGTCTTCGTCCATTCAAACTTGGCTTTCTTCTTCGTCAAAGCTGTCAGCGAGGCAGCAATGGAAGAAAAGCCCTCCACAAACCTGAGTTAATAACCAGCCAATCCCAGAAAGCTACGAATGTCCGTGGGAGTAAGGGGCTTTGGCCAGTTCTTTACAGCTTCAGTATTCTTGGGGTCCACCTCTATACCTTGATCGGACACAACATGACCCAGGAAGGTCACTTATCTCAGCCAGAATTCACACGTGCTGAATATGGCATACAATTGATGTTGTCTAAGTACCTACAAGGTTAGTCTGAAATGTTGTTCATGCTCTCCCTTGGTCTTAGAGTAGATGAAAATGTAATCAATGAATACTATGACGAAAGAGTCAAGGTATTAACGGAAGACCCTGTTCATTAGATCAAGAAATGCAGCAAGTTCATTTGTGAGACCAAATGACATGACTAGAATCTCATAGTGACCATAGCGGGTACGAAAGGATATCTTTGGGATATCTCCATCCCTAACCCTAAGCTGATGATACCCTGAACGAAGATCAATATTAGAGAAGAAACTAGACCCTTGAAGCTGATCGAACAAATAATCTATTCTTGGGAGTGGATACTTGTTTTTGATAGTGACTTTTTTGAGTTGCGATAATCGATACACATTCTAAGCGTCCCATCTTTCTTCTTTACAAATAACACTGGAGTGCCCCAAGGGGATATGCTCAGCTGAATGAAACCCTTATCAGTGATATCTTTTAACTGCAACTTCAACTCTTTGAGTTCTACTGGAGCCATTCGATAAGGAGAAATTGAGATTGGTTTAGTATCAGGTTCTAAGTCAATGCCAATGTCGATCTCTCTAAGGGGGGGGGGACTCCTGACAAATCTTCAGGAAACACATCTAGGAACTCATTCACTACAGGCATTGAGTCTGTGGAAGGAATGTCATGATCTAAATCATTAACACTCACAAGATGACATAGTAACCCCTCGGACATCATTTTATTGGCCTTAAGATTTGAAATCAAGGGATTGGGATGACTTGAAATTTACCCCTCCCAGACCAACTCTTCTTCATTAGGGAAGAAAAATTTCACCACTCTACTACGACAATCCAAGCAACGATAACAACTGTGAAGCCAGTCCATGCCAAGAATAATATCAAAATCATGCATGGGTAACTCAATCAAGTTTGCACACATAGTCTTACCACTTACAGCTATAGGGTAATCCTTGTATACCTTATATGTTCTTACATGTTCTCCTAAAGGCGTACTAACCACTCTAGGATCATGCAGAACTTCAGGTAATACTTCAAAAGTAAGGGCAAGAAGAGGACTTACAAAGGAAAGCGTAGACACTGTATCAAGTAAAGCATATACAGAAGTTAAGAATACTTGCTGCATACATGTAACCACATCAGCGGACTTCTCCTGCTCCTCCCTTCCTTTCAAGGCATAGAATATGTTCCTCTTGGGAGGCTCGGCTGCTGCAGCACCCTGTGGGTTAGTCCTAGGCTGAGCATTACCTCCAGCCTGACCTCTGTTCCGTGGACAGTCTTTCACCATGTGTCCACTCTTACAACAACCGAAGCAGGCATTTGTGCCATGTATGCACTCTCCACTGTGAGCTCGGCCACACTTAGCACAATTCTTCTTAGGACGCTGCATCTCACCTCCATTGACCTTCTTACGCTCAGGTCTTCCTCCGCTAGGTGTAGCACCCCTCTAAGGATCAGAATTCCTAGAACTCTGTTGCCCTTTTTTGAACCTCGGCTGCTCACGGACGCCAAAGTTGTTTCTTTGGCCTCCATGGCTGGGACCTGCTTGATCTTGAGGCCTAGGCCTCCTAACATCATGAACACCTCTCTTTCTGCTGTTGTCCTCTACTTGCTGTACATGCACCATCAACATGGAAAGATCCATATTATCATGGAGCATCGCAGATCGACACTCCTCCTCCAGGTCTCCATTGATTTCTGTGAGGAACCTGCTCATCTCATTCCTGCTATTAGAAACAAGGGAATTGGCATACCTGGATGATTTTAACAAAGCTTAGTATTCTCCCCATTTTTGCTATTAAATAACAGGGAAAGTAACATACCTTGATAGTTTAAAAAACTTCAGGGAATACTCCCTGACTGTTATAGAGCCTTGTTTAAGGTTGATGAACTATTTAACCTTGTCCTCCCTCATCTATGTGGGGAAGAATCTCTCCAGAAATGTTGTCTTGAACAACTCCCATGTGACTGGCACTCCACCAAGACACGACTGTCTTGCTATATCTTGCACCAAGTTTGGGCAACATTCTTGAGCTGATAGGAAGCGAACTCAGCCTTATCAATATTAGTGGTCCCCATAGCCACCAGGATCTTATGTACCTCATTTACTAACTCTTGAGGATCCTCCGATGTCTTAGCCCCTATGAATATAAGAGGATTCATCCTCGTGAAATCTCGCTGTCAGCCATGCTGCGAACCGGTGGGTTCTCTCTCTGAACATCCTGCCGGTTGACTTGGGCAGTCATAGCCTGAGCCTGCATCGTGATGGCCTGTGCCATCTGGGCCAGAGATGCCCTCACCTCAGCATCAGTCAACCCAACATGAGTAACTGGTATTGTCCCTTCTTCAGCTGGAGCCTGGGGTCGATTCTGTTTACCCCCAGCAGCTGCTCCCCCTCTCCGCCGACCATTAGCTCTCCTTGTGTTCATTCTCTAAAAAACAACAAGGGTTGATGTTAGACACGGTCATATGACACCAATAATTCAGACATTAGGAAAAGCACGATAAGATCATAAGAAGGGAAATTTTCCTACGCATCATGCATTCTCTAATCCAGGATAGTGGTGCACTTCACTACCATGACTTAGAAACTACTCAATGTGGTTGATGTGAACTTATATTCCTCAAAATTTGACCTAGAGCTATGATACCAACTTTTTCACGACTGGAATCCAGAACCCAGACGAGACTGGCGTCGTTAACCTCTCAGAGGTCGCAGACAAGCCTACATGCAATATTCATACCTCACCTAGATTGATTTTAGCGGAACATTTGAAAATTTTTGATCTTTAACATAATTGCTAAATATTCTTATCCTTTCATAATCGTTCATCATCAACCATCTAACATTAAAGAGATATGCAACTGAAAGAAATAGTTCATTAAGTATTAATTGTATAATGGACAAAATGGCACCGATACAAAGTTTGAACCAAAACTGGAAAGAAACGCTAGTGGAAAATGCTTCACTAGCTCAACTCTAAAACTATACTAGAATGTAAAATAGTAGTATCCTCGAAATTATGAGGACCTACCAAACTCCGGATGAATGCTGACGTCCGGATAGCTGCAACAATGAACCTGTAGCTCTATCGCCCACCTGTGCCTACACTTAAAATAGTATACATGTATAGGGTTAGTACACACTTGTATTAAGTATGGGTATATGGAAGAACACAAAGGACATTCATGAGAAAGAACAGCTCTTTCCTAACGACATGATTTTTGGAAGTAAAATCAGTAGACTTTCCAAATTGAGATTAGGAAAGTTAGTGAACTTTCCAAATTGAGTTAGGAAGGTCATGCAATGAATGTAACATGCATCATTATAAATATCGTATTGCACACAACACATAACATCTTCATATAGCACATATCATAGCATATAACATATAACACATAACTCCTTTCATATCATTCGTTCATATGCCATGAGGCCTTGGAATCATGGACTTGAGATTAAGACTTTCCAAAACAAGGGCTCAACACATGGGACCTCAACTACGGAGTCTTCATTAGCAAACACAGAGTCTGCTTAATTCATTCATACATACTTCATTTCATTTCATTCATAGGCCAGTGTGAACACCAGCTATATCTAGGCATAGTTTAAGACTTTCATCGGGTTTGATGTGCAATGATCAGGAATAACCTAATGTCATTACATGGGTCTAGATCACCTCTTGATTATCCTATCCTAACACCTTTGGTATGATTCCTTTCATTATGTACTCCATTTGAGACTGGCCTCATTCATTCATTGGGAACTTAACTTTTACCGACGTAGAACATGTGAGCATCATGAAATCCAGTGTCTTCCCTAACCGAAAAGAGGTGGTATAAGCGGCAAAAGTGACCCAAAAACATGCTAGTGTACATGGTAATTTAACCCCGCCAGATCCCTATATTGGAATTATAGGTTCAAAGACTAGGAGATTTATGGAGACCCATATTCGGCAAGCCGGACAGTCTCATCTCATTAGAGTTACGTGAACCTTCGCCCTTCCCGAAAGAAGGCATCACCGCTCATATCTAGACTAACGGTGCTCAGTATAAAGTTCCATTACATCCAACTCATACGTCATGGAAGCTGGCTTCTAGTATGAGGACAACATAGCTCATTAGATGATTTCTCATCTCATCATTAGTATAAAGTGTGTTAAGCTCAATACTTTCATTAAGTGTTCATAGTGACTAGTCTCTTCATTATCTTAAACTCTCATTCGTGAGTACGTATTGCTAACATTTACTTAGGCTGATTTGAGATTGCTCTCATCATATACATTAGCCTCATATCATGTTGTAACCACATTCTTCATTATTAACACCTTTGCTTTTCATAGTTACTCACCTCTTATTACGTGAATGTTCATTTCATCATTTCCTAGTTCATATCATCATATGACAACTCAATTTGCCACTTAGTGTATCTTACACTCATACTTACCTTCCTAGGGTTCATAATTTCATTACATACATCTTAGGTTCAATTATTTTTGAATGTATGTTAGACTTATGTGTCTATACATACAAGCCATGGGCTGAATTCATAGTTCGCTAAGTGTTTCTTACTTTCCTAAGATAATGTAGTACAAGACCTATGTAGCTTGTACATAAGCCAAGATCTTGACTTTTGATCTAAGTAGATGACATTATTATTGGATATTTTACTCACGTATGACTTATGTATCAATACAAAAGTTTGAGCAAGGGAACCCAAATCTTGAATCACTTGGATATCATTTATATTTTTCATTGATTTTTATTTCTAATATTCCTAACATTAGAACTCTAAATTAAATCTCAACATTACATTGAGGAGTAATTTTCTATTTTAATTTTACTCTTAGTTAACCGAGGGGTTGGGGGTTCGAACCCCCACATTCCCTTTTTAATTTTTGTTAGTCTCTTGTTGCCCATTCTTGCCTAAACCAAGAGGTTGTGGGTTCAAACCCCCACGGCCTCTTTGATTTTTCCTTTAATTCTCGTTGGGATAGGGAGGTTGTGGGTTCGAACCCCCACAGCCTCCTTATTTTTTTCATTTAATTTCGCTGATGCTTGGGATGTTGTGGGTTTGAATCCCACGCCTCCCATTTATTTGATTAATTACTTTTCTCTTCATTCACCTCCAGTTCGCGAGTTCGAATCCCTTTAGCACCATTTCTTTTTCCTTATTTCGCATAATCAGTAGCTAGGATCGAATCCCTTTAGCCCCATTTCCCTTTTCTTTTTTTGCGAAAGCAGTAGATAGGATCGAATCCCCTTAGCCCCATTTCCCTTTTCTTCTTTCGCGAAAGCAGTAACTTTGATTGAATCCCCTTATCTCCTTCATGTTTTATTTTCTTTCTTTTTTAGCTTTTTTAACATGTGAGGTCTTGGTCTCAATTTCCATTGACCTAACTTATTTTATTTTACTTAAAAAATCGAGAATTTTACATTTTTGAAGAGTACACAAATCTGGATAATTTTAGTCATTCTTCAACTAATTTTTAGACACATTTTTTATAAGTTTAGTTGGCTAAAAGATGGTCATTTCAATCAACTATATTTCATTGTAATGACCATCACACGGTATACACATTTCACACATAAAATACACAAGAATTTCATGTCTTATACGACTCCAAATAGTGGCTAAGGCACTGCGAACGTGCTGACACACACCATCCTTTTTCGATCACACTTTGAATATCATTTTCGTAATTTCCCTCACATAGACATGTTCACATTTAATATAAAAACATCAGTCATGCCAAAATCTAGAAGCACAACATACCCATCCTACGAATTCGTTTGGGAGCTAAGGACAAGGACATAAAAAAAGGAAACAACCTTTGTTTCGGAATGAATCTTTTGAATCGTAAGGGACCTCTTGGGAAAGGGAACAATAGATAAGAAACCCATACCTTTTGATGTTGTTCAAGTGTGCAGATGCTGCCCAGAAACTCCTCCAAACCACACATAAATTTTCCTCAACGTACACGCCACTCGACGAACAACCTCCATTTGCCTTTACATTTTTTATTACCTTGCTTTTCTTAAACCTTTTCGTGTGTTTTTTAAATGTGAATAACAATCGTTATTAAACTGTTCATGAGCTTTCATATTAGTCAGAGCGTGAGAGAATGAGAGTTGAGAGACGTGGAAGAGAGTTGAGAAACGTGAGGGAGAGAGCTATTAGGATTAGGAGACTAAATTCAAGACTAAGTCCAAATAGGATTTAATTAAAATAATAAAAAATCTGATTTATTCTAATTAATACGTAAAAGGACCATTTTACCCTTAATGAATAGATTTTAATTGATGATTTATTCATTGCTCCTAGTGGGGCTCGAACCCGAGTGGCACCCCATTTGCAAAATAGGTCACTCCGGGTCGCCCCAATTCGAATTGCTATTTTAATTAAATTAATTAATTAATTTATTGACTCCTCAGTGTAATTAATTTATCATTTTACCCCTGGACCCTCAAAACTTAAAATTTCCTCTTTTAAGCCCTGTAAAGACTCCTTCGATTAAATCTTAATTTTTGCGAGCCTTACTTGGTTGGTTCCAACCTTTCCAAGGTCAACTAACTCCCCAAGTTAGTTGACTTGGTCGTGGTAAGGGTTTCGAGATCTAGTTCTACGCGTATCAGTCTCTGTGAACCTTCGTTTAATCGCCAGCATTCTGGACACCCTAAGTCTTGATCCTATTCAGTTTTAGGGTTGTTACAGTTATGATACGGGTTATACTTGGTTTTTTCCACTAAAAAGGAAATTTGAACTTTTTAAAGTATCTTTAAAATTTCAAAAAATGGTAGTAAAATAGTTTTCGAAAGAAACTAAGGTATTTCAATGTAATATATGTGGTAGGTTCATTCACATACACTTTATTAATCCTGCAGATTATTATGGTATTGTAAGAAATATTTCATGTCCTAACAAACGTGAACAAAATAGAGTATTACAAAGAAAACATAGGCATATTGTTGATATTTGATTAACTATGTTATTTCATGCTAACATTCCTTTATTTTTACGGGTTGAAGCATTTCTCACTGTAACTTTTCTCATTTATATACTCTTTAAGGACCCAAAATACATATTCTACTCTAGTGAGAGAACCAACGCCTAAAGCTAGGGGTCAGTCAGGCAAGGGCGGTACAAATTCTAGCAATGGGACCACAATTTAAAAGAGTAGGGGTAGAGGTACCACTCAGACATAAAGAGTAGATGAGGTCATTGTTATGCGTTTCTAGGAAGGCCATAGGTTGAGAGTTTTTATGTAGTTATTACAGATATCATCTAGTGTTTCATCAACGTATATTTGCATTATTTCATCTAAGGTCTACATTCTCTTATGTTTAGGTATGGTAGAGTTTGACATCTTTTTGGGTATGAATTGGATCTTTCCTTATCATGTTATTCTATACTATTATGATAATATTGTGAACTTGCGATGCATGGTGTTTCAAGGTTTGAATTTTGGAGTTTTATGGGGCTGGTAAGCTACTACAGACGGTTTGTTCAGAGTTTCTCTCATATCTCATCCCTATTGCCCAGATTGACACAATAGAGTGTTAACTTTCAGTTGTTCGGTGAGTTTGAGAAATTATTTCAAAATCTCAAGACTTTGTTGACTTCGACTCCTATGTTGATTCTACCTGAAGATGGTGTGGACTCTATTATTTATTGGTGATGCTTCAGGAGTTGTCTTGGGCCAAAAAGGTAAGATGATTGCCTATGCTTCAAGAAAGTTAAAGACCCATAAGAGGAACTATCTTATTCATGATTTGGAGTGAGCGGTCATGGTTTTTTTTGCTTAAGTTATGGCATCACTATTTGTATAGGGTCAATTATCAGGTCTTCACCGACCATTAAAGTCTTCAGTACATCATTAAAATATATCTAAACTTGAGGAAGATTAGTTGGCTAGAGTTGTTGAAGGACTATGACGTGAATATCCTTTATCATCTGACAAAGGCCAATATGTTGACCCATGTTTTGAGTAAGAAAACTTTAGCATGGGAAGTTTTGTCATAATAAGTGTTAAAGACAGACGATTAGTTGGAGGGTTAGCCATCAATCTTGCCTCCTTGTAGATTTTTGAGGAGAATAGTGGTTTGATTATTTTCATCGAGGCTCGATATTACTTTACTGAGCATATTTGAGAGGGTTAGTTTAATGAAGATAAGTTATGTCTTATTCAAGACAAGTTGCTTAGGAAAATCCAAGGAGATATTGCTTCATTTTATGGTGTATTGACGATCGCAGGTGGGATTCGTGTCAGTTGGTTAGGTTGATTCTTGAAGAGGCTCACTATTCTGGATATTCTATCCATGGACATATGTATCACAATCTAAGTCAACATTATTGGTGGTATGGTATGAAGAGTGATATTTAAGAGTTTTTGCCTACGCATATGACATGTCAAAAGGTCGATTATGAGCACTAGTGGCGCACAACTGTTTCTCAAAGGATGCTCGTTCCTATTTTAAAGTGGGAACAGCTTACCATGGAATTCGTTGTGGTATTACCTACTAATGTGGGTAGTTATGACACTATTTTCATAGACGTTAAAAGGCTGACTAAATCTGCCATTTTCATTCCAGTTTGGTTGAAGTATACGAAGGAGATATTATCTTAGCTTTGTATAACTCAAATTGTTCGTATTGATGGGGTAATTTCTATTGTCTTTAAATGAAGTGGACTATTAACTTATCACTTCTAGAGAGATTTGGAACATGATTTGGATACTCGGTTAGATATGAGTAGATCTTTTCACCCTCATATAGACGAAAAATATAAAAGGATGATTCAGGTGTTAGAGGACATTCCTTAAGTATGTGTAATTTATTTTGGTGCTTATTAGAACTAGCACTTGCCCATAGCAAATCACGACAGTATCACTCTAGTATTTAGATGGATCCATTCAAGGCATTATATGGTAGGTAGTGTAGACCCCTAATTTGTTCATTTAATTTAAATGTGATTACTCTTTAAATACATACTTACTTAGAGAGACCATGGGGTAAATATGTATGACTCATAATAGGATATTTATGGCTCAAACTCGATAAAAGAGTTAGAGTTTATTGAGGGTGATCATGTTTGGCTCCGAGTGTCACCCATGAAGGGTCTGATCAGCTTCGGAAAGAAGGCATGCTTAGCCCTAGATTCATTGGTCCTTTTGAGATTCTGAGTCGTATTTAAGAGATGGTCTATAATTTGGCCTTGTTGCCGAGCTTATCTTTTGTGCATTATGTGTTACGTGTCTCCGTGCTTTTTGAAGTATGTGCTGCATCAGATTCATATGCTGTCTCTTGATTTTGTGGTGTAGGGTCTAGAAATTTCATTTGAGAACGAACCTATTTCTATTCTAGATAGGTAGGTTTGAAAGCATATAAGCAAGGATATTACTTCATTAAAGGTCTAATGGAAACAACGTTCAGTTGTAGAGGTGACTTGAGAAATCGAAGTCGACATGTATGCCACACATCTCCAACTTTTCAAGGCTTCGTATCTCAAAATTTTTAAGGCTTCAGGTAAGTTCTTTGACTTTACATTTAAGTATGAATATGTTTTTAATAATGGATAATGGAATTACCCAAAAATCATTTCTAGAATTTTTTAAAAATTTACACTTTTACACTCTCTCAATAGTTACTCCAAGTGATTTCTAATAGTTTTGTAAGTATAGTTTTGAAGTTCAATAAAATGTAGTTATATTTAAAAAAAATTGAAGTTTTGAAAGGCTTAAGTCGAATAGAAGTGGTTTCGGAGTCATTTGGCATTTCAAATCTCAAAATGGGGTTCTGTCGTCCATGAGCTCTAGAATGTGGAATTTGTTCTAAAAGAGTTATCAGTTTCTTATTTAGAAGTATTTTATGGATTCGAGGTCTTAAGTAGGAAGTTTGGGTAATTTGAAACTTTTAGTTGACTTTGTTAGAAATTTGAAGTTTGAATGCTTAGATCAAATTTTGACAGTTTTGTTGTATTCGGAATATGATTTTCAGCCTAGGAGAGGTATTGGTTGAATTTTTAGAGGTCCTAAGGTCAGGTTAGTATTTTTGAGCACTAAGTTAGTTTATTGCAACTTTCAATGATTTTGGGTCAAAGGGACCTCAGATTCGTATGTTGATGGTTTCATTCAGATTGGAACATTGAGTTTAGATGGTCAGCATATTTAGTTAGTGTATACGGGGTTCTGGATAAATTTTGATCGTCCTTTCGAAGGGATTTAATTGGCTGAAATTGTTGATTTATGGTACCCCGTGTTCATGAAGAGTCTTTTCCTTTCGCGATGGTCCCGTTATCTAAGATTGGTTCATGTTTACAAGAGCTCGA
The DNA here is from genome assembly GCF_001406875.1 of Solanum pennellii. Lineage (NCBI taxonomy): Eukaryota > Viridiplantae > Streptophyta > Magnoliopsida > Solanales > Solanaceae > Solanum > Solanum pennellii. The sequence goes on from NC_028648.1 coordinate 8,864,625, forward strand.
GCCTTCAGATCCTAGCATTAGCAAAGATCGGCTCGCATTTGCGACAGGTAACTAATGGGGGTTGCCTTCGTGACCAAAACTTCAGATATGCGATGCTCGCATTCGAGAACTGATAGTATGTTTTCAAACATGGTGTTTCAACCCTATTTTTCTATCTTCAAACTTCGAAAACTTGGTATTGGCGATTTTAAAAGAGGTTTCATAGATTCATTGATTGGATAACGATTTCTAACTCTATGACTAATCTATCCATTATTTAAATATGATTTATATGATCAAATCAAGGTTTTTAGAATACTTGGGGTTTCTTCAAGAACCCAAGATTTTTGATAAATTGGTTATTAAGGGTTTATTATATATCTATTTTGAAAATGTGTTTTCACAAATTATCTCCAGGTGATTTGGGTAATGTATTTCTGTAATATTTTCATATTAAACCTTATTCTCGGAATCTGGTTTTGATCGATGATGTCTTTTCCAAATTACTTGACATATGTGTTGTTAGTTTCAGAATCTTATTTTGATTACTTTATTGACTAGATTGTGTTGATTTTCATACTATTCAAAAAGAGGGAAAGTTGAAGTCCCAGAGTGATTTGTTGATTGAATAAGGCAAGTGATCTTCTGAGCCTTTATTAAGATTGTAGAATCACGTGTTGTCCTTGTTGTACACATTAGGGAGTAGTGAGAATTGGTGATAGGTTGAATTTCTCAAATTAATTTATCTTGTTGATAACAACGGGGACGATTAAAAGGAAATTTGATGGTAGTTGTTATGTGGTATATTATGAAATTCTTGAACAGTAATATTCATTCGGCTATTGATGAAATGTGATAATGGGGTGGTGTGATTGTGAATTGTTGTGGATTTGTCATCATTAGATTATAACGTGAAAATGCATATTTGCATTGGTTCTAAAACATGTGACAATGTTTATATTATGGTTATGCAGAGGTCTCTTCTGGTGGGTGATATTGATAGTGAGGTTTCGATTGATGAATAACATTAATGTTGAGGTTAATTTAAGTGGGTACATGGACATAGTGAATCCCTATGGGCTCTGGTCTAATATTCAACGGATATTATCTTAGGACAGATATGCATCACTTTATATGAAAGTGCATCACACATTATTATGATTACTGATTCTATGTAGTTTGAGACTCATGATTCTGGAGTACCAATTTTTGGGAACTTCGGTTAATGAACATGTTACTTCATTGTGATTGACCTATAATTTTTGAAGCATTGCGATTAAATAATGTGTTACTCGAAATTGAATTGCAAGGTTAAGGCTGATCTCTGTGGAGGTTGTAGTTTGTGGAGGTTTGGTTGGGATTAAAATAGAAATCACTTTCTATTTGTTTTACATTGTTTAATGTTTAGCTTTCTAAGTACTATGTTGTTTGGTACTGACACCTTTATACTTGAGTAGACTATGAGCACGGATCTGCGAGATTCTTCTTCTTGTTTACTTCGTTCGAGGCTTTCCTATGGAGACTTAATGGGTAGTTGACTTTGATTTCAGCAGGCCCTCTTGTTCCTTATTTATATTATTGTTCTATTTTCGAAACAAAGACAATGGGACTTGTAATTATTTGAATTATGTTGTAATACATTAGTGGATTGTACACATGACAACTAGATTTTAGGGGTGTTTATGAGATTGGTTGAGTTATCTGCATTTATGTTATAGTTAAATTTTCACATATATATTGTTATATGTTGAATTTTTGTTGACTTTTCTTTGTGGGGTATACAAGTGTCATCACAACTATTTTTGGGTCATGACATTAAATCTAGAATTCGAGAATTGATTTTTAGGTAGATTTGACCTCATTTCCCAAAATAACTTATACGGGTGTGGTTGATTTCAAATTATTATTATGATTGCATATCTAAATAGATTATGTTGATTTAGAGACATGTCGAAAAGAGAAGACCCAATTACCGAGTGATTGTTTGATTTCCTAAGGCAAGTAGACTTCTTAACTTTTTGATATGTAGATTAACCTTTTATGTCATTGTGTGATTGGAATAATGAGAATTGGTGAAGCGTTTCATATATGTATTGTGTATATTATTAAATGATGAATCACTCTTGTCATAACAACTTAGGGTAAAAGTGAGAATCTTGTTTGTTTGTATGATTTCATTATATTGTAGGTAATTGAATGAATATGATGATTAAATTTATCATATGTAGTGATTAATTGTTATTGCATACTGGTGTTAGAATTATCATCTTCGTACTTGATCATTGCACATATATGTTGCATTGGTTTTGTACAACTGCTATGATGCAACTTTATGAGGATGAAAGGAAATAAGAAATTCAAACGTCCATGGCGAATTCATTGAGTGGAAATAGAGAACGGGCCACACATATGTCATGCTCCGAGGCTACCCCCTGAACACAGATGTGGACACGGAACCTAGGATGACGAGTGACCCTAAGCAAACCCTACAAGCATATTATAATAAAACTAAAGTAAATTGAAGCAATAAATACTATCCAGAAGCTAATCATGAGATAATCTAAAATGACGGGAAAATACCTATATACTATCTGAAAAAACAATTTGATAAAATTTTAGTAACAACTAAAGATAAAACTCAAAACTAAGACTAAAATTATTTATGTCTAAAATAAACCTATAAATGACTAGAAGTGTTGGGATATGTCCCAGCTAATTCTAGGGACACTGAAACTACGACTAAAATAAAATAAACATGTTTGGCATCTTCGAGAAATGAGGACTCAACACTGATGTTGTTGAACTGTAGATCATGAACCGATCTATGCATGATCTAGAAGCTGAGGACCTGAACCTACATCACGAGAAGATGTAGCGCAGAGTATGCGCTAGTACTTAAAAGGTACATAGCATGCAGGATAGAGTAAATCTAAATAATAATCATAACTGAAGTAAAGTATATTCTGAGCAATGATATGATATAAGCATGATACTATACTAAATCATGAAATAACTAAATGCAATGACCAAGTTCATAACAAACTAAGAATGAATACTAAACTGATAATATGGTCAATGCAATAAAATCTAATTGAAATGTGGGAGCTATTAATGACCAACATAAAACTGCAAGACCTAAATGTGGAGTCTGGTGTATACGTCACATCAACAGGAACCAATATACCCTGCCAGAGGCATAAAGGCATGACTAGTGTGATCACAAAAATGTTTCCCATAGAAAGGACTTACAACCTACGGGGCACGTACTTTTGCGACTTACTAACCTAGTCCACTTGGTATTATGTATTCTTCCAAATGATAATGTAATTTAGCAATTTATAGCTGAAATGCTGATAATTTTGGATAGCTCTAATACTCACATGCTAACAGAAAATGCAACATTAATGTACTGATTATGAAACATTTAAAATTGAGCATGTATAATTGTTTAATCTAACAAGGCATGTGCAATTTATGAACTAAGATAACTACATAACTAGGGTTTATACTAAAACATGTTGAAGATCATGATATACTAATTAGGAATAGTAAAGTAACTAATTCATGATAATTTGCTTAGATTCTAGAAACCCTAGGTCTAGTTAATAATAACGGAATAAGAATTAAATCGAATTATAGGGACCTAATAGGCGAAAGGAACCCACTAGTGAAATCCCAATACCTTGTGATTAATGCCATAAAAAAATCGATTTTGGGGCTCAAACTGATGGAAAATCGATGTGTTCTTGGTAAGGGTTTGGTTGCCTCTTACTCCTCCTTGCATTCTAAAGTTTTATTAATTTGGGTGAATGATGTGACTAGGGTAAGTTCCACTTATGTTTCAAGGCTAACACTAACCAAAATTTCATAGTTTACGTGTTAAACGACATAGTTTAGGGGTCCAGCACATAGGGAAAAAACCAAATGACCCTTGACTTAACTATGGATGGGTCACCAACGGACAAGACCGACAGACTTTCAATTGACCAATGGTCCGTATTGGTCGACCATCGTTCGGTGACTGGACTTGAATTCGGGGTATCGATCCATAGACCAGGACCACGGTCTGTGGCCTGGCCTACGGTTCGTAGGTCCGGTCGTGGGTAAACACTTAGAAATTTTTTTTTGATTATTTCTGGAAGGGCTACAATTGACCATCCACGGACCACCAGCACGGACCGTAGGTCACCTCATTGTCTGTAGGTGGTCCCAATCGGTGGCACCTATAACTTTTGAAATTTGGTTGTGCTTTGTCTAGGATACTAAAAATCATCATCGAGTGAACACTAAACTATCTAAAATGGAGGGTAAGAGTTGAACCCTACCACAAAAAAAAAACTAAAACTGACTAGTAACTTAACTAAGATCTAAGAACATACAAATATGTTAAAATGCAAGTAGAAACTAAAGGAACGTGATATTAAAACTGAATTAACGCATGAATGAATGATAAATTAAAGAGGAACTATTGCCTCAAGCTAGTGTGTAATCGGAAGGAAAGAGGTGAGGATACGTGGCCTTCATGGCTTCATCTTCTTCCCAAGTAAATGAAGCGACTTTTTTGTTTCTCAATCTTTGAACCTGACGATAAAGAATCTAAACTGGCACATCCTCATGAGTGAGACTATGTTTTACATACAAACTTTCTCAAGTACAATGGACAATGAATAACCTACACACTTTTTCAGCAACGAAATGTGAAAAATCAGATGCATTACTGCTAGTTCTGCTGGAAACTCTAACTCATAAGCCACATTTACAATCCTTTTTAGAATATTGTAAGGGCCTATATATTTAGGATTAATCTTTCATTTCTTGAAAAACCTCATCACCCCCTTCATAGGTGATAGTTTCAGGAAAAATCAATCATCAACTTGGAACTCTAATTATATTCTCTTTAGGTCTGCGTAAGACTTCGGGAGACTCTATGTTTTCTTAATATATCTATAATGTGTTGCACTTTCTCCATATCATCATTCACTCAATCAAGTCCTATCAAGGTTTCTTCACCTAATCATCAACCTTAGGAACACATAAGCAACCATCTCCCCCCTGGAGAAACCTCTTCTTTATGCCGATGAACTATACCATCCAACAGAAGCAGCTTAGGATCACTATCTTGTTTTTCCTTAACCTCCGGTACCAATGAAGTTTTTGATCTTCCTGGGTTGTTGCACCACTATCTGGCATGTTCGTAAGACAACTCCTAAGCGACCAAGACGATGAACAACTTTTACTGATTCATTTCTTTCTTCCTCAACATAAACTACACTACCCATATATATAATCTTTATGGACTTAAATTAAGAGATATATCAACCTACAGACACTGAGTTACTGCCCTTCCATTCTAGATTGGCTCGGTTGGAAACTAAAACTGAAGCATCCTATTTCTACAATAGACTGAGGCATAATTGGAGAGTAACCAATCAATGCCTAGATTGATATCGAAATCTACCGTTTCTAACTTTAGAAGGAATAAGGTGTTTTTCGGAGAGACTCCGAAAGGGTAATTTATGTATGCCCGTCAACCTATAACTGGGTCACTAAATGGAGTAGAGATTGATAAGGGTTCTTAAGCTTTTTTTAGGCTAACACCTAAGTTTATTGCTATATAGGGAGTTTCAAAAGAAAAATTAGTCCATGGATCTAACAACACATAAATATCTCAAAGAAAGACTCATAATGTACTAGTGACCACATTAGGAGAATCTTTCTGGTCCTGGCGAGCGTGGATAGCATGGAACTTGTTATGGCGGTGACTGCCACCTGTTTCATATGACACACCCTAATGATTTGGGCAACCTACTGGTGTTGTTGAAACTGTAGACTTAACTCTATTATTTTTACCTTCTTGAACCTTCTTGGCAAAAGGACAATTCTTCACCTTATAGCCAGACTAACCACACCCAAAGCATCATTCCTTGCCTACAATTCACTCAGCTGGATGGTTCTTACCACATTTTGGACAAGTTGGGTTGGTCTTATTTCTTGAAACACTTCCTTGAGAATTAGAACCTAGTGCCCTAATATTCTAATCTTTTCAAAATTGTAAGTGATTTCCACCACCCGATTTTTGCTGAGAGCACTCATAGTTCTCTGTTCCATCTTTTGTGTTGACCCTAAATATTTCCCTAACCTTATATCCCTCAACCCGCTGATTGTTCTGATATGTCATACTCTGAGCCAAAAGTTGGATAGCGTTTAGAAGCTCTACATTTGAAACCTCATGGTATCGAACTGGAGGGACTGTGTAAGTGTTACGTGCATTAGCATTCCGTGGGTAATAACTATGAGGAGGCATGATCTGAACCACATAACATAGTGTTTGAAGTGAGAAGTTGGGTCATACCTCACGCATAATGAGAGTACCAAGAAAGTGAAGTTTTCCTTAAACACCTCATATCCTCCTTCTCATTAGATTTGGTGCATTGTACACCTATGAAAATGACTCTACTTAGAGAGGCTTTTAGAACATCCTAGGACACTCAAACCTAATGTGTTGATACCGACGTGGTCACTAGACCTAAGATCACGAGTGTCCCCAAGCTAACTTTGTTGTCATACCATAAGCAAACTAAAACAACAAAATATTATCCGTAAGCTAATTATGAGATAAAATGAAATTATGGGGAAATATACATATACAAAAAACAATATGAGGAGAGTTTAATAAAAGTTGATGATGAAACTCAAAACTAAGACTGAAACTATCCATGTTTGAAATAGGCCTTTAACTAACTAGAAGTGTTGGGACATGCCCCATCTAAGTCTACAAAAACTGAAACTAAAGACTAAAATCAAAAGAAATTATGTTTGAAATCCTTGATAAATGAGGACTCACCGTTGATGTTGCTGAACTAGAGATCGGGAACCAATCTATGCATGATATGGAAGTTGAGGACCTAAATTTACATCACGAAAAGATGTAGCGTAAAGTATGCTTCAGTACATGAAAGGTACTAAGCATGCATGATAGAGTAAAATTGAATAATAATCATAACTGAAGCAAATCATATTCTGAGAAATGATATGATATAAGAACGATATCAAACTGAAAATAGTAAACATGAAATTAGTGAATGCAATGAACAAGTTCATAACATGTTGATGCTAAATATAGAAATGATAACATGGTCAATGGAATAGAATCTGAACTATGGGAGCTACTAATGAGCAACTTAAAAATACATGACCCAAATATGGAGTCCGAAACCATATCGAGAAAACCCAACATACCCTGCCAGAGGTATAAAGGCATGACTAGCGTATCACAAAAATATTTACCATAAAAGGGAATTACAATATACAGGGCACGTAGTTTTGGGACCTACGGGTGATTGACCCTAATCCAATTGGTATTAATCCTTCTTCAAACTGATTATATAATTTGGCACTTTATAACTGAAATGCTGAATAATCTAGATAGATCAAATACTTACATGCTAATTGAAAACACAACATTAATGTAATCATAATGAAACATTTATAACTGGAGCATGTATAATTGTTTGATCTGACCTAGCATGTGTATTCATGAACTTAAAGAAATACATATCTAGGGTTCTAAAATGACGAAGGAGTTTATAATGAGACATGCTTAAAGATCATGATTTACTTATTAGGAATAGTAATGTAACTAATTCATGATAATTTGTTGAATTCTTGAAACCCTATGTCTAGTTGATAGTAAGGGAATCAAGAATCTTACTAAATTTAGGGATCTAATGGGTGAAAGAAACCCACCAGTGAAAAACCACATACTTGGTGATGAATTCTACGGAAAAATCTTTCGATTTCGGGGCTAGAACTAATGAAAACTCATTGCGTTATTAGGAAGGGTTTGGTCACCTTTTCACCTCTTTGTGTTCTATGTTTTATTAATTTTGGTGAATTATCTAACTTGGGTAAGTTTTGAGTTATTCTTCTAGGCTAAAATTGACATAGACTATGTAGTTTAGGGTTTAAATAATGTGAATTAGATGTCCAACGCATAGGGAAAAACCAAACGACTCCTGACTTAACTATTGTTGGGGTCATTGATGGTCTGTGCTTCTCGGCCATCGTTCGGTGACTGGGACTGAAATTATGGGTATCGATCCACGAACAAGGAACATGATATGTGGCATGGCTTACGGCCCGTAGGTACGTCTGTGGGTCGACACTCAAAGAAATTTTTGGACTGCTTCGAGGGAGGGCTACAGGTGAAAATCCATGGACCACCAGCATAGACTGCGGTCCACCTTATGGTTCAAGGTGGTGGCCGTCGCTGGCACATGTAGCTTTTGAAATTTTCAATTTGGTGTATCTATGATACGGGGTGTTACAACATCCATCTAAAATTCATTGAAATAAAATAAGGATCGGCCCATATGCCCGTGACAGAAGCATGGAATGAAGAGTTCGTCATGAGTTCAAGATTGAGAGACAAAAAATGTTTATCGTTAGGAAAAAAAATGCATCACTCTGTATAACATTGCACTTCATTTGATTCTCGTGGGTTGCGATTGTTGATATATTATTGTGGCTATTATATTATAAGACACAATGGTGTCTTTGTTTATTCATGTTCAGGTGCAAAATTTTATGTCCTTTATGTGCTTGGTGGTATGGAGGGAACATTATTACATTGGTCTATTTGTTTCTTCAAGGTTGTAGTTGAGGAGGTTCCATTGAAGTGGATGTGTACTTGTGTTCAATATTATTTTACTTAGAGTAAGTTGTTTGCTTAGAGTTAGTTATTTGCTTGCTCAAAACTGTGTTATTTGGTACTCACTCCCTTTCTTATATATTTGTGTAGTTTACGAATCTGAATCATCTTGATTACTTTTTTTCCTCTTCTATGTGTGAGGCTACAGTTGGAGAGCTTATGAGCTAGTTGCTTGTCATTTTTGCGGACACCTCCTACACTCTTAGTATGTTTTTTTTTTCTATTATAGAAACAAAGACATTTAGACTAGTATTACTTACTTAGAGGCATGTACAAGTTACTACCAGGTTTTGGAGTTACAATTGAGTTATGTTATCCACGATGTGTTGTTGAGATTATGTTAATTTTTTATTCTGATTTACTTTCCCATTTATCTCTTAATTTGAATTTTAGAATGACTTGTCTTGGTGAGATAAAACAAGTATCATCACGTCCATTTTGGATCGTGCCGCTCGATCTTTTCACTTTGAATTTAACAAAAAATTGATGAAAATAAAATATTGGAAGTTTAAATTCTTAACAGAAAGGAAAGTAGCCACCAAAGAAAAGTTGTTACAACATATGGAAACACCACCAATTACTTATTTGTATGGTTATCTTACATAATTTTCAATAACTGATGTTATAGTGTGTTCTGAAACTAGCATGTTAGAAGAAGAATAAAGTAGAAAAAGAGAGATTTTGAATAATTAATTAGTAATGAAGAAAATGGTTTCTATTTTTAGAGTCAAATTATAACAATTTGACTAACATTTTAGGATATATTTTGTCATTATATTGATATGCAAGAGATTGTAATTTATAATACTTTTCATATAATTTTTGAATATCTATATCTTTTGTTTAAAATATTGAATTAATACAATCTAATTTAACTTTAAAAATTATTGACTTTTGAAAAATGTAACATGATAAATAAAAGAGTACGGAGGAAGTTATGAATATACTATTGAACTTCCCAAGGGAAAAAAAGATATATTTGCAATAAATTAAAAAGGCTCGTGAAAGTTAAATCCCATTTATTTTTCAATTCATAACTATAAAATTATATTTTCATTTCACATCACCCATAATGTAGCCTTAGACATGATTTGTTTCCATTAAGACTAAGAGGTATGAATCTGAATACACATCTGAATATTAAGATTTGCATTAAGATTTGAGTGTTTTGATCTGAATACACATCTGAATATTAAGATGTGATCTCTAAATTTGAACACTAAATAATAATATTGTTTGTTTTTAATATTTGAATGTGCAAGTGAAATTGAACATAATATTAATAAATATTTTTAAAAATTCATTTCAACAAAATATATAACTTTTGAAAAAAAAAATTTAAAAACATTTTAACAATAATGATTTGGAGTATTTATTTTTCATTCAAAAACCTTGATAAATAACATTACGCCAAAAATATTATTGCAACCAGTGTTCTTAACACACGTCAATACAAGAATATTTTTAATATAAAAAAGTACTTGAAAGAAATTTTGAAAAACATACCAGTTCAAGAGGGAAAATGGTGTTTGATTGAGAAAAGACAGAAAGAAAATTTCTAGTTATGACATAAAAAGGCTCCCCCAAAGTAGAGAAGCGATACGAAATTGCTATGGCTACCTGGTTAAACACAAAAACGTGATTTACTGTTGCTCGAGATCAAGATCTAACATAATATTCCTTACCCAAAGAGCTTGATTAACAGTTCAACAACAGTTCTAAATTCAGCTTCTACAGTAGACTATGCCACGATGCCTTGCTTTTTGATCACCATGAAAAACATCCTGAATTAAGGCTAAACTTGAAGTGCTTTTTCATGTCATCATATGACCCATCCCAATCACTATCAGAACACCCATTCAACTTGAACATTTGACTTTTCCGAAACCTAACACCATAGTCCAAATTCCCTTGACATGCCTTATTCTTCTTTTTGGTGCTTTCATGTGCATTTCACTTGCACAATTCAGAAATATAGACAAGACACTTACTGCTTGCAGAATGTCCGGTCTCATGACAGTGAGATACACGAGACATCCAACCATACTTCTATAACTTTCCTCGTCAAACTTGTCACTACTATCATCTTTATCAACATTTCTTTCTGATACATTGGAGTGTTCATAGGTTTGCAATATTCCATATTGAACTTCTTCATTTTGGATTTTACAAACTACATTACAAGAAATTAAGACATTTCTCCCAAGTCTTTCATTTCGAACACTTTATTCATCTCAACCTTGAATTGATGTATCATTTCAAGGTTGTTTCCTGTTACAAGAATATCATCAACATAAAGTGATATAACCACAATACCAGAATCTCTTTTTTATCAAATAGAGTTGATTCGCGTAGGATTTTCTTAAAATCTAAGCTTTACAAAGTGATTATCAATTCTAGTGTTCCAAGCCCTTGGAGCTTGTTTTAAAAAATAAAGGGTTTTCTTCAATAAAAACACTTTTTCGTCATTTGCCGTTACATAAAAACCTTGAGGTTGCTTCACATAATTTTCTCCCTTAGAAAACCATTTAAAAAGCTGACTTGACATGTAATTGGAAGATTTTCCAACCTTTTTGAGCAGCAATAACTAGTAACCGCCTTATAGTATCAAGCCTAGCAACTGGAGCAAAGATTTTTGAATAATCAACTCCCAATATATATGAGTGACATTTTACAACAAGTCTTTCATTGAGATTGTTAACAAATCCATCAACATTCCATTTCGCGCGATAAACCCACTTCACAACCAATGATCTTCCTAAGTTGTGATTTTTCCACAAGTTACCATGTCTCGCGCTTCTCAATCATTGCAAACTCCTCCTACATTGAAGCTTTATACTTGGTATATGAAATGCTTCTTCAAATCTAGAAAGCTCTAAATGGCCACATTGCATCTCTGATATATGTCAAAGAGGGATCTTGTTCCTCTGACAAGTTGATCATTAATGTTCTCATCTGACTCTTGTATATTTCTTGTGATATTCTTCTGGTAAATTCTTCCCTGTCCCATTTCTCATTCTCTATAAAAAAAATACATGTACGCTTCCCATAATTTTTCCTGTATGAGGCTGAAAAATTATATAAGCTTTAGAGATGTACTATGATCAATAGAGACTCCAGATTCGGCGTTCTTATCTAACTTGTCCCTCTTAACCTGTGGACTATGAGATATACACAAACAACAGAAGATTATTACGTTTTGTAAGGATGGCTTATATTCGTGCTATGCCTCAAAAGGTGTCTTTCCTTCACGCCTTTTGTTGGCAACATGTTCAGCCAAAAAAATAGTCTTGTTAGCTGCTCTTTCACATAACTTTTCTTGTAAGCACTTATCATATAATAAGCATCTTGACATGTCCATTATTGATAAGTTCTTCCTTTCACTGACACCATTTTTCTGTGCAGTATATGAAACAGTGAGTTGATGCTCAATTCCTAAATTTTCACAAAACTTTTCAAATCAATCAGATGTGTACTCGGTACCACTATCTGTTCTAACTATTTGAATCCAGCAACCACTTTAATTTTCTACCAAAGCTTTGAATATTGAGAACACTTCAGTTAATTCAGATTTGAACTTGAGAAAAATAAATCCAACACAATCATTTCATATCATTAATGAATGCTACAAAATATTTAGTTCCGTTAAGAGAGTAGTCCTATGTGGTCCACAAAATCAGTATAGACTAATTGAAGCTTCACTGATGCTCTCCAGTCTACCATGGAAGAAGGCCTCCTACTATACTTTCCCAATTGACATGTGCTACAAGCTGCGTTCATCCTCCATAAGTGGTAGTGCTCGAACGATATCTTTCTTCAGCATGTAGAAGAGTGGCCTGTGATGGAAATGTCATAGTCTCTTGTTCTATATATTTGTTGTCATCTCTTGGCTCGGATAGGCCACCAATTTATTCCTCCATTGAATAAAAGGAAAAGATTTTTCCTCTCATTTTAAATTGACATATTTTTTTGCCCTTTAGATCAAATATCACACACTTTATGTCCTCAAACACAAGTTTATTACAATTCTCCAAAAGTTGCCCTATGCTCAATAAATTTTGATCAAGTTCTTGAACATAATGTACATATGAGATTAACTTTGTATCTTATTAGCCTTCAATAGCTATTGTACCTTTCCCTTTGGCTGGAAGGTAATCTCCATTGTTAATTCTTACTTTAGAGATTACATATCTGTCTAATCTCTGAAAACTCCTCATGATGATTCATATGATTTTTGCAATCACTATCATTTAACAACTTTCACTTGAACTTCTATTTGCAAAACAAGTGGCAACAAATAATTGATATTCTTCTTGTTCGTCTGCAATTTGAGATCCATTTAATTATTGTGGTTTTTCTTCTTTGCAAATAATCTCAGCATGACAGACTTTATGAAACTTTCTGCATCTCATATCAGGTTTTTTCCAATATTTGAAGTGTGGATGCTTCCTCTTACCACAATGCTGACATGGTGGATATTTTCCACCTTTGTTATCATTGCTAGAATTGCTATCAGTTGCACTAGCTTATGTTGACGTAGCATAGCACTTCTTTAAGTTCTACTTTCTAACTTTGCCTTCGACATTGAGTTGATGCCTTGCTTATAGAGCTCCTTCAATAATCCCTTTGTTCTTGATCATTCTTCTTTGTTCCTGATCTTGCAAGGAGTTTAAATGTTCCACCTAAGTAATGTTTGACAGATCTTTTGTATTTTCCAATGAAGCAATTGTTTCTTCAAACTTTTCAGGTAAAGTAAGAAGTATTTTATGCACAATCCTTGTATCGAAAAAGTTCAGCAGCAAGTAACTTTACCTTATTGACCTTACTAATAAGTTTATCTGAGTACTCTTTAATTGTCTCAGATTCCTTAATTTTTTGCATTTCAAATTACCTCACCGGGTCTAAGACCTTTATGGCTCAAATTATTTCATCTCCATAATATTCCTTTTTATGAAAGTACCATATTTCCTTAGCCTATTTAAGTGTCACAATTCTAGAAAAAATAGTAGGAGATATTGCGTCATACTGTGGCGGAACCAGAATTTTAAATAAAGAGATTCAAAAGCTAAAAAAATAGAAACACAAAGTATCCAAAGGGGTTTGACATCTAATATATATACCTAAAAAATTATTTAAACCGTGTGTAAATCATATTATTTTCCACTGAAGGGGTTCGGTTGAACCCCTCATTGTAAGGTGGTTCCACCACTAGCGACATAGAGGAATTCCTTCGCCTTCGACTTCCTGGTTTTCTTCTCTTTGTCAGTTTTATTCTGAGCCATTGTAGTATTGTATGATAAAGGAATGACTTCATAATCCTCTTCTACTGCCTCCTTGAGATCATATGCATCAAGGCTTTAACCGTAATAGCTCAAACTTGATAGTTTTCTCCATCAAAAGATCACGAAGTCCTGTGCTACCATTGTGAAACCTTACTTTGTATAAGCCGTAAAATGAATGACCATAAATTCAGGTGGCTATGCTGGAATGGTGTCCTTATTATGCAATGAAATGCCAAAAAGGAAAGGAAATGGTATGATGTACTCATAACTATATTGTCTACAACTAAAACAATGGCTGCTTGCTTTTCTAAAGAAATATTTCTTGATATGATGCTTTGTTTAATGTTGATAATTCACTTTCATTATCTATAATTCCAAACATTCATTTACACATATAAGTGGACATACATCATAATAAAAATGTCGATTTTTCCTTCTTTCTTTTGAGCAATGACTTTAGGACTTTGGGCTAGCATCCAAACGTTCATTGCCATTCTAGCATGGTCACCAATATTTAAGCTAATTAAATTTAGGGATTCTTCTAAGTTAGGTTTCACAGTGACAGCACAGTCTTTAAGGACTTCTTGATCTTTCGATACAGAAAATATCAGGTTTGTCCTATTAAGATGGAAGCGTACATTTGATGCATGGGATCACTGGGAGGAAGTAGAGGAGGATTATGAAGTTCATCCTTTACTAGGAAATCCTACAACGGCTCTGATTAAAATAGACAAAGATATGAAAACCAGAAAGTCGAAGGCGAAGGCATGCCTCTATGCCTCCAGTGGTAGTGCCACCTTTCAATGAAGGGGTTCATCGGAAACCCCTTTGGCAGAAAATTTATATGATTTATAGATGGTTCAAATTATTTTTAGGTATATATAGTAGATGTCGAACTCCTTGGACTAGTTTGTTTGTCTATTTTTTTTATTTTGAATCCCCTTATTAAAAATTATGATTCCGCCATTGTATGCCGCAATATCTCCTACAATATTTTCCTGAATCATGACACATAAATGTCCTAAGGAAATATAGGAATTTCTGAAAATGGAATATTATGAAGATGAAAGAATTTGAGGCATGAAGGTCTTAAACATGGTGAGGGTGATAATGGAGATTACCTTTTATCCTAAGGGAAAGGCACAGTAGCTATTTAAAGCTACTCAGGTAAAAAGTTAATCTCAAATGTACTTTATGTTCTTGAACTTGATCAATATTTGTTGAGCGTAGGGCAAATTTTGGAGAATGGTTTAAGCTTACATTAGAGGACAATAAGTGTGTGATCTTTGATCCAAAGGGACAACAAATCCATCAAGTTAAAATGAGAGGAAAGAGCTTTTCCTTTGATTTAATTGAAGAAAAATCGGTTGCCTATCCGAGCCAAGAGATGACAACTAATATGTAGAACAAGAGACTCGGACATTTTTATCATAGGTCACTCTTGTACATGCTAAAGAAATATATGGTTTGAGGACTAACACTTATCCAGGCTGAACACGCAGCTTGCCGCACATGTCAATTAGGAAAGCAAACTAGGATGCCTTTTTCCCAGGCAACCTGGAGAGCATAAGTGAAGTTTCAATTAGTCCATACTTATTTTTGTTTTGTTGACCACAAATGACTGCTCGCTTAACGGAAGTAAATATTTTGTAGCATTCATTGATGATTTGACACAATTGTGTTGGATTTATTTTCTCAAGTTCAAACCTGAAGTACCTGAAGTGTCCTTGAAATCAAAGCTTTGGTAGAAAATTAAAGTGGTTGCAGGATTCAAATGTATAGATCAGGTGATGGTATCGAGTACACATCTGATCGACTATGAAAATTTTTGTGAAAATGTAGGAATTAAGCATCAAATCACTTTTCCATATACTCCATAGCGAAATGGTGTCAGTTAATGGAAGAACAGATCGATAATGGAGATGTTGAGAGGATTATTGTATAAGAAGGACCTGTGCATAAGCAGCTAACACTGCTATTTTTTTGTTGAACAGGTTTCCTACAAAGGTTGTGAAGGAAAAGACAACTTTTGAGGCATGGCACAGGTATAAGACGTCCTTACAAAACTTAATAATGTTTGGTTGTTTTTGTTTCTCCCATATTCCACGGGTTGAGAGGGACAAGTTCGATAAGAAAGTTGAATGCGGAGTCTTTGTTGTTTATAGTACAATCTCCAAATCTTACATAATTTTTCAATCTCAAACAGAAAAAATTATGGTAAGCAGAGATGTGTTTTATTATGGAGAATGAGCAATAGAACTGGGAAGAATTTTACCAAAAGCACAAGAAATCTACTAGATTCAGATGAGAATATTGATGATCAACCTGTGAGAGGAACAGTCACTCTCTGACATAACTAGAGATGCAATTTGACAATTTTAGATCCTTCTGGATTAGAAGAAGCAGTTTACTATCACAACTAGAAATCTGTAATGGAGGAGGAGCTTGCAATGATTGAGAAGAGCAAGACATGGCAGCTTGTCGAAAAACCACAACATAGGAAGATCATTGGTGTGAAGTCGGTTTACCCCACAAAATTGAATGTTGATGGATCTCTTAACAATCTCAAGGCAAGACTTGTTGTGAAAGGTTACTCACAAATTTTTGGAGTTGATTATTCAAAAACCTTTGCTCCATTTCCTAGGCTTGATACTATAAGGTTGTTACTAGTTGTAACAACCCTAAAAATGTATAAGATAAGTAATGCTTAATGTGTCTAGAATGCCTACGATTAGACCTGGTTCACAGGGATTGATGAACCTAGAACCAGAAATCTTAACCCTTGCTACGGCCATGTAGGGCTCTCGAATATGAAGATTTACTCAAATGAGTCTTTACCAGACTTAAAAAGGGAAAACCTTAGGTTTGGAGGGTCTATGGGTAAAATTGTCTTTTTTTAGTATAAGGGTAGTATCGTAATACCCTACACATATAATTAATTAATTAATTAATAAGGTTGAGGGGTATTTTGAGGAGAGAAGGCCAAAAATTGGCCCTTGAAGTGAAGTCTTGTTTCACCCGGGTTCGAACCTAGGTGTAAGCAATGAATTAAATTTGTTTTTTTTTAAGTTGTTAAATTAATGAAATTAATTTATATTTATTATTTAATATCTCATTTAAAATAAAAGTTAATCAGATTTTCAATAATTAAATAAAACCTTATGTGACTAAGTACTAAACTAGACTCCTCAGCCTAAGAAAACTCTTCTCACCCACGCTCGTCTCTCTCTCTCACGTCTCTATCACTTTCATTCACGATCTCTCTCTGCCAAATTAACTTTCAAGAACAGAAAACTAAACCAAGTTCTTCACACTTGAAGAACTCACACGAAATTACAAGAAAACAAACGTTAATCACATGTTAAGCAAAGGGAGGTTGTCCGTCCAGTGGTGTTGACATTGAGGGGACTTGGACGTGATCTTGGGTGAAGTTTTTGGGAAGAAATTCGAGGGTTTAACCTCAAAAAGGTTTGGGTTCTCTTCTCTCTTGGTCCCTTTCCCAAGAGACACCTTAAGGTTAAGATTATTCAGTCCGAAAACTCACTCTCACTAGCTCCCAATGACTCGTAGGTTCGGTTTGATTGATGGTAGATTTAGGTGTATATTGTGTTTCCGTGAAGAATATGTTTATGTTTGTGTATTTGAAATGGTATGAATGACAACCTATGTGTTTTCGCAACTATGTGCATGTGTGTGCAAGAATGTGATGATGACTAGGGTCTCGGCTTGAGGTTCCAATATGTGTAACGTTATGGTTGTTATTTTACATGCATAAACCTATGTAAATCGTCATGTTAATAAAAGATGGATATGTGGCTTATTTAAGTAAAAATCTCTTGGCTAAACGAATCTTTGAAAAATGCACCCCAAAATGTCTTAAATGGTCTAAGAATTAATCTATGAGTTCAAGTGAAAATATTGATGAAAGTGAGCTAAAATGTGACCAAATTTCCAGCAATTAACATGTTTAGTTTAGGCTAACTGTAGATGAACAAATCTGGAAAATTAATTGAGTGAAAAATGAGGTGAAGTCACCCGGATTCGAACTCGCAACCTCACCCGTATAATGCCTTAAAATCGCAAAAGGGAAATGGGGGTCAAGGAGATTCGATCTCGTGTGTGCTGGGTGAAAATTAAAGTACAAAAAAATTTAATAAAAAAAATGTGAGACATGGAAATCGAACCCACGACCTCTAGGCAGCGAATGAGTCAAAGAAAAATGAAAGAAAAAGAAATGGGAGACGTGGGAATCAAACCCACGACCTCCTAGGCATATTCAAGGGGGAAAATTTAAAATCAATTAAAGAGAGGCTGTGGAGGTTCGAACCCACAACCTCTCGGCCATGGAAGAGAGAGTTCAAAGAAAGTAATTAAAAGAAAATGATGTTGTGGGGGTTCGACCCCACATCCTCTCAATCCCATTGAGCAAAAGATGAAGAGAAAAACTAAGGGAAAATTAAAATGAAGGTGTTGGGGCTCGATCTTGGGTCCCAAGCCGTGTGGACCAAAAATAAAAAAATGTAAGTGTTGTCTAAGGGATTCGAAATTGGGTTCCATTGCCCGAATTCTGTAGTGACACATAAGCCATACGTGAATTAAATATTCAAGAATAATGTTGCCTACTTAGATCGAAATTGAGATCTTGGCATACATACAAGATGCATAAGTCTTGTACCACATAATCTTAGGAATATATGAATGACTTGAACAAACAATGAATGAAGCCTCATGGCTTGTATGTACAGACCCATAAGTCTAGCATACGTTTAAAAATAGGTGAACCTAAGATGTATGTAATGAATTGATGTAACCCTAGAAGGGTTAAGTAAGAGTGTAAAACACACTAAATGGCCAAGTGCATTGGAACATGATGAAATGAACAAAGAAATGATGAAATAAACAAAGAAACGATGGAATGAACAATGAAATGATGAAACCCTAGAAGGGTTAAGTAATAGTGTGAAACACACTAAATGCCAAGTGCATTGGCATATGATGAAATGAACATTTACGTAAATGGGGTGAGTAATTATGAACAGAAAATGTTCTAATGTTAATTGATATTGTGACAACAAGATATGAGGCTAATGTAAAAAATGTGAGCAACCTCAAATGAGCCTAATTAAATGTTTCCAAAACGTACTGACCTATGAGAGTATAAAGTTAATGAAGAGATCAGTCTTTACGAACACTCTAATTAAAGTATTGAGATTAACACACTTAATACTAATGATGAGATGGGAAATCATCTATTGAGCTATGATGTCCTCATACTAGAAGCCAACTTCCATCACATATGAGTTGAATGTAATGGAACTTTATACTGAGCATCGATAGACTAGCTATGAGTAGTGATGCCTTCTTTCGGGAAGGGAGGAGGTTCACGTAACTCTCATAAGATGAGAATGTCCGGCATGCCGGGTATGGGTCTCCTTATATCTCCTAGTCTTCGAACATACACTGTCAATATAGGGATCTGGCGGGGTTAAATTCCCATGTATGCTAGCATGTTTAGGGTCACTTTGGCCGGTGATTCCACCTCTTTTCGGTAAGGGGGAGACATTGGATTTCATGATGCTCACATGATCTATGTCGGATTAAGATAAAGATCCCCATGAATGAATGAGCCAGTCTCAAATGATGCACATAATTAAATGAATGATACCAAAGTTGTTAGGATAGGATAATCAAGAGGTGAGATAGACTTAAGTAATTTCACTAGGTCATTCTTGATCATTGCACAACGACCCTGATGAATGTCTTAAACTACATCCTAGGTATATGAATGAATTTAAATGAAGTATGTATGAATGAATGAAGCAGACTCTGTGTTTGCTAAAGAAGGCTCCCTAGTTATGGTCCCATATGTTGAACCCTCATTTTTGGGAAGTCTTGATATCAAGTCCATGATTCCATGGTCTCATGTCATATGAACGAATAATATGAAAAATGTTATGTGCTATATGCAATTTGTTATGAGCTATGTCCTAGATGTTATGTGTTGTGTACAATATGATAAGTATGATGATGCATGTTACTCTCATGGCATGACATTCCTAATCCCAATTTGGAAAGTTCTCTCACTTTCATAATCAAAATTTTGAAAGCTCACCAACTTTGCTAATCCCAATTTGGCAAGTCCGCTAACCTGTCTTTCCATAATCATGTTGTTAGGAAAGAGCTATTCTTACTCATGCATGTCCCTGGTGTGTGATTTCATATACCCATACTTAGAACAAGTGTGTACTAACCCTGTACAACTCTACAATTTTAGGTGTAGACACACGTGAACGCTAGAGCAATAGGTTGATGATGAAACTATCCGGACGCGGAACATTCATCCGGACATGGTAGGCCCTCATTCTTTTGAGGATGCTTGCCCATTATATTCTATCTTAGTTATTGGATTGAGCTAGAAGAGTATGTTCAACTAGAGTTTCTTTCCGTTTTGTTCAGACATTGTATTGGTGCCATTTTTGCAAGTATACATTTAATGCTATATATAACTATTTCTTTCATTTGATGATATTAATGTTAGATGGTTGATGGTGAACAATTAAAAATATAATAGAATGATTATTATATATGTTAAAAAAAAATTTAAATGTTCCGCTAAAATTAACCTAGACAAAGTAAGAATGACGTAAGTAGGCTTGTATGCGACCTCTGAGAGGTCAACGACGCCGGTCTCGTCTGGGTCTAGACTCTGATCGTGAAAAAGTTGGTATCATAGCAATAGGGTAAATGTCTAGGATAATAAGTTCACATCAACCATATTGAGTAGTTTCTATGTCATGGTAGTGAAGTGCACCGCTATCCTGAATTAGAGACTGCATGATGCGTAGGAAAATTTCCCTTCTACTGATCTCATCGTGCCTTTTGCTAATGTCTGATTTCTTGATGTTATGAGCGTGTCTAACATCAATCCTTGTTGTTTTTCAGAAAATGAATGCTAGGAGCACCATTGGTCAGAGGAGAGGAGGAGCAGCTGCTGGGGACAATCAGGTTCCACCCTAGGCTCCAGTCGAAGGAGTGGCTATGCCGGTTAACCCAGTTGGGTTGATTGATGCTGAGGTGAGGGCATCTCTTGCCTAGATAGCATAGTCCATCATTATGCAGGCCCAGGCCATGAGTGACCAGGTCAACCGGCAGAATATTCAGAGGGAGAACCCAACGATTCACAGTATGGCTGAGAGGCTGAGAGACTTTACGAGGATGAATCCTCTTATTTTCACAGGGCGTAAGACTTCGGAGGATCCCCAGGAGTTTGTGGATGAGTTTCATAAGATATTGGTGGCTATGGGGGCCACAGATACTGAGAAAGCAGAGTTGGCTTCCTATCAACTCAAGGATATTGTACAGACTTGGTGCAAGATATGGCAAGATAGCCGAATTTTGGGCGGATTTCTGATCACTTGGGAGCTGTTTAAGACAGCATTTCTTGAGAGATTCTTTATCAGAGAGATGAGGGAGGCCAAGGTTGAGGAGTTTATCAACCTTAAGCAGGGATCCATGACAGACAGGGATTATTCCCTGAAGTTTGATAAGTTGTCCACGTATAATACTTCCCTTGTATCTAACCGCAGGGATGAGATGAGCAGGTTCCTCACATGAATCAATGGAGATCTGGAGGAGAAGTGTCGGTCTGCGATGCTCCATGATAACATGGACCTCTCCAGGTTGATGGTGCATGTCCATTAGGTAGAGGACAGCCGCAAGAAAAAGTATGTTCGTGATGCTAGGAGGCCTAAGCATCAAGATCAGGCAGATCCCAGCCATGGAGGCCACATAAACAATTTTGGCGTCCGTGAGCAGCCCAGTTTCAAAAAGGGGCAACTGATTTCAGGGAACTCTAACTCACAGAGGAGTACAACACCTAGAGGAGGCAGACCCGAGAACATGAAGGGTAATAGAGGTGAGATGCAGCGTGCCAAAAAAATTGTGCTAAGTGTGGCCGTGCTCACATTGGAGAGTGAAGACAGGGCACTAATGCCTACTTCGGTTGCTGTAAGAGTGGACACATGGTTAGAGACTACCCACAGAATAGAGGTCAGGCTGGAGGTAATGCTCAGCCTAGGTCTAATCCTCAGGATGCAGCAGCAGCCGAGCCTCCTAAGAGGAACAGGTTCTATGCCCTGAAGGGCAGGGAGGAGCTAGAGAAGTCCGCTGATGTGGTCACAGGTATGCTGCAGGTATTCTCAACTTCTGTTTATGCTTTCCTTGATCCACGGTCTATGCTTTCCTTTGTAACTCCTTTGCTCGCTCTCACTTTTGAGCTTTTTCCTTAAGTTATTGTTGATCCTATAGTGGTTAGTACACCTTTAGGAGAAAATGTGAGGACTGATAGAGTATACAAAGATTGCCCAATAGTTGTATGTGGTAAGACTATGTGTGCAGACTTGGTTGAGTTACCAATGCATAATTTTGATGTTATTCTTGGCATGGACTGTCTTCATAGTTGTTATGCTTGCATGGATTGTCATAGTAGGGTTGTGAGATTTCGTTTCCCTAATGAAGAAGAGCTAGTCTGGGAGGGGTACAACTCGAGTCATCCTAATCCCTTGATTTCGAACCTTACAGCCAATAAAATGATGTCCAACGGGTTATTATGTCATCTTGTGACTTTTAATGATTTAGATCATGACCTTCATTCCATGGACTCAGTTCCTGTAGTGAATGAGTTCCAAGATTTATTTCCTGATGATTTGCCTAGAGTTACTCCCCCTCGAGAGATTGACTTTGGCATTGACTTAGAACCCGATACTAAACCAATTTCAATTCCTCCTTACAGAATGGCTCCAGCTAAACTCAAAGAGTTGAAGCTGTAGTTAAAAGATCTCACTAATAAGGGTTTCATTCAGCCGAGCATCTCCCCTTGGGGCGCTCCCATGTTGTTTGTGAAAAAGAAAGATAGAACCCTTAGAATGTGTATCGATTATCGGCAGCTCAACAATGTTACTATCAAGAATCGACATCCACTTCACAGAACAGATGACTTGTTGGACCAACTCCAAGGGTCTAGTTTCTTCTCGAAGATTGATCTTCGTGCAGGGTACCATCAGTTCAGGGTTAGGGATGAAGATGTTCCAAAGACAGCCTTTTGTACCCGTTATGGTCATTAATAGTTTTTAGTTATGTCATTTGGTCTCACGAATGCACCTGCTGTATTTATGGATCTAATGAACAGAGTCTTCTGTGAATACCTTGACTCTTTCGTCCTAGTATTCATTGTTGACATTATCATCTACTCTAAGACCAATGAAGAGATGAACAACATTTAAGACTAACCTTGCGGGTACTTAGACAACATCAGTTGTATGCCAAATTCAGCAAGTGTGAATTCTGGCTTAGATTAGTGACCTTCCTAGGTCATGTTGTTTTCGACAAAGGTGTGGAGGTAGATCCCAGGAAGATAGATGGTATTAAGAACTGGCCAAAACTTCTTACTCCCATATATATTCGTAGCTTCATGGGATTGGCTGGTTATTATTACATGTTCGTGGAGAGTTTTTCTTCCGTTGCAGCCTCACTGACAACTTTGACTAAGACGAAGGCCAAGTTTGAATGGACAGAGGCTTTTAAGAAGAGTTTCCAGGAGCTCAAGGATAGACTCACTTCAGCCTGGTGCTTACTTTGCCAAACTGTAATGAGAATTACACTGTTTATTGTGATTCATCTGGGGTTGGTTTGGGTTGTGTTCTTATGCAGGGTGGTATGGTTATAGCTTATGCATCCAGACAACTCAAGGTTCATGAGAAGAATTATCCCACTAATAACCTGGAGTTGGCAGGGGTGGTGTTTGCACTAATATTGTAGAGGAACTACTTGTACGGAGTCAGGAGGATGTGTTCATTTACCACAAAAGTGTCTAGTACGTGTTCACACAAAGGGAGTAGAATCTACGTCAGTGGAGATGGTTGGAGTTTTTGAAGGACTATGACATGAATGTCCACTACCATCCAGGTAAGGGTAATGTTGTAGCTGATGCTTTGAGTAGGATGAGCATGGGAAGTACAACCCACGTTGAGGATGAGAAGAAGGAATTGGTGAAAGATATACGTAGACTGGCAAGACTGGGTGTGCGGTTGGTTGACTCTACTAGTGAGGTTGTTTCAGTTCATCCTAATTCTGAATCATCCTTAGTAGTTGAAGTCAAGGAGGGCTAGCATCTTGATCATGTGTTGATGGAGCTGAAAGACTCAATGTTTGTTAAGATTAATTAGTCTTTTCCTTTGGGAGATGACGACATACTTATGTACCAAGATAGGCTGTGTGTACCAGATATGGATGATTTGCGGACTAGGATCATTGCAGAGGCACATGGTTCCACATATTCCATACATCCAGGTTCCACCAAGATGTATCATGATCTTAAGCAGATCTATTGGGGCGATGGCATGAAGAAGGACATTGCAGAATATGTGGCCAAGTTTCCTAACTGTCAACAGGTTAAGGAAGAACATCTTAAGCTTGGCGGTCTTACTCAGATTATTAAGGTTCCGACTTGGAAATGGGAGGCTATTAATATGGACTTCGTAGTAGGTCTTTCGAAGACTAGGAGACAACATGATTCCATATGGGTTATTGTAGACACGATGACTAAGTCCACCTAATTTATCCCTGTGAAGTCTACTTACAGAGCTGAGGATTATGGGAAACTCTACATTGATGAGATTGTGAGATGGCATGGGATCCTTTGTCTATCATTTTAAATAGAGGAGCTCTGTTCACTTCACATTTCTGGAGATCATTCCAGAGGAACTTAGGCATGCAGGTGAAGCTTAGTACTGCCTTTCATCCTCAGACTTATGGGCAGGCAGAGCACACCATTCAGACATTGGAGGACATGTTGATGTGTGTATGATTGACTTCAAGGGTAGTTGGGATGACCATCTGCCTTTGATAGAGTTCTCGTATAATAATAGGTATCACTCCAGCATTGGGATGGCACCATTTGAGACAGTGTATGGTAGGAGGTATAGATCTCCAGTTGGGTGATTCGAGGTTGAAGAGTCATCCATTTTGGGTCCACAGATCATTCGTGAGGCCTTAGAGAAGGTTAGAGTGATTAGGGACAAGTTGTCTACTGGTTACAGTCGGCAGAAGTCTTATGCTGAAAATAGAAAACGACCATTAGAGTTTGATGTATGTGACCAGGCCTATTTGAAGAAATCACCTATGAAGGTGGTGATGAGGTTTGGCAAGAAAGGGAAGTTGAGTCCAAGGTATGTTGGGCCATATGAGATCCTACAGCGTGTAGGTGAGGTGGCGTATGAGTTGGCATTTCTTGCGGAGCTAGCTTCTGTTCATCCAGTCTTTCATGTCTCTATGTTAAAGAAGTGGCTAGGCGATCCAGCATCAATTCTACCTATAGAAGGTATGGGGCTTGATGAAAATGTGTCCTATGAGGAGGTACCTATTGAAACTTTAGACAGATAGGTCAAACGACTGAGGAACAAGGAGATTGCCATAGTGAAGGTAATGTGGAGGAATCATCTTGTTGAGGGTGCTACGTGGGAGGCCGAGGCCGATATGAGATCCCTCTACCCCCATCTTTTTAGCTCTTGAGGTTAGACTACCTACTTTTAAGTCTAAGTTTCGTTATCTCTCTATTCTTTGTTGCTATTGCTTGATTGTGTATAGTAACTATGTTATGATCTATTTGGCATTACGCGAAATAATTAGTAGTGTCATTCGGTGATGAATGTTCCTAAGGGGGGGATAATGTAACAACCCTAAAAATGTATAAAATAAGTAATGCTTAATATGTCTAGAATGACTACGATTAGATCGGGTTCACACGGATTGATGTGCGTAGAAGTAGACCTCTGAACCCTTGCTATGGCCAAGAAAACTAACTTAAGAGTTAGTTTATCTAGAAAAGGTTTGGTCCATCCATGTAGGGCTCCCGAATATGACGATTTACTTGAATGAGTCTTTACTGGACTTAAAAAGGGAAAATCTTAGGTTTGGAGGGTCTAGGGGTAAAATGGTCCTTTCCAGGATAAGGGTAGTATCGTAATTACCCTACATATATAATTAATTATTTAATTAATAAGGTTGAGGGGTATTTTTGGGAGGGAGGTCCGAAAATTAGCCCTTGAAGTGAAGTCTTGCTTCAACCGCGTTCGAACCTAGGTGGAAGCAATGAATTAAATTTGATTTTAATTTAAGTTGGTAAATTAATGAAATTAATTTATATTTATTATTTATTATCTTATTTAAAATAAAAGGAAATCAGATTCTCAATAATAAAATAAAACCTTATTTGACTAAGTCCTAAACTAGACTCCTAAGCCTAAGAAAACTCTTCTCTCCCACGCTCATCTCTCTCTCACATCTCTATCACTCTCATTGACGATCTCTCTCTGCCAAAGTAACTTTCAAGAACAGAAAAATAAACCATTTTCTTCACACTTGAAGAACTCACACGAAATTACAAAAAAAAAAAACAAACGTTAATCACACGTTAGGCAAAGGGAGGTTGTCCGTCGAGTGGTGTTGACATTGAGGGGACTTGGACGTGATCTTGGATGAAGTGTTTGGTCAGCAAGTCGAGGTTTAAACGTCAAAAAGGTATGGGTTCTCTTATCTCTTGGTCCCTTTCCCAAGAGACCCCTAAAGGTTCAGATTATTTAGTCCGAAAACTAGGGTTGTTCCCCGTTGCATGTCCTTGTGACTAACTCCCAATGATTCGTAGGTTGGGAATGATTGCTTGTAGATTTAAGGGTATGTTGTGTTTTCACGATGAATATGTTTATGTTTGTGTATTTGAAATCGTATGAATAACAACCTATGTGTTTTCGAAACTATGTGCATGTCTGTGCAAGAATTTGACGATGACTAGGGTCTCGACTTGAGGCTCCAAAATGTGTAACATTATGGTTGTTATTTTACGTGCATAAACCTATGTAAATCATGATGTTCATAAAATATGGAATAAGGCTGATTTAAGTAACAATCTCTTGGCTAAACGAATCTATTACAAATGCACCCCAAAACGTGTGAAATGGTCAACGAATTACTCTCTATTAGTTCAAGTGAAAATATTGATAATAGTAAGCTGAAATGTTACCAAGTTTCCATCAACTTAAATGTTTAGTATAGGGTAAATGTAGATGAACAAATCTGGAAAATTAATTGAGGGTAAAATGAGGTGATGTCACCAGGATTCAAACCCGCGGCTTCACCCGTATAATCCCTTAAAATTGCAAAAGGGAAATGGGGGTCAAGGGGATTCGATCTCGGGTGTGCTGGCCTAAAAGTAAAGTACAAAAAAATTAATAAAAATATATGTGAGGCGTGGGAATCGAACCCACGACCTCTAGGAAGTGAATGATAGTCAAACAAAAATGAAAGAAAAAGAAATGGGAGGCGTGGGAATCGAACCCATGACCTCCTAGGCAGATTCAAGGGGAAAAATTTAAATGAAATTAAAGAGAGGTTGTGGGGGTTCGATCCTACATACTACCAATCCCATTGAACGCAAAATGAAGAGAAAAACTATGGGAAAATTAAAATGAAGGTGTTGGGGATCAACCTTGGGTCCCCAAGCCGTGTGGACCAAAATAAAAAAAATATAAATGTTTTCTAAGGAATTCGAAATTGGGTTCCCTTGCCCAAATTATGTATTGACATATAAGTTATACATGAATTAAATATTCAATAATAATGTTGCCTACTTAGATCGAAATCGAGATCTTGGCATACATACAAGATGCATAAGTCTTCTACCACATAAGCTTAGGAAGATATGAATCGCTTAAACGAAGGATTAATGAAGCCTCGTGGCTTGTAAGTGTAGACCCATAAGTCCAGCATACATTTAAAAATAGGTGAACCTATGATGTATGTAATCAAATGATATAACCCTGGAAGGGTTAAGTAAGAGTGTAAAACACACTAAATGGCCAAGTGCATTGTAACATGATGAAACAAACAAAGAAATGATGATGTGAACAATGAAATGATGAAACCCTAGAAGAGTTAAGTAAGAGAGTGAAACACACTAAATGGCCAAGTGCATTAGCATATGATGAAATGAACATTCACGTAAAAGGGGGTGAGTAATTATGAAGAGCAAATGTGATGGTTTAATGAATGTTGTGACCACATGATATGAGGATTATGTAAAAGATGAGAGCAATCTCAAATGAGCCTAAGTAAATGTTACCAAAACTTACTCACCTATGAGAGTGTAAAGTTAATGAAGAGACTAGTCTTCATAAACACTCTAATAAAAATATTGAGATTAACACACTTAATACTAATGATGAGATGAGAAATCATCTATTGAGCTATGATGTCCTCATACTAGAAGCCAGCTTCCATGACGTATGAGTTGAATGTAATGGAACTTTACACTGAGCACCAATAGACTAGCTATGAGCGGTGATACCTTCTTTCGGGAAGGACGGAGGTTCACGTAAATCTCATGAGATGAGACTGTCCGGCATTACGGGTATGGGTCTCCATATAGCTTCTAGTTTTCAAACCTATACTGCCAATATAGGGATCTGGCGGGGTTAAATTCCCATGTACGCTAGCATGTTTTTTGTCACTTTGGCCGGTGATTACACCTCTTATCGATGTTGGGGAGACACTGGATTTCGTGATTCTCACATGATCTATGTCGGTTAAAGTTAATGTTCCCCATGAATGAATTAGGTCAGCCTCAAATGATACACATAATAAAATGAATGATACCAAAGGTGTTAGGATAGGATAGTCAAAAGGTGAGCTAGACTTAAGTAATTCAACTAGGTCATTCTTGATCATTGCACAACGAAATCGATGAATGTCTTAAACTACATCCTAGGTATAGCTGGTGTTTACACTAGCCTATGATTGAAATGAAATGAAGTACGTATGAATAAATGAATCAGACTTTGTATTTGCTAAAGAAGAATCCCTAGTTTAGGTCCCATATGTTGAACCCTCATTTTCGGGAAGTCTTGATGTTAAGTCCATGATTCCAAGGTCTCATGGCATATGAACGAATAATATGAAAAATTTTATGTGCTATATGCAATATGTTATGTGCTATGTGCTAGATGTTATGTGCTGTGTGCAAGATGAAAAGTATGATCATGCATGTTACTCGCATGGCATGAATTTCCTAATAAAAATTTGAAAAGTTCTCTCACTTTCCTAATCCAATTTTTGAAAGTTCACCAACTTTCCTAATCCCAATTTGGCAAGTCCACTGACTTGACTTTCCATAATAATGTTGTTAGGAAAGAGCTATTCTTACTCATGCATGTCCTTGGTGTGTGCTTGCATATACCCATACTTAGTACAAGTGTGTACTAACCCCATACAACTCTACAATTTTAGGTGCACACACAGGTGAACGCTAGAGCTACAGGTTGACGCTGAAACTATCCAAACGGGGAGAATTCAACCGGACATGGTAGGCCCTCATGATTTCGAGGATGCTTGCCCATTATATTCTAGATTAGTTATAGGATTGAGCTAGTGGAGTATGTTCCACTAGCGTTTATTTCCATTTTGTTCAGATATTGTATTGGTGCCATTTGTGCAAGTATATATTTAATGTTATATTAAACTATTTCTTTAATATGATGATCTTAATGTTAGATGGTTGATTGTGAACAATTATGAATCTAATAGACTGATTATCATATATATTAAGAAACAAAAAGTTTCAAATTTTCCGCTAAAATTAACCTAGACGAAGTACGAATGACGTATGTAGGATTGTCTGTGACCTCTGAGAGGTCAACGACGCCGGTCTCGTCTGGGGTCTATACTCCGGTCGTAACACTAGCTATTTCTACTCAAAAGGGTTGCAAAATCTTTCAATTATATGTAAAGTACGCTTTTTTAAATGGTTGTCTACATGAGCAAATTTATGTGGAGAAACCTCAAGGTTTTTCTGTAAAGTGACATGATGAAAAAGTGTATCTATTGAAACCCTTTATGGTTTAACACAAGATCCAAGGTCTTGGAATAGTTGAATTGGTTATTATTTTCAAGTCTTAGGATTTATGAAAATCCTAAGCGAATCATCTCTCTATTTGTTATGAAAAGAGATTATGCTATTGTGGTTATATATATAACTTTATGTTGATGATCTTCTTGTAACAGGAAAGAACCTTAAAATGATAGATGAATTCAAGGAAGACATGAAGAAAGTATTCGAAATGACAGACTTGGGGGAAATGTCGTACTTTCTTTGAATGTATATTTGTCAAAAGAAATACATAAGGGAGATAATGAAAAATTTCAAAATGGAAGATTGCAAACATATGAACACTCCAATGAATAAAAAAAAGGATCATTAAAGATGATGGTAGAGACAAGGTTGAAGAAGCAAGTTATAGAAGTATGGGTGGATGTCTCACGTATCTCTCTCCCTACGAGACCCGGCATTCTGCAAGCAGTAATTGTCTTGTCTAGATTTCTGATTTGTTCAAGTTAAATGCCCATGAAAGCAGCAAAAAGAGTAAAAAGGTATGTCAAGTTCGGTAAAAGTCAGAACCTCAAGTTGCAAGGGTATTCGGACAATGATTGGGTTGGGTCAGATGATGACATGAATTAACTTCAGGTTATTGTTTTAGCCTTGGTTCAACATGTTTTTCATGGTTCTAAAAGAATCAAGGTACATGACCTAAATTCACGCTAGATGATGACTTAGGGCAAAATAATGTTGAGGAAGTGCACACCAGAATAAATTGCTTAGTTTTAGTTGTTTTCAGTTTTCTAGTCTAATTAAAACTCTGTTATCTACTGTTAAGGATTAGTTCCTCAATTTCAGCAAGCAGTAACTTAGTTTTAGCAGACATTTTAGCATTGATTTACATCATCTTAGTTCAGCTAAGATGTATTTATTGCGTCTCAAATTAATCAATAAAAACCACTTTTCCTTTTTCTTCTTTAAAAAACTCTTATTCTCCTCTGTTAAACACTAACAACAGGTGTTAAGCCTACCATAATATCATGTCTATATTCACAAATTTTTAACATGCATTGCATTTTGTGTACTGTTGCATACTTGTACCTATATTGTCTCATAATAGAGGCTCTGATGCTCCTTCTCCTCCCGCTCATGGCTAAATTGGATTGCTAATAGCTATTGGATTGGAGAGTCCTAATACTCCGAGGGAAAATCCATGAAGACCATTTATTGCTTTTATTCTTCATTCTTGAGACCTTTTATGTGGTGTATGGGTTATGCCCCAACAAATCCTATGTTGTTTTAAAAGGTCTTGTCACGACATAATTATGATTCTCCACTTATGTTCAAATTCTCTTTTATGATTTGAGACGACTTACTTAAACCCTCTTATTGAATATTCTATTGTGTTACATATAAGTCAAGTTGCTTGTGTAGGGCCTCTCGGGGTCCTTATACCAAGTGACGTCTAGGGTTTACTTTGGATCGTGACATTATTAACTATCACGCTGTGAAAGGTAACCAATCGGCTCTTTGTCTTTAGAACACAAGAGTTAGCAATAATATTACTTCCTCAAAAGCTTTTGCAAAATAAAAAATTGAAGATTTACTTCGATTCATCTCCTTATAAACAAAGGCTTTGTGAAATCATCAAAGCTACAAAAAATTTCCTCAATATGGAAATTTAAATTATTCCACATCATGGGACTTGATACCTATCCATTTGGTGTTTTGGACATAAACTATATTTATCTACCTCTTTTTTAGAGTGACCCTATGTTCCATGATCTTATACGTTCATCTTAGGAAATTTCATTACAAAGTTACTACTTCTTCCCCTTGCCCATGGCCTCAACTGAAGCAATGACCTTAGTCCACCATCATTAAACAAAGCCACTAGGGAGATGTAAATCTAAATAACATGTAAAAGATATAGAAATCTACTAGAACTGCTTGAACAAGTGCAGAGTTTGGTGTTACGGACTTAGAGTATTTTCTAAGACTCCGTGCGGCACTTGACAACATACTCACAAACTTTTCACGATCTTGTAAGCTCACGTAAGCCTTTTATACGAAGATCACTAAGAGAATTAAAGTAAGTCTTCTAGAATTTTTGAAGATGGCTTTTGTATTATGCTTGGAGAATGCTTACAAATTTGCTTGGTGATAGCTCCACATAGTACTATCAAGCCCAATTGTGTCGTCTATACACCTTGTCCTTGATCTTGTGCATCCTTCTCCTTCGTCTCTTGTAATATAGAACCAAGGCTCTTCAATTCAAGGAACCTTGAATAGCCTTGTAGCCCACCGCATATGTATTAACCACCTCTTTTGCTAACCTTTGTCTTTCTCTCCGTGTCACCATGACGTATAGACTTCTTGCATCAGACTTATTGGTATCATGCTTTTTAAGATGTGGCCACTGCTCCTCGCCTTTTCCATGATCTCCCCCACTATGGTGATGACTACCTCTCCTCTTCTCTCCTCTGGCTCTGTCGGGCTTCTCTTGCCTGAAGATTGTCAAAGCTTCGGCCTGCATGATGGCTTCATCAATAGTTCTTACCTGTCGGTGTTCCACCTCCGTCATGGCCCAATTTCGAAGCCCATCAATGAAGTTGAACAACATATCTTCATCCTTTAGGTTAGGAATCTAAAGTGTGAGGGTGGTGACCTCCTTCACGTACGCTCGAATGCTTCCCGTTTTCTTCAACTCCCTAAACTTGCACTTGACCTCATAGATGACATTGTTAGGGAAGAAGGCTTTCTTGAACTCTCCGTAGAATCGCTCCCAAGTGTTGATGGTGCACATCCCCTTTCCTATTTCGGTCTCTAAAGACTCCACCATAGCATGCCCATCTCCGAAAGGTAAAACACGGTGGTGTTGATCTTACTATCGTCGCTCTTCAGTCTGTTGCACTTGAAGTAATTCTCTAAGTGACTTAGGAAATTCTCCACCTCTTGCGCATCACGAACGCCTCTAAACATAGGTGGCTTAGGAGCCTCGACCTTGGCCTCCCTATCTTGGTAAGGCAACGATGATCCTCCAACTTTCACGCCTTCCTTGAGTGCGTTTATCTCGTCCTTCATGGTCTCAATCGTGCTCAGCGCCTCCATAAGCTGACACTCCAAGAAAGTTATAACCTCCTTCATCTCAAATTCAGCTCGTTGGCGCCCCTCCAACTCTTTACTGATGGAGTCGGTCTCCTCGAGGGTGAAGTCTTCAAGGGTCTTGAACTTTCCATCAGCCACGTTCAAACGTTGACCTAATATCTGCACGGTCTGCCTCGCCGTTTCAACCCTTGCGATCAACTCCTCCCCACTATCCAACCTAATGTTGGTGGTGCTAGCGACATTTACGGTTCCTACGTTATCCATTCCTTTAGTACAAACCTTTGCTATAATACCACTTTGTCACAGACTTAGAGTATTTGCTAAGACTCCGTGTAGCACTTGACAATTTACTCACGAATCTTTAAAGATCTTGTAAGCTCAAGTAAGCCCTTTTATACTAAGATCGCTAAGAGAATGAAAGGAAGACTTAGAGAAAGTTGTAAGTAATCTTCCAAAGTAATAAAAGCCTTCTTTCAAAATTCTCTAAGTCTTCCTTTCATTCTCTTAGCGATCTTAGTATAAAATGTCTTACTTGAGCTTACAAGATCGTGAAAGATTCGTGAGTAAGTTGTCAAGTGTCGCACGGAGTCTTAGCAAATACCCTAAGCCCGTGACACTAGGACCAATTTACTAGAAAAGCAAGAAATATTATAATGAATGAACAAAAGAATCATTCCTAGAATGTGTGTACACCCAATATACTAACACAAGACAACTCACAAGATATATACAATATTTGACACTATGGAGCAAGAGACAGTGAGATATGCGATAGTATAATAACACAAGAGATCACCAATTAGTCAAGAAAGATATTTGAAATAAATCAAATATCAGAGAAAATTTGAACATAGGGGTTATGAAAACGAGTCTTAATACAAGTAGAAAATAGACCATTGAATTTAAGAAATAAAATTATGAATAGTTGCTGATCAAATGTAAAAATATAATGAAAATTGGAAAGGTAAATGTTGGGTCGACAACGTTATGTAAGAAATGAAAATATTGCAAGATCTCAATAAATAACTTTTTGTGTAGCAAAAGTCGAAGAAACAAGAAACATGATACTTCATTGTTTCCAGAAGTCACGAGAGGTTTTCCGAAAGTCTTTAAAAGCCAATATTCCAGTTTTATCAGAACCTTGTTTTGGCTCGAAAGATTACCTGCAAATAGAGTAGAAATAGGAAAAAAAAGACAGTAAAGAATAAGGAAAGGGAAGCCAAAAAAGTGTGGGTCACAGGAGATACAATGAAGGTCATTGGAAGAAGAAGAAGAAGAATTCACTTAGTAAATTTAGTTATAGTTACTAACAAAAGATGTGATTCTTTAACACTTCTATGTATATCAATATCTTTAATATTGCATTCAAATATTTTCTGAAGAACTTTTTTCTATGATAAGAAGTCTATGTGTAAGAGCCATACATTTCTCACTAGTCACTTTTTATTCCTCTAGAACAACACTATTAAAGTTGAGTGTTCTTTACTCATATCCTAACATGTATTTTTATTTTTAGATCCTTAGTAGCTACAACAAAGTAAATATACCTCCATAAAGGAAATAATGAAAAACATTTCTTAGAAACATGGTTATGAAAAAACATAATTACAAATAACTCACATATTTTCCTTACAAGTACAACTATTGATCAAGGATATTAAAATGAATTATCCTATATATTCAAAAAAAATCTCAGTTTATATAATATTTAGGCAGAGTTATAAATACTTACCTTATATAGAGGCTCAAGGATCCACTATCTATAATCTCACAATATATAGATACTTATTGTCGTGAGATTGAACACATTAAATAACTTAGCTTTACTCCTGAATTCTATCAATAATATCAGTGTTGCAATATAATGAGGGCATCGAAATTTGAATACAATGTAACTTCAAATGCAAGCTTTTCTTAGTATGAAAGTTATATTTATAACTCATAATTCATACGAAATTTTTTTGCTATTGTAATTTTAATATAAAAGTGTACTATCTAGTAGTGAACTACGTAACCTAATATGAATTGAAGCATAAAAATTCTCTTCTTTACATTGAGAAATTATTACATACACATATATGTACTAAGAATTACAAATTGTTAATATTTTGAAAAATAAATCAAACTAAACATTTTTTCATTAATCGAGAAGTTCGATTTAAGGGTGAATTTTAAAAAATATTTTATATACATTCTCATATAGATGTACTTTAAAAATGAAAATTGCATATTAACACAAATTTCATCTTTAATCATTCAACCAACAATGTTTCAACCAGAGACGCAACACATATAAATTAATCATATATATTAAGAAAAAGTAATTATTTAGAGCACCTAACTACAGAGAGAATAATTTTGAACATGGACAAAGCATACACACCATTAATCAGAATATAAATATAGAATATCAACAAAACATATGGAAAAAAATCTAGACAAAGTACACGTAAACCATACCAGAATGTCATACAACACAGACACATGGAGTAGCAGAGAATAGAAAAACAAAAAAATGAAAAGACATCTTTATATCTTAGGTTATTACATACATAAAAAAAAAAAGAATACATCAACAAGAAAAAAATCTAAAGAAACTTCAAATTTCATAACCCCATCTTGACAGGCATCATTTGAGTTTCTAGATAGTCATCATCGTCGTAAAAAGATAAATCAAGATGATCTATTATAGAACTTTAAAATATATTTAGGGGATCGATACTTACAATGAGATAACTTAGATGAGACATTTGTACATGGAATAACTGAAGATTGTATCAAAGATAACAGATCTTGGGAAAAAACACCTTGGGAGGTTGAATCGAAACTGGAAATGTGAAAAGGAAAGCAACATCGAAAGGGTTCCGCAGATCATTACTGAGAAAGATAGAGAAACTGCAGTATTTTTGTTCAAATATATACTTCCATTCTTTTGGGCTAGGTATTATTAGGGCCTGATCACTATTTTATCCTGCTTTAATTGTGGACTAGAATATTTAGGCCCATTTTTTGTTACTTTCTTTTGTTATTTTGTTTGATCATTAATTTTAGGGAAAATTTTGAAAATAGCAAAATTTTTGCTTTTAGTGTAGCAACAGTTTCATTATTTATTTAAAATGTCATTATTTTAGTTTGATAAGGAATAAGATTTGTATTTATTGATTAATTTGTAAAAAACACAAATAATTAATAAGAGAAAATCATGGAACAAAAAAAATTCAAACAAGATAAAAAAAATTTTAATTTGATAAAATACAATTAATTAATAACAGAATGGAGAGAATCATGGAAAGTAATATTTCATTTAAGGTAATTTTTGAATTTAAACCAATAAAGTTACGTTACCATAGTTACTAATTATAACTTTAGTATTACCTTAAGTAGGCCTAATTTTTTTCGACTACTGTTAAGTCTTCTCATTTTTTATTTTTGGGATTAAAATTTTCAAAATTTCTTTCCTATTATACATGTTTGGTTCCATAATCGACATGACTTTTTTCTCCCTTATTCCTCTAATTTGAAATAATAATTTTTAACACTTCATTAGAATGTACTCAATCGATATCCTATTGAAGTCAATTGATTTAACATTTCGCTGGCAGTGAAGAAGATAGTAGGATGAAAAAAAAAACAAATAAAAAATTTGTGGGAAAACAAAGTGAGATTGAAATACAAAGTGAGCACAAAAAATCTAAAATTTGTTGGCACACATTTAAAATTGATATAAAATAAATAAAGAAATATCAAAACTTGTTAGCATAGAAAGTGAAAATGAAATACCAAAGGATATTTAAATACAAAGTGAACACAAAAAAAAATACAAAACTTGTTGACAAAAAAGTAACGATATTGAAAAACAAAGTGAGCACAAAAAAATTGAAAACTTGTTGGCATAGAAAGTAAGAATGAAATATAAACTGAGTTTGTGATACAAAATGATATTGAAACACGAGCGAGCACAAAAAATTACAATTTTCTGGCATATAGTTAGAATGAATACAAAATTTAAAAATACAAAATTGTATGAAGCCTAATTTAGAATAGCATACAAAATTCTATACTATTTATCTACTTTCCTATAATATAATACAAAATTAAACATATAAAAGTTTGAAATGAATACCACCTACAAAATGAATGCATGTTACACCTATAAAAATTCAAATTTTAGCATGATACTACATGAACTTTGTAATGAATACAAAATGCAATCGACTATAAAAATAATAAAGAATACAATTTGATAATTTAAATACAAAATGCAACACTCCATAATGTTATTTTTCATCACTTTGATCTTTAAAAATTTCATTAACTTCTTCAGCACCCATAATTCTTCTTCTTTTTTGTGAAAGGTTGTATTCATTAGTCGCGTGGGTTGGATCATGTTGAAATTCAAATTTTTTCTCTTCACAACAATATTCTACAACATAATCGACGATTTTAAACAGAAAATTAAAATAAATATCAGTAAATAAACGAAAGTTCCTTGTCAATTAATAAATCTGTTTAGTTAAACTAGAGATTTGTTGAACAATTTGGACGAACCTTAAAGAAAGAGGAGTTATATGAAAATGTGAAAGGTGGGGGAAGAGAACTTGAAATGAGGAGAAAGAAGGTTAATGGATAGTGGTTTAATTATTTTATTTTCTTTTTAAAAGTTTATTGGTATTAGAATTTGGTCTAATGTAGGAATGTAGTGATAAATAAAAGAAAAATTAAATAATAAAATCTGAATACAAAATATTTTCTAAAATATTGTCATTCAGACATTTTGAATAAATAATTTAAAATATTGTTGTTTTAACTAATTATGTAATGTATTATGACTTGATTGCTATTTTTTCCTTAATTTTAATACACACAAAGTTAGTCCATGAACCAAATTTAATTTCAAAATTATCTCAAATTGATATCACAAGAAGATTATAGGAA
The DNA here is from genome assembly GCF_001406875.1 of Solanum pennellii. Taxonomy (NCBI): domain Eukaryota; kingdom Viridiplantae; phylum Streptophyta; class Magnoliopsida; order Solanales; family Solanaceae; genus Solanum; species Solanum pennellii. The sequence goes on from NC_028648.1 coordinate 8,902,561, forward strand.
ATTCTATATGCCCAATATTCTCATTTCAACGGTACATTACATGCACATTACAAATACCATAATATTTATGGACTGAATTTGTGTCTAACAATTAGTACACCACAATTCTTATGGTTGATAATGATTTTCAAGAAATATTTACATATGTGAAGATACATCATGTTATCATGTTTATCGATTTCGATAGATACATGATTCAGAAGCATTATTACCTTAAGGTTGTTATCACCATGAAAAAACCTAGCAGTGCATGATATATTTTTCAATTGTATCTTTCTTAAAATATTAGTACCCTTCACCATGAATTACCATTGTGCCAACATTTTATAGAAAATCTTCAGTATTCAATGAAAAGAAAAGATCATAAATTTACGTAACATAGTGGTCAATGAACTGCTAAAAGAAGTAACTAGGTATTTAAAATTACTCTAATTAGTAAATCTTATATACGAGGAAATGTTCCAATTTAATAACATTTATTTATTGCATTGTGGTTCATTAAAAGATTTAGAGACTCATTCAATATTACGTTAACGAAAAAATTCAAAAAGGATCCAACACATAATTTTAGTAAATTTAGAACAGTTTGTAGGTCAAAATTAATATGGAGCATTTATTTAATATTAAAGAAATCTTGAATATGATGTAAAAATAAGTTTTAAAAGGGAGAGAACTAACACAATTATGGGTGAATATCAATGGAAAATGTTTTTAAAAAGATAAATTTATTGTTTCTCTGAGAATGATACGCTAGAAAGAATTCAATACTATGAAATATGAAAAGATTATAAATAACTTACTAATTTTGTACAAATTTGAAATTATATCTAATTAGTATATTGGTCTGCCATTCATGCAATCATAAGAAAACTATTTTTTTATCATGCCAAAAAGATATTAGTCCACAAGTCCCAATTTATCCTTTAGGTGAAACCATACATCTCTTTCAACATTTATGTTCTCGCTTTATTCTTCCTTTTTATTTCTTCCTCACCCATACACTAGAAAATGCAAGTTTTGTTTCCTTTATTTTCCAATAATAAAAATAAATGAAGAGACTCAAAAGCATTGCAAATGTACGTAAATAATGAGTCTCAAGTCATTAATGAGGTCTACAATTAATAAAATTAATTGTCATTATGTTTTATGCATTTGTTAACACAAAATATTTTGAATGATAGTCTTGTCATAAATATCAAAAAGTAGATATAGGTACCACGAATTAAAAAATATTCAGAGAAAAAATTAGAGCATTCTTTGTCCAAACATCAAGTTGTATTGTATATTCCAACAATTTTCGTAAAATAAAGGATCAACAAATAGCTAAGAAACTAATGTGCCAAAAGAAGAAGTCTCAGATGGTTTCCTATCTATTAATCAATGTTTATACATAATGTAAACAAGGTTTTAAAATTGTCATATGTAATGCAAAAAAAAAGTACAATGAATGAATCAAGAGTATAATTTATAATGTGAAATACTTTATAATTAAATAATAAGTGTATGTAATTGAAATATTCAAGCATACATATCAGTCTATACACAACCACATAGTAATCACATTCTTGTCCTTAACCATATTAACTCAGATGATCCATAAGAAAATAAAGAAAAAAAGTAACACAATATGATTACAATTAAAAGAATACATTAATATTGAAAGCCTGAATAACTTATTTTTATTCACTGTTGAAGATAAGGGATGATGAAGATATGAAACGGTTTGAACAACGTGGTATAATCAGTGTGTTCAACTATTAACTGACTCTGTAGTTTGAGTGTCACCATAATTGGGCTACTAAAAGTCGATTGTATTGCTATGTCTTGTACTAGGTGAAGTCGACTAGGATAGGTTATAATTATAGTAGTAGTAGTCAACCACTACTCTTGTAAATTGTATGTGTGTATTATAGTAGAATTTTAAGTGTATCAAGCCTAGGACTGTACAATTCACTCCAATATAAAGAGCATGTACTTGAATGTTTTTCATCATAAATATATCCTTAATTTCTCTTATTTTTTAACGTAAGACATGGTCTCAAAGTATATCAGTTCTTTCGCTCTCTAAGTATTGAATCTAAAATAAAAACTGACCATATTTTTCAAACTGCACTGACCTCCCTACCAATACTTTGTACACCTCCTCACTTGACACCTCACTATATCTTTTTCCATTTAACTTAAGCCAAGAAACTATCTCATATGGTGGACACAAATAATGATGATACTAACCTATCTCATCATAAAGAAGGAACCAACTAAAGTAGTTGTTCCACTAAAAAGACTATTGAGAAAGTTGTGGATGTTAAGAAGGATGTAGAAGATAGTGGCAACATTGATGGCTGGGATGAGAAAGATCTGGTTCTAAGGAGTTGGATCTCATGCAATTTGAAAAAAGAAAGAATGTACATGATTGTGGGCTGCTCAACTGCTTTGAAGAATCTCATCTTCAAGCAATAAAAAATAAGGAGTATCATCTTAACATCAACCACAAAGTGTTAATCGAGGAGCATAAAAGATTGATGATTGCATTAAAGAATTCAAAGGCATATATGATGGCCTTGTGTCCATTCACAAACATGTGGATGAAGATGGTTAAACAGAATCATAACATGACATTTTCTACTTAAAGGGATAAGAGAAAAGAAAACTACTCAAAAAAGAGGCACAACAACTTCAAATCCAGAGGAAGAAGCTTCAAGCCTTCTCGAGAAGGAATGGGTTTTCAGAACAACCAATATGGAATAGGTTCTCAAAACAATCAAAGATTCTCAAACGGAAACAAGGAAAGGAACATAATAAGTCATGTAAATTGTTGGTAGGAATAATCATATTTCTCTTAATTCATTTCACATTTGGGACTAATCTTATCAATCTGCAAATGAACTAGCACAAGATTGGTTGCTTTAAATCTACGCCAGATATGACACTTTGTATGTAGACTCAAGAGCAAGTAGTCATATGGCATATAAATCTTCTATTTTATCTAAACTTAAACACTACAATAGACTAGATAAAGTCATTGTTGGGAATATAACACATTTAGACATACCACATGTTGGAAATACAAATAGATTATACCTGAAATTACAAGAAGTCCTTGTAGTTCCTAAGATAACTGAGAATCTGCTCGCAGTTAGTAAAATTTGTCTTTAGCGTTTGTAGATTATGACATGGGGTATACTTGGTTTTTTCCACTAAAAAGGAAATTTGAACTTTTTAAAGTATCTATAAAATTTCAAAAAATGGTAGCAAATCATTATTTTAAAGAAATTAAGGTATTTCAATGTGATATATGTGGTCGGTTCATTAACATACATTTTATTAAGCTTGCATATTATTATGGTATTGTAAGGAATATTTCATGTCCTAACGAACCTGCACAAAATAGACTTTACAAAGAAAACATTAGCATATTGTTGATATTGGATTAATTATGTTATTTCATGCTAACATTCCTTTATTTCTACGGGTTGAAACATTTCTCAATGTAACTTTTCTCATTTATATACTCTTTAAGGAACCAAGATACACATTCTACTCTAGTGAGAGAACCAACGCCTACAACTAGGGATCCGTCAGGCAAGGGTGGTACAAATTCTAGCAATGGGACCACAGTTTAGCAGAGGAGGGCTAGGGGTACCACTTAGAATTAGCGGGTATATGAGGTCATTGTTATGCGTTTCTAGGAAGGCCATAGGTTGAGAGTGTTGATGTAGTTATTACAGATATCATCCAGTGTTCCATCAACGTATATTTGTATTATTTCATCTGAGGTCTACATTCTCTTATGTGTAGATGTATTAGAGTTTGATATCATCTTTGGTATGGATTGGATCTTTCCTTATCATGTTATTCTTGACTATTATGATAATATTGTGAACTTGCGATGCATGGTGTTTAAAGGTTTGAGTTTTGTGGGGATGGCAAGCTACTACAGACGGTTTGTTAAGAGTTTCTCTCATATCTCATCCCATTGCCCAGATTGACATGATAGAGTATTAACATTCAGTGGTTAAGTTAGTGTGAGAAATTCTTTCAAAATCTCTAGACTTTGCTAACTTCGACTCCTCTGTTGATTCTACCTGAAGATGGTGTGGACTCTATTATTTATTGATGATGCGTCAGGAGTTTATTTAGGTGGTATTTTAATTCAAAAAACTAAGATGATTGTCTATGCTTCTAGAAAGTTGAAGACCCATGAGAAGAACTATATTATTCATGATTTGGAGTGAGCAGTATGGTTTTTGCTTAAGTTATGATGTCACTATTTGTATGGGGTGAATTGTCAGGTCTTCACCGACCATTAAAGTCTTCAGTACATCTTCATTCAAATATATCTAAACTTGGGGAAACTTAGTTGGCCAGAGTTGTTGAAGGACTACGACATGAATATCCTTTATCATCTGAGAAATGCCAATATGTTGACCCATGTTTTGAGTAGGAAAACTTTAGCATGGGGATTTTTTTAATAATCAGTGTTAAAAAGAGACGATTGGCTAGAAAATGCCACATGTTAGCCATCAATCTTTCCTCGTTTTAGATTTCTGAGGAGAGTGGTGGTTTGATTATTTTCATCTAGGCCTGATATATCTTTGTTGAGCATATTTGAGAGGGTAAGTTTAATAACGATAACTTATGTCTTATTCAAGAAAAGTTGTTGAGGGAAATCCAAGGAGATTGTGCTTCATTCTGATGGTGTATTGAGGATCATATGTAGGATTCGTTTGACCATGGTGGGTCAGTTGGTTAGGTTTATTCTAGAAGAGGATCACTATTCTCGATATTCTATCCATTGAAATATGTATCACAATCTATGTCATCATTATTGGTGGTGTGGTATGAAGAGTGATATTTAAGAATTTGTGTCTAGGCAGTTCACATGTCAAAAGGTCGATTTTGAGCACCAGTGGTGCACAGGTGTTTCTCAGAGGATGTTCATTCCTATTTTGAAGTGGGAACGGATCACCATGGACATTGTTGTGGGATTACCTAATATTGTGGGTAGTTATGAAACTATTTTGGTAGAAATTAAAAAGCTGACCATATCTGCCTATTTCATTCCAAGTTGATTGAAGTACACGGCAGGGATATTATCTTAGCTTTGTATCACTTAAATTGTTCGTATTCATGGGGTACACATTTCTATTGTCTTTAAAAGAAGTGAACTATTCACTTATCAATTCTAGAGGGATTTGGAACATGATTTGGATACTTGGTTAGATATGAGTAAAGCTTTTCACCCTCATATAGACGAAAAAATATAAGAGGATTATTCAGGTGTTAGAGGACATGCTTCAAGTATGTGTAATTAATTTTGGTGCTTATTGGGACTAGCACTTGCCCATAGAAAATAACAATAGTTATCACTCTAATATTTAGATGGATCAATTCGAGGCATTATATGGTAGGTAGTGTAGACCTCTAATTTTTTTATTTAATTTAAATATGATGGCTCTTTAAATACATACTTACTTAGATAGACCATGGGGTAAATATGTATGACTCATGATAAAATATTTATGGCTCAAACTCGACAAAAGAGTTACGTTAATACGAGAGTTTGAGTCTAGAGTTTATTGAGGGTGATCATAATTGGCTCCGAGTGCACCCATGAAGGGTCTGATCAAGTTCGGAAAGAAGGCATGCTTAGCCCTAGATTCATTGGTCCTTTTGAGATTCTTAGTCGATTTGAATAGATGGACTATATTTTGGCCTTGTCGCCGAGCTTATCAATTGTGCATTATGTGTTTAGTTTCTCTATGCTTTTGGAAGTATGTGTTGCATCAGATTCATATGCTTTCGCTCGATTTGGTGGTGTAGGTTCTGGAAATTTCATTTGAGAATGATCCTATTTCTATTCTAGATAGGTAGGTTTGAAAGCGTAGAAGCAAGGATATTACTTCAGTAAAGGTGTAATGGAAGCAGCGTCAGTTGTAGAGGTCACTTGAAAGTCCGAAGTCGACATGTATGCCACATATCTCCAACTTTTCAAGACGTCGTCCCTCCAACTTTTTGAGGCTTCAGGCAAGTTCTTTGACTTTACGTTTAAGTATGAATATGTTTTTAATAATGGATAATCTAATCACCCAAAACTCATTTCTAGAATTTTTTGAAAATTTACCATTTTACCCTCTCTCAATAGTTGCTCCTAGTGATTTCTAATTGGTTTGTAAGTATGGTTTTGAAGTTTAATAAAAAGTAGTGATATTTAAAATATTTGAAGTTTTGAAAGGCTTAAGTTGATTAAAAGTGGTTTTCAGAGTCATTTGGCATTTCAAATCTCAAAATGGGGTTCTGTCATTTCCATAAGCTCTAGAATGTGGAATTTGGTCTAGAACAGTTGTCAGTTTGTGATTTAGAGGTATTTTGTGGATTCGAGGTCTTAAGTAAGAAGTTTGGGTAATTTGAAACTTTTAGTTGACTTTGGTAGAAATTTGAAGTTTGAATGTTTAGATCAATTTTTTGACAGTTTTACTGGATTCGGAATATGATTTTCAGCCAAGGAGAGGTATTGGTTCAATTTTTTAGAGTTCTTGAGGTCAGGTTAGTATTTTTTAGCACTGAGTTAGTTAATTACAACTTTCAAAGATTTTTGGTCAAGGGACCTCGTATTCGTATGTTGATGGTTTCATTGATAGTGGAACATTGAGTTTAGATGGTTAGCATATTTAGTTAGTGTGTACGAGGTTTTGGATAAATCTTGATGGTCCTTCAGAAGGGATTTAATTGGCTGAAATTGTTGATTTATGGTGTCTGCATCACCTCGTGTTCACGAAGGGCCTTTTTCTTTCGCGATGGTCCCATTAGCTAAGATCGACTCATGTTTGCAAAGGCTCGAGCCTTCAGATCCTAGAATTAGCAATGATCGGCTTGAGTTTGCGAGTCACTTAGGGGGGGTTGCGTTCGTGATCAAGACTTCATATATGCAATGCTCGCATTTGCGAACTTGATCTCGCATATGTGAACCCTGATAGTATGTTTTCAAACATCGTGTTTAATCCCTATTTTTCTATCATGAAACTTTGAAAACTTGGTTTTTGCGATTTTAAAGGAGGTTTCAAAGATTCATTGATTGGGTAACAATTTCTAACTTTGTAACTCATCTATCCATTATTCAAAATATGATTTATATGATCAAATCAAGGTTTTTCAGAAAATTAAGGAGTTCTTCAAAAACCCAAGATTTTTGATAAATTGGTGATTAAGGGGTTATTATAGATCCATTTTGAAAATATGCGTTGTCACCAATTATCTCCAAATGCTTTGGGTAATGTATTTATGTAATATTTTCATATTAAACCTTATTCTCGGAATCGAGTTTTTGATCGATGATATCGTTTCAAAATTACTTGACATATGTATTGTTAGTTTCAGAATCTTATTGTGATTACTTTATTGACTAGATTGTGTTAATTCGCATACTATTCAGAAAGAGGAAAAGTTCAAGTCCCAGAGTGATTTGTTGATTGAACAAGGCAAGTGAACTTCTGAGCCTTTCTTAAGCTTGTACAATCACGTGTTCTCCTTGTTGTATATGTCGGGAGTAGTGAGAATTGGTGATAGGTTGAATTTCTCAAATTAATTGATCTTATTGATAACAAAGGGGATGATAAAAAGGCAATGTGATGGTTGTTGTTATGTGGTACATTTTTAAAGACTTGAAAGGTGATATTATTTCGGCTATCGATGAAATGCCATAATGGTGGTGGTGTGATTGTGATTGTTGTGGATTTGTCATCTTTAGATTATTGTTTGAACATGCATATTTACATTTTTTCTAGAACATGTGACAATGTTTATATTATGATTATGCAGAGGTCTCTTTTGGTGGGTGATATTGATAATGAGGTTTCGATTGCTGAATGACATTGATGTCGAGGTTTCTTTCAGTGGTTACATGGACCTAGTGAATTTCCTATGGGCTCTGGTCTGATATTCAACGGATATTATCATAGGACAGACATGCATCACTCTATATGACAGTGCATCGCACATTATTATGATTATTGATTCATTGTTGTTTGAGACTCATGATTCGGGAGTACAAATTGTTGGAAACTTCGGTTTATGAACATGATACTTCATTGTCATTGACCTATAATTGTTGAAGCATTGTTATTAAATAATATGTTACTTGAAATAGTGAATTGCTATGTCGGGGCTGATCTCTGTGGCGGTTGTAGTTTGTGGAGGTTTGGTTGGGATTAAAATAGAAATCACTTTCTATTGTTTTACTTTGTTTAATGTTTACCTTTCTAAGTACCATGTTGTTTGGTACTTACACCTCTATACTTGAGAAGGCTATGAGCCCGGATCTGCAAGATTTTTCTTCTTGTCTACTTCGTCCGAGGCTTTCCTATGGAGACCTAATAGGTAGTTGACTTTCACTTCAGCAGGCCCTCTTTTTGCTTATTTATATTATTGTTCTATTTTAGAAACAAACACAATGGGACTTGTAATTATTTAAATTATGTTGTAATACATTAGTGGATTGTACACGTGACAACTAGATTTTAGGGGTGTTTATGAGATTGTTTGAGTTATCTGCATAGATGTTATAGTTTAATTTTAACATTTATATTGTTATATGTTCAATTTTTGTTGAGTTTTTTTGGTGGGATAGACGAGTGTCATCACACCTATTTTCGGGTCATGACATTAATCCTATTATATGAGAACGGATTTTTAGGTAGATTTGACCTCATTTCCCAAAATAACTGATATGGGTGTTGTTGATTTCAAATTCTTATTATGATTGCATATCTAAATAGATTATGTTGATTTAGAGACTTGTCGAACAGGGAAGACCTAATTACCGGAGTGATTGTTTGATTTCCTAAGATAAGTATACTTCTTAACTTTTTTATAAGTATATTAACCTTTTATGTCATTGTGTTATTGGAGCAATGAGAATTGGTGAAGCATTTCATATATATATTGCGTATATTATTAAATGATGAATCAGTCTTGTCATATCAACTTGGGTAAAAGTGAGCATCTTGTTTGTTTGTATGATTTCATTATATTGTAGGTAATTGGATGAATATGATGATTCATTTGATCATATGTAGTGATTAACTGTTATTGCATACTGGTGTTCGATATCATCTTCGTACTTGATCATTGCACATATATGTTGCATTGGTTTTGTACCACTGCTATGATGAAACTTTATGAGGATGAAAGGAAATAATAAATGTCCACATCCATGGCGAATTCATTGAGTTGAAATAGAGAACGGGCCACACATCTGTCACGACCCAAAATGAGTCGTGAGAGGCACCCATACTTACCCCCCTAGGTGGGAGAACAAACAAATCTAAACCCCAACGTATACCAATAGTTCAACTATAAATAACAAAAATAATGTGGAAGCTCCAAAACATATTAAGTAACTAATTTAAATAATTTTCTAAAGTTTAATACTTATTATCCCAAAATCTAATACTCATCACATCAAGGACATATATTTTCAAATTACCAAGTCTAATAGTATGTAAGAAACCAAAATAAGTAAAGAGATGGTCCATATCCAAAATTCAAAGACATCAAGACGTGAATAACATAATCAAGCACGAGCTAGAATTAATAGCTCACCCTGAACTCTGATGTGCTGGAGACTGTCCAGAGCTGAGGGCGAGTTGAATTTGATGGTACACTTGCTGCACTCCACAAAAGAACAAAGAAGAAAATACAAGTTGGGGTCAGTACAATGAACACGTACTGAGTAGGTATCATTGGCCAACTCTAACTAGAAACCAATATATATTGAATAATAATATAAAATCAACTACAATACTTAACAGGTGGCAAGCAACAAACACATCAACCAATGACAACAACACCGTAGTAGGTACACCATCAATCACAACATCAAGCACAACTATGAGGACTCATGCCTCCACACCATACTCATTTGGAAAATGGGTTCTTTAAGATTGAGTCTTATATTAAGTTAATTCAAGATTCCTTTCCTTTAATGTTATTGTGTCGGAACGTGACACTCTGATTCCATATACTGTGTCGGAATGTGACACTCGGATCCCATAATACCGTGTCGGAATGTGACAATCCGATCCAATTATCTCATTATTTTATTTCGTCAAGCCTTTTTTATTCAAGGCGTCATTTAAATATAGAGGGTTCAAGATTAGAAATTCAACAGTCTCATAATTTTAGGACAACCACACAATCAAGACATTCAACCACACAATCAAGTACATAGGAGACTTTACAATATCATTCAATACATATCAATCGCTATTGAGAGTTTATCTATCAAATAGAAATAAACCCTTACCTACCTCCACCAAAGAATCAAAGTCAAGCAACTAGTCCTCCAATGCCTTTCCTTTCCTTATTGCCTCCGAACTTCTCCAATTTATCAAGTATATGTGCATAACTTGTAAGCTGACGAGTCTATGAACACTCAATTTTGTTCTATGTTTAGCCTAGACCTAAAAACTCACCTAATTATATAATCAATTTTCTAAAATTCACACCTAAGTATAGTTCTTAATTCCCTCAATTAACATAATTTTAATGAAATATACATAATTCAATATCCCTAATATTTAATTACCTATCTTAATATACCAAACTCAATTTATAAAAGAATCATATGCAACAAAAAAATCAAAATCAAGCAACTGGTGTTCGACGTCTAACCAATTTATTATTATATTAAATGATCTAACTTTTTCATTTAATCTGCCAATAATTGGCCAATCATTAATCAATGATTGCCAATGAAATTTTTTGATTCCCCTAACCCACAATTATAACCATTACAACTTAAAGTAATACTTTTTCAATTTCCATCAACTCTTAATTCCTTTTTCTTTCTTTTTCGACAGTATTCAATGATATAGTATTACTAATAATCAAATTGTAACATTAATCTATATGAGAATTTAATAGCTTAGAATATTACCTGATTCGTTGTTCTCTTCGTTGCTGCAAGTAAGGTTTCTCTCGACTAAACCCTTAATTCCCTTTTACAGTATATTTCTTCCTATTTATTATATAATTAATTATAAATGTGGTAAAATATATGCACTATTAACTCTAAAGTTATCTTATTTAACCACCAACTAAATAAATTATAAAAACTATCCAACTAATTTCATAATGGTAATTATAAGTAGTCCAAAATACCCATTGAAAGTCTATTAAAAAAATATTTATGAAATAAAAAGCTCTAGTACTTAAAACGAACAAAATATTTGTTACAATAGATACAAATTTACCCATCGTTCGTCCTCGAACGATCAAAAAGAAAGGCGAGGACGAGAAAGAGTACCTGAATAAATAAAAAGATGTGGATATCTTTCATGCATATCAGCCTCACTCTCCCAAGTGCACTCATCAACTGGCAGATTCTTCCACTGAACCTTGATAGATGCAATCTCCTTTGATCTCAACTTGCTGACCTCCCTATCTAGAATAGAAACAGGCTCCTCCTCATAAGACAAATTCTCATCAAGAAGAACTGAATCCCAATGAATAATGTAGTTTTCATCACTATGGTATTTTTTCAGCATAGACACATGAAATACCAGGTGTACTCCTTACAGCCCTGGAGGCAAGGCCAATTCATAGGACACCTCCCCCACGCTCTTAAGAACTTCAAATGGTCCAACATACCTCGGACTAATCTTACCTTGCTTACCAAACCGCATCATACCTTTCATGGGTGAAACCTTAGCAAGACTTGTTCACCCTTCATAAAATCCAAGTCCCTAAACTTTCAATCTGCATATTCCTTCTTCCTACTCTGAGCTGCTAACAGCTTTTCTTGAATACATTTCACTTTCTCTAATGATTCCCTCAGAAGATCAGTACCCCAAGGTCTAACCTCAAATGCATCAAACCAACCAATGGGAGACCTACAACTCCTCCCATACAGTGCCTCAAATGGGGCCATATCAATACTTGAGTGATAGCTATTGTTGTACGAAAACTCTGCTAAGGGTAAGAATTTATCCCAATGACAACCAAAATCTATCACACATGCACAAAACATATCCTCCAACACTTGAATTGTTCGCTCAGACTTCCCATCGGTCTCAGGGTGAAATGCAATACTAAGATCCAATCTAGTACCTACTTCATCATGTAATGTCCTCCAAAACTTAAAAGTAAATTGTGTACCTCTATCTGATATGATGGAAGTGGAACTCCATGCAACCGAACAATCTCAGAGACATAGAGTTTGGCTAACTTCTCGGCATTATAAGTCATCTTAACCGGAATGAAGTGAGCAGACTTAGTTAACCTGTCACCAATTACCCAAATAGAATCAAACTTACCCAATGTCTTTGGAAGACCAACTACGAAATCATTGCAATTCTTTCCCACTTGCATTCAGGAATGGGCATTCTCTGAAGTGTCCCTCCAGGCTTCTGGTGTTCATACTTTACCTGATGACAATTTGGTCATTGGGCAACAAAATCAACAATGTCACGCTTCATTCTACTCCACCAATAATGTTTCCTTAGATCACAATACATCTTGGTTGCACCAGGATGTAGATAATACCTCGAACTATGAGCCTCTGCAAGAATAGTGTGAGTCAAATCATCAACACAGGGCACACATACCCTTCCCTTAATTCTCAAGACGCCTTCCTCATCAATTACTGCCTCTTTAGCCTTTCCTCAAACTACCATATCTCGAATTCGGATCAGCTCCTCATCAGCAAACTGCTTTCCTTTAATCTTGTCAAGAAAAGAAGATCTTGCCTCCACACAGGCCAAAAATCCTCCTTTGTCTAGTACTTCCAGCCTCATAAAGTCATTAGCCAGAGTCTGAACCTCTCTAGACAATGGGCGTCTAGAAACCTGTAAGTGGGCTAAACTACCCATGCTCCCTGCTTTTCTACTTATAGCATCTGCCACAACATTAGATTTTCCTAGTGATATAAAATAGTAATATCATAGTCTTTCAATAGTTCCATCCACCTCCTCTGCCTCAAATTTAAATCTTTCTGAATAAAGACATATTTTAACTACGATGATCTGTATAAACTTCACATTTGACCCCATATAGATAATGTCTCCATTGCTTTACTGCAAATACAACTGCAGCCAACTCCAAATCATGGGTCGGATAGTTACGTTCATGCACTTTCAATTGCCTCGAAGCATAAGCAATTACATTCCTCTCCTGCATTAGCACTGCACCCAAACCAGAATAAGATGCATCACAATAAACAATAAAATTATTACCTTCCACTGGAAAGGTAATAATTGGTGCAGTAGTCAACAAGGTCTTGAGTTTCTGTAAGCTTTCTTCACATTCGTCCGACCATACAAATGGAACATTCTGCTTTGTCAAATTTGTCAGCTGGGAAGCAATAGAAGAAAATCTCTTGACGAATAGACGGTAGTAGCTAGCTAAACCAACAAAGCTTCTTACTTCTGAAACATTAGTAGGTCTTACCCAACTATTCACTGCTTCAATCTTAGAAGGATCCACCATCACTCCATCCTTAGAAACCACGTGCCCCAAGAAGGACACTGAATCGATCCAAAACTCACACTTGGAGAATTTGGCAGAATCCTTTTCTCCCTTAACAACTCCAATACAATTCTCAAATGCTCCTCATGTTCTTTCATGCTATTTGAGTATATCAGTATATCATCAATAAATACAATAACAAAGAGGTCCAAATATGGCTTAAAAATCCCGTTCATCAGGCTCATGAAAGCAGCAGGGGCATTCGTAAGCCCAAAATCAATTACTAAGAATTCATATTGCCCATACCTAGTTCGAAAAGCAGTCTTTGGCAGATCTGTTGCTCATATTTTCAATTGATGATAACCGGATCTCAAATCAATTTTAGAGAAAACACAAGCACCTTGTAACTGATCGAACAAATCAACAATGCGAGGAATGGGATACTTTTTCTTAATAGTTACCTTATTCAGTTGCCTATAGTCTATGTATATTCGAAAACTTCCATCTTTCTTCTTCACAAATAAAACAGGACAACCCCAAGGGGATGCACTCGGTCTAATAAAACCTTTACATAAAAACTCCTGAAGTTGGGCCTTTAACTCCCTTAACTCATCTGTATCCATTCTATAAGGGGGAATGGAAACGGGGCGAGTAGCCGGCTCCAGGTCAATACAAAAATCAATATCCCTATCCGGTGACATGCCAGGAAGGTTTGCAGGAAACACATCCAGAAACTCACGGACTATCGAAACAGACTCAATCAAAGGCCTTTGGAGGTATCATCGCTGAGATGTTCCAAGAAAGATAAACAACACTTAGTCACCATCCTCTTAGCACGAAGAAAAGAGATAATACGAACTAGAGTGGAAATATAGTCACCCTCCCACACTAGCGGATCTGTCCCAGGCTTGGCCAATGTCACAGTTTTAGCATTACAATCTAAGATTGTAAAATTTGGAGAAAGCCAAGTCATACCCAGAAATACATCCAAATCAACCATCTCTAGAATGATCAAATCAACATAAGTATTGCTCCCCACAAAAGTTACAAGGCAAGAGTTATACACCTGTTCAACTATCACAGACTCACCCATAGGAGTAGAGACACGAATAGGCATGTCAAGCAAATCAAAAAATAAATCAAGACCAGTAGAAAATGTGGAAGATACATATGAAAATGTGGATCCAATATCAAACAATACAGAAGCCATGCAATCACACACAAAAAGAGTACCTGTGCTAACAGCATCAGATGTCTTTGCCTTAGACCTCCCGGGGAAAGCATAATAATTGGCCCTATCACCTGTCTTTCCATTGCCCCTACCAAGCTGCGCTACAGTAGTTCCAACCTGCCCGCCACCCCGACTGAACTGTTGACCAACATTACCTTGGCCACCACGTCCTCCAGAATGGCGGCCTCTACCATGACCACCACTACCTCTAACTACTGGGGATCTGTAACTCTGTTTTGGACAATATTTCCTAATATGTCCAGTCTCTCCACATCCATAACAATTCTTGGAGTCAAGTATAGGTCTCTGTGAAAATGACGAAGTCTTCAGATAACCTCCAAACACAGATAAAGGCTGACTGGTCTGCAACGGACCCCAACTGAAGCCCAAGACTGAATAGGACGGGCTGGGTAACCTCCTGAACTCTGCCCTCTGGAGTAATAACCACTAAACTCACCTCCCTTACAGAATTTCTTAAATGTCGATGCCGTGGTGAAGTCGTCTTGCTTCACCCCCTCTACCTCTATCACAAAATCAACCACTTCCTGAAAGGATTTTGCTGAAGCAGCTACCTGTAAAGATGGAATCTGCAACTCTGACCTCAATCCTTTCACAAAGGGGCGAATCCAATCTTGTGGACTGAAGCAAAGCTGAGTGGCATACCTGGATAGTGCATGAAACTTGGCCTCATAAGCAGCAACAGACATCCTTCCTTGCTCTAGGCTCAGGAACTCATCTCTCCTTCTATCCCTCAAAGTCCGGGGTATATACTTCTCCATAAATAAGTTAGAAAGTGATGACCCAGTCATAGGTGGTGTTATTGCTGGTTGACACTCAACATACGACCGCCACCACATTTTGGCATCCCCCTGAAACTGGTAGGTCACAAACTCAACACCGAATCGCTCTACTATGTCCATCTTATGTAGCAGGTCATGACAATCAATCAGAAAATCATAGGCATCTTCAGATTCAGCCCCCTTGAACACTGGAGGTTTAAACTTTAAGAACCTAATGAAAAGGTCATGCTGATCACCTGTCATTATAGGCCCTGTAGTCAATCGAGGAAACGTGCCTACTTCCAATGATCCATTCATGCGGGGAGCCACAACAGCTGCATGTTGTACTCCCTGAACCTAAGGTCCCAGTGCAGAAAACAATGGAGGTGTCTGGCCCTGATCATATAACCCGCTAACATAAGTAAGAACCTGATTAATCATCTCTGGGGTAGGCTGGGGTGGTACTTCTTTATCCTGAATCTGCTCATTTTTCCCTTCTTCACTCTCTCTCACTGCCTCATCCGTTGGTGGAGGAGTCACTGCTCTATTCCTAGCTGGACCAGGTGTTTGTCCTCTGCCACTAGTGGGCGTCCTCCCGCGACCTCTACCACGGCCTCTTGCCACTTCTCCTCCTCGAGTTACAGCCCCAATGGTTAGTTCAGACGCACCCTATCTTGCCGGTGTTGGTGTTGGCACAGTTGTTTCTCTAGTTCTAACCATCTGCGAAATAGAGTGAGAAGGTCAAATACAAATTTTTCTCACCTAGATACCAATTGGATCAAAGTAATAGCACGAAAGAGAGAAGGAATGAAGTTTTCCTGAAGTCTTATAGCCTCTCGATGAAAAGTAAAGGTGTCCCCACACCGTTCCGCAAGACTCTACTAGACTTGTCCTTGTGTGATGAGATCACCGAACCTAACGCTCTGATACTAAGTTTATCACGCCCCAAAATGAGTAGTGAGTGGCACCGACACTTACCCCCTAGGTGGGAGAACCAACAAATCTAAACCCCAACATATACCAATGGTTCAACTATAAATAACAAAAATAATGCGGAAGCTCCAAAACTTATTAAGTAACCAATTTAAATAAGTTTCTAAAGTTTAATACTTGTTATCCCAAAATTTGACACTCATAACATCAAGGACATCTATTTTCAAATTACCAAGTCTAAGAGTGTTTAAGAAACAAAAATAAGCAAAGGGATGGTCCATGTCCGAAATTCAAAGACATCAAGACGTGAATGAGAGAATCCAGCACGAGCTAGAACTAATAGCTCACCCTGAACTCTGATGTGCTGGAGACCATCTAGATCTGGGGGCGAGTCCAATTCGATGGTGCACTTACTGCACTCCACAAAAGAACAAAGAAGAAAATACAAGTAGGGGTCAGTACAATGAACACAAACTGAGTAGGTATCATCAGCGAACTCAAAATAGAAACCAATATATATTGAATAATAATATAAAATCAACTACAATACTTAACAGGTGGCAAGTAACAAACACATGAACCAATGACAACAACACCGTAGTAGGTACACCATCAATCACAACATCAAGCACACCTATGAGGACTCATGCCTCCACACCATACTCATTTTGAAAATGGGTTTTTTAAGATTGAGTATTATACTAAGTTAATTCAAGATTCCTTTCCTTTAATGTTATTGTGTCGGAACGTGACACTCCGATCCCATATACTGTGTCGGAACGTGACACTCCGATCCCATAATACCGTGTCGGAACGTGACACTCCGATCCAATTATCTCATTATTTTATTTCGTCAAGCCTTCTTTAATCAAGGAGTCATTTTGATAGAGAGGGTTCAAGATTAGAAATTCAACAGTCTCATAATTTTAGGCCAACCACAAACCACACAATCAAGACATTCAACCACACAATAAACTACATAGGAGACTTTACAATATCATTCAATACATATCAATCGCTATTGAGAGTTTATCTATCAAAAACGAAATAAACCCTAACCTACCTCCACCAAAGAATCAAAGTCAAGCAACTAGTCCTCCAATGCCTTTCCTTTCCTTATTGCCTCCGAACTTCTCCAATTTATCAAGTATATGTGCATAACTTGTAGGCTGACGAGTCTATAAACACTCAATTTTGTTCCATGTTTAGCCTAGACCCAAAAACTCAACTAATTATATAATCAATTTTCTAAAATTCACACCTAAGTATAGCTCTTAATTCCCTCAATTAACATCATTTTAATGAAATATACATAATTCGATAACCCTAATATTTAATTACCTATATTAATATACCGAACTCAATTTATAAAAGTATGATATGCAACAAAAAAATCAATATCAAGCAACTGGTGTTCGACGTCTAACCAATTTATTATTATACTAAATGATCTAGCTTTTTCATCTAATCTGCCAATGATTGTCCAATCATTAATCAATGATGGCCACTAAAAATTTTTATTTCCCCTAACCCACAATTATAACCATTACAACTTAAAGTAATACTTTTTCAATTTCCATCAACTCTTAATTCCTTTTTCGTTCTTTTTCGACAGTATTCAATGATATAGTAATACTAATAATCAAATTGTAACATTAATTTATATGAGAATTTAATAGCTTAGAATATCACCTGATTCGTTGTTCTCTTCGTTGTCGAAGGTAAGGTTTCTCTCGATTAAACCTTTACTTCCCTTTTACAGTATATTTCTTCCTACTTATTATATAATTAATTATAAATGTGGTAAAATATATGCACTATTAACTTTAAGGTTATCTTCTATAACCACCAACTAAATAAATTATAAAAACTATCCCACTAATTACATAATTGTAGTTATAAATAGTCCAAAATACCCATAGAAAGTCTATCAAAGAAAATATTTATGAAATAAAAAGCTCTAGTACTTAAAAAGAACGAAATAGTGGTTACAACATCTGTCACACCCCGAGGCTATCCCCTGAAAGTAGACGTGGACATGGAACCTAGTATGACGAGTGACCCAAGAAACCCTACAAGCATATTATAAGAAAACTAAAGTAAATTGAAGCAATAAATACTATGCGGAATCCAATCATGAGATAATCTAAAATGATGGGAAGATACCTATATACTGTCTGAATAAACAATCTGAGAAAATGTTAATAACAACTAAAGATGAAACACTAAACTAAGACTGAAACTATTTATGTCTAAAATCAACCTCTAACTCACTAGAAGTGTTGGGACATGCCCCAGCTAAGTCTAGGAACACTGAAACTATTACTAAAATCAAAAGAAAACTTGTTTGGCATCTTCGAGAAATGAGAACTCGCCACTGATGTTATTGAACTTAAAGTCAGGAACCAATCTATGCATGATCTAGAAGCTTAGGACATGAACCTACATCACAAGAAGATGTAGCGCAGAGTATGCGCTATTACTTGAAAGGTACTGAGCATGCAGTATAGAGTAAATCTAAATAATAATCATAACTTAAGTAAAGTTTATACTGAGCAATGATATTATATAAGCATGATACTATACTAAAACATGAAATAACTGAATGCAATGTCCAAGTTCATAAGATACTGAGAATGAATACGAAACTGATAATATGGTCAATGCAATAGAATCTAATTGAACTATGGGAGCTATTAATGACCAACATAAAACTGCATGACCTAAATGTGGAGTCTGATGTATATGCCATATCGAGAGGACCCAATATACCCTGCCAGAGGTATAAAGGCATGACTAGCGTGATAACAAAAACGTTTCCTATAGAAGGGACTTACGACCTACGGGGCACTTAGTGTTGGGACATACGGGTGACTAACCTAGAACACTCGGTATTAAGTGTTTTTCCAACTGATTATGTAATTTAGCAATTTATAACTTAAATGCTGAAAATTCTGGATAGCTTAAATGTTGACATGCTAACAGAAAATGCAACATTAATGTACTGATAATGAAACATTTATAATTCAGCATGTATAATTGTTTGATCTAACCTAGCATGTGCAATTTATGAACTAGAAAAATTACAAACTAGGGTTTGTACTAAAACATGTTGAAGATCATGATATACTAATTAGGAATAGTAAAATAACTAATGCATGATAATTTGTTGAAATTCTAGAAACCCTAGGTCTAGTTAAAAATAACGGAATTAAAAGTTTGTTTGAATTATAGGAACCTAATGTGCGAAGGTAACCCACTAATGAAATCCAATATACCTGGTGATGAATTCCACAAAAAAATAGATTTTGGGGCTCAAACTGATGGAAAATTGATGTGTTCTTGGGAAGGGTTTGGTCTCCTCTTTCTCCTTCTTGATTTCTAAAATTTTATGAATTTGGGTGAATGATATGACTTGGGTAAGCTCCACTTATGTTTCTAGGCTAAAACTAACTAAAACTTCATAGTTTACGGGTTAAACGATATAGTTTAGAGGTCCAACACATAGTGAAAAACCATACGACCCTTGACTTAACTGTGGTCAGAATCACCAACAAACCAGACCGATGGACTTTCGATTGGCCAATGGTTCATACTGTCGACCATCGTTCGGATAGTGGGACTGAAATTTGGGGTATCGATCCATAGACCAGGACCACGGCCTGTGGCCTGGCATACGGTTTGTAGGTACGGTCGCGGGTCAACACTTAGAAAAATATTTGGATTGTTTCAGGGAGGGCTACAAGTGACCATCCACGGACCACCAGCACGGACCGTAGGTAACCTCACAGTCTGTAGGTGGTTCCCATCGGTGGCACCTATAGATTTAGAAATCTGCATGTGGTTGGTCTAGGACATAAATTTTACATTATCTCTCCCTTTGTAAAATCACTCGTCGAGTGAAGACTAAACTATTTAAAATGGAGGGAAAGAGTTGAATCCTACCACAAAAAAATTAATAAAACTAAATTGTAACTTAACTAAGTTCTAAGAACATACAAATATGTTGAAAACGTAAGTACAAACTGAAGGAACATGATACTATGACTGAATTTACGCCTGAATGACTGAAAAATTGAAGAGGGACTATTGCCTCAAGATGGAAGGAAAGAATTGAGGATACTTGACCTTCATGGCTTCATCTGCTTCCCAAGTAAATGAAGCGACTTTTTTGTTTCTCAATCTTTGAACCCGACATAAAGAATCTAAACTGGAACATCCTCATGAGTGAGAATATCTTTTACAGCCAAACTTTCTCAAGTACGATGGACAACGGATCACCTACATACTTTTTCAAGAACGAAATGTGAAAAATCGGATGCACTACTGTTAGTTCTGCTGGAAACTCTAACTCATAAGCCACCTTTCCAATCTTTTTTAGAATATTTTAAGGGCCTATATATTTAGGATTAATCTTCCCTTTCTTGAAAAACCTCATCATCCAGGAAAACTCAATCATCAACTTGGAACTCTAATTATCTTCACTTTACGTCTGCATAAGACTTTTGGAGACTCCAAGTTTTCTTAATATATCTCTAATGCGTTTCACTTCCTCCATAGCATCATTAACTGAATAAAGCCCTATCAAAGTTGCTTCACCTACTCATCCACCTTAGGAACACATAAGTGACAATCTCTCCCCAGGATAAAGCTCTTCTTTACGCGGATGAACTACACCTTCCAACTGAAGCAGTTTAGGATCACTATCTTTTTTTTCCTTAACCTCCGCTACTAATGAATATTGTGATCTTCCTGGGTTATTCCACCACCATCTGGCATGATCGTAAGACAATTCCTAAGCGAGCAAGAAGATGAACATCTTTTTCTAATTCATTTCTTTTTTTCTCAACATATACTACACTACCCATATATATCATCTTCTGGTCTTAAGGTAAGAGATAAATTGACCTACAGACACTGAGTTACTGCCCTTCCATTCTAATTTGGCTCGTTTTGAAACTAAAACTGAATGATCCTATTTCTACAATCAATTGAGGCATAACAGGACAGTAACCAATCAATGCCTAGATTGATATCGAAATCTACCATTTCTTACTTTACAAGGCTTGAGGTGTTTTTTGGAGAGACTTTGATAGGGTAATTTATGTATACCCGTCTAGCTATAACTGGGTCTCTAAATGGAGTAGAGACTGATAAGGGTTCTAATATATTTTTTGGGCTAACACCTAAGTTTATTGCTATATAGGGAGCTACAAAAGAAAAAGTAGTCCATGGATCTGACAAGACATAAATATCTAAAAGAAAGACTCGTAACGTAATAGTGACCACATTAGGAGAATCTTTCTGGTCCTGGTGAGAGTGGATAGCATGGAACTTGTTCTGGCGGTGACTGCCACCTGTACCATATGACACACCCTACTGATTTGGGCGACCTACTGGTGTACACTTAGCCATATTATTTTTACCTTCTTTACCCTTCTTGGCAAAAGGGCAATGCTTCACCCTATAACCAGACTAACCACACCCAAAGCATCATTCCTTTCCTACAATACACTCGCCTGGATGGTTCTTATCACACTTTGGACTAGTTGGGTAGGTCTTATTTCCTAAAACACTTCCTTGATACTTATATCCTAGTGCCCTAATATATAGTTCAATTAAAAATTGTAAGTGATTTCCACCACCGGATTTCTGCTGAGAGCACTCATAGTTCCCTGTTCCAGTTTTCGTGTTGACCCTAAATATTTCCCTAATCTTATCTCCCTCAACCTAATTATTGTTCTCATAAGTCATACTCTGAGCCAAAAGTTAGATAGCATTTAGAAGCTCTGCATTTGAAACCTTATTGTCTCGAACTGGAGGAACTGCGTTAGTGTTACGTGCAATAGCATTCCGTGGGTAAGCTCTATGAGGAGGCATGATCTGAACCACATAACATAGTTTTTGAAATGAGAAGTTAGATCATACCTGACGCATGATAAGAGTAGCAAGAAAGTGAAGTTTTCCTTAAACACCTCATATCCTACATCTCATTAGATGTGGTGCACTTCACACCTATGAAAATGTCTCTACTTAGTACGGCTTTTCAAACATCCTAGGTTACTCAAACCTAACGTTTTGATACCAACGCGGGCACGAGACCTAAGATCATGAGTGTCCCCAAGCTAACTTTGTAGGCATATCATAAACAAACTAAAGTAAACTAAAACAATAAATATTGTCCGTAAGCTAATCATGAGATAATCTGAAATGATGGGAAATATATATATATACTGTCTGAAAAAACAATCTGAGGAGAGTTTAATAAAAACTGAAGATGAAACTCAAAACTAAGACTAAAACTATCCATGTTTGAAATAGGCCTTTAACTAACTAGAAGTGTTGGGACATGCCCCATCTAAGTCTAGAAAAAACGAAACCAAAGACTAAAATCAAAAGAAAACATGTGTGACGTCCTTGATAAATGAGAACTCATCGCTGATGTTGCTGAACTACAGATCATGAACCGATCTATGCATGATCAAGAAGTTGAGGACCTGAACTTACATCACGAAAAGACGTAGAGCAGAGTATGCGTCAGTACTTTAAAGGTACGGAGCATGCATGATAGAGTAAAGTTTATTAATAATCATAACTGAACCAAAGCATACACTGAGCAATGATATGATATAAGCACGATTATCAAACTGAAAATAATGAACATGAAATTAGTGAATGCAATGAACAAGTTCATAACATTTTATACTAAATACAGAACTGGTAACATGGTCAATGCAATAGAATCTAACTGAACTGTGGGAGATACTAATGACCAACATAAAACTACATGACCTAAATGTGGAGTCCGACGCCACATTGAGATGACCCAATATACACTGCCAGAGGTATAAAGGCATGACTAGCGTGATCACAAAAATATTTACCATAGAACGACATACAACCTACGGGGCACGTAGTTTTGGGACCTACGGGAATATAATTTAGCAATTTATAATTGGAATGCTGAAAAATCTGGATTGATCAAATACTGACATGTTAAATGAAAACACAACATTAATGTACTGATAATGAAACCTTTATAACTGGGGCATGTATAATTGTTTGATCTGACCTAGCATGTGTAATTATTGAACTTAATGAACTACATAGATAGGGTTTTGAAATTATGAAGGATTTTATAATGAGACATACTAAAGATCATGATTTACTGATTAGGAATATTAAAGTAACTAATTCATGATAATTTGTTGAATTCTAGAAACCCTATTTCTAGTTGATAATAAGGGAATCAAGAATCTTACTGACTTTAGGGACCTAATGGGCGAAAGAAATCCACTAGTGAAACCCCACATACTTGGTGATGAATTCTACAGAAAAATCTTTCAATTTGGGGGCTAGAACTGATGGAAACTCATCGCGTTATTAGGAAGGGTTTGGTTGCCTATTAACCTCTTTGTGTTCTATATTTTATTTTGGTGAATGATCTAACTTTGAGTAAGTTTGACTTATGCTTCTAGGCTAAAATTTACATAAACTATGCAGTTTAGGGTTTAAATAATGTAACTTAGATGTCTAACGCATTGGAAAAACCAAACGACCCCTGACTTAATTGTTGTTGGGGTCACCGATGGTCTGTGCTTGTCAGCCATCGTTCGGCGACTGGGACTGAAATTATGGGTATCGATCCATGAACCAAGACCATGGTATGTGTCATGGCTTACCGCCCATAGGTACGGCCGTGGGTCGACACTTAGAGAACTTTTTAGACTGCTTCTAGGGACGGCTACAGGTTACAATCCATGGACCACCAGCACAGACCGTGCTTCACCTTACGGTCCATGGTGGTGCCCATCGGTGACACATGTAGCTTTTGAAATCTGAAATTTGGTCTATCTAGGATACGGGGTATTACAACATCTATGTAATATTCATTGAAATAAAAAAAGGACAGACCCATATGCCCGTGACAGAAGCATGAATGAAGAGTTCCTCATGAGTTCAAGATTGAGAGACAAAAAATGTTTATCATAAGGACAAACATGCATCACTCTATATAACATTGCACATCATTTGATTATCGTCGGTTGCGATTGTTGATATATTATTGTGGCTATTGTATTATAAGTCACAATGGTGGCTTTGATTATTCATGTTCAGGTGCAAAATTTTATGTTCTTTATGAGCTTAGTGGTATGGAGTGAACATTGTTAGATTGGGCTAATTGTTTCTTCCAGGTTGTAGGTGAGGAGGTTCCATTGGAGTGGATGAGTACTTGTGTTCAATATTGTTTTACTTAGAGTTAGTTGTTTGCTTGCTAAGAACTGTGTTTTTTGGTACTCACTCCCTTTCTTCTACATTTGTGTAGGTTACGAATCTGAATCACCTTGATTACTTTTTTTTCTCTTCTATGTGTAAGGATACAGTTAAAGAGTTTATGAGCTAGTTGCTTGTCATTTCGGAGGACACCTCCTACTCTTTTAGTATGTTTTTGTACTATTATAGAAATAAAGACATTCAGACTAGTATTTCTTACTTAGAGGCATGTACAAGTGACTAAAAGGTTTTGGAGTTATAATTGAGTTATGTTATCCACGGTGTGTTGTTGAGATTATGTTAATTTTTTATTTTGATTTACTTTCCCATTTATCTCTTAATTTGAATTTTAGGCTGACTTTTCTTGGTGGGATAAAACGAGTATCACGACGTCCATTTTAGATCGTGCCGCTCAATCTTTTCACTTGGAAAGTAACAAAAAATTGATGAAAATAAAATATTGGAAGTTAAATTTCTTACCAAAAAGGAAAGCAGCCACCAAAGAAAAGTTATTACAACATATGGAAACACCACTAATAACTTACTATTATGGTTACCTTATATCTTTTGCCATAACTGATGTTATAGTGTATTCTGAAATTAGCATATTAGAAGAAGAATAAAGTAGAAAAAGAGAGATTTTGAATAATTAATTTGTAATTAATGTGAACACGTAATTTTTGACCAAAACTTAATATATTTAACACCAATTTTTAAAAAAAGTTATATTAAAATAAATAAAAATAAATAAATTGTAAATTACTTTAATAATAAAATGTTGAATTTATGGTATTTGTTTTAAATCTTCAACTTTTAATTAGTTTAAAAAATAATGGTAGTATATATTAAGAAAAAGAAGAAAAAATAAATAAATAAAGAGTCCTAAATATTCAAATTACCTTCCCCTTATCTTAATTAACCTCAAACTCCCAAAAACTAATTTTCCTAAAAAATTTCTTTTGCTATTTAGTTTTTATTTTATTTTAGTTTTCTCTCACTCCCACTTATTGGTTTGCACGACTTTTTCTTTTTTAAAAAAAATAAATTCTTGAACGTGTATATTTACCTCTTTTTGGTTGTTTTACTGTATTATTATTATTGTTATTTAGTAGGTTATTATTTAATTATTTCTCAACCATAATTTCCTCAACAATATTTCAAATTAAATCCTAATTCCACTCTATTACGTTCCTTTTAATTAGCACCAGACTCTCACCCAAAAATATTATAAAAAGACACGTTCAGTTGAAAAGAGAAAAAAAAAGGAGATTGAAAGACGAGACAGAAAAACAAAAGCAAGAGCAAAAATCAAGGACAAGAAAAGTGAGTTATTCTTTTGAAATTTAGGTTAGATTTAGAATTTTTTTTGTGGTTCCAATTTGTGGCTCATTAAAGTTAATACTTGTTTATTAACTTTGGAAATCACTAGATTGTAGCAGTTATATTTTTTTGGTTAATCAATAATACGAGGTAACTCTAAATTCTTGAATTCTTGTATGATTTTAATGAAATGCTTGTAAGAAAGTTTAGTTCCAATCATATGAAATTCTTTTAATAGTGTGTTATTATATTATTATGAAATATCATTTTTGTGATTGATGTTATGAGTTATTTTTAGAATTTGCAAAAGCTTAAGAAAACGTTGCCAGAGATTCTTATTGTTAAGAATAAATCAATAAATAAATAATTTAAATATGCATCATGCATTATTATTATTATTATTATTATTATTATTATTATTATTGTTATTATTATTATTATTATTATTACTATTATTATTGTTATTATTATTATTATTATTATTATCTTTAAATGCGATTTACAATTTATATGAAATTCCACGATATTGAATAAGTATTTTTTTAATTTAATTCACTATATTTTTTCTTTTACTTAAAATTACTCTATTCTTGTTAGATTAGGATATAATCTAATGTTTAATTGATGAGCAACTCAGAAAAGCATTGCAAAATATACTTTAGCTTTTTTTTAATTTTTTTGATAAATAATAAATAATTTATCTTTAAATAAAAATAAGATAATTATCAATTTAATTTGGATTGTTAAATTATATAATTAAGAGGATATACGAATATTATTTATAGGTTTATGATAAAAAATAAAAAATATAATGAAGAATATTAATTGAAAAATAAATGAAAAGCATAAGAAGAAAGAAACAAATGATATTAATAAAAAAGCAACGTGAACAGAAAAGGAATAATTAAAAAAATGAATAAAAACACCATAGAAACAAAAAAAATAAAAAAAAAAGAGTAAAAAGAACAATGAATAAATAAATAATAGAATGTAATATATACATGAAAGAAAGGAAAATAGAAATAAAATAATAATAAAAAAGTTAACAAATATTATGTTTTTTTTTTAAAAAAAAAAGATAAAATATATAAAAAGTGAGTTTAAAAGAATGTCAACCAAAAATTAAAAAAATTATTACTTTCCTATAAAAATTTAAGAAAAAAAATACAAAAGATAATTAAAAAAAATGTGTAGCATTAAAAAAAAGAAATTAAAAAATAAAATTTTTCTTTGTAAAACTAATAGTAAATCTCTTAAAATTTTACCTCTTATTTAAAAATGTAACTAAAAAAAAACAATCCTAAAATTACCCAAACACTAAAATCTCTTTCCTATATAAATTCTACTTTCAAAATATTAGATATTTATATACATTCATTCATGTATGTATGTATATATATATA
>NC_028648.1:8930368-8940801 GCF_001406875.1 Solanum pennellii
TATATATATATATATATATATATATACATATATATATATATATACAAAAATACACACAAATGTTAATAAAAATGAACTAAAATAAACAGATGTTTCAAGTTTAAAATTAATGGACGTACCCTGAAAAAAATAAGATCATTTAAAATAAATAAGTCAGTTTAAAATAAGTTTAAAATAAATTTGGCAAATAAAAATTTATTATTAAGTTTAAATAATATAATATCTAAAATTAAGTCAAGTCATACTTTTCATTTGATTAAGGATTTAAATAAGGTGACTTGGAACACCAAAACTCAATTCCATGTGGCGACTCCGAATAATAATTATCCCTTTTCAAAAATGTCACTTTAATTGGAAAAACTCTTTTTCTTTCGAAACAAATAAAATTAAAATTTTGAGAAAAAAAAAAGGGGCGTGACAAATAAGAAAATGGTTTCTATTTTTAGAGTCAAATTATAACAATTTTGACTAACATTTTAGGATGTGTTTTTTAATTATATTTATATGCAAAAGATTGTAATTTATAGTACTTTTCATATAGTTTTTGAATATCTAAATCTTTTGTTTAAAATATTGAAATAATGTAATCTAATTTAACTTTAAAAATTAGTTAAATTGACTTTTGAAAACGTAACATGACAAATAAAAGTGTACGGAGGAAGTTATTAATATACTATTGAATTTCCCAAGGGAAAAAAGATATTTTAGCAATAAATTCAAAAGACCCGTGGAAGTTAACTCCCATTAATTTTTGAATTCTTAAATATAAAATTTTATTTACATTTCACATCACCCATAAAGTAGTGTTAGACCTCATTTGTTTCCATTGAATTTGAACACACATCTGAATATTAAGGCACACCCAAAGTACAGAAGTGATGAGAAATTGCTATGGCTGCCTGATTATCAACAAACACATGATTTCTTGTTGCTCAAAATCAAGATCTAACATAATCTTCCTTACCCAAAGAGCTTGATTAACAGTTTCAACAACAACTGTAAATTCAGCTTCGACAGTAGACTCTGCCACGATACCTTGCTGTTTGAGCACCATGAAAAACATCCCGAACTAAAGCTAAAACAATAACTTGA
This sequence comes from Solanum pennellii, assembly GCF_001406875.1. Classification (NCBI taxonomy): domain Eukaryota; kingdom Viridiplantae; phylum Streptophyta; class Magnoliopsida; order Solanales; family Solanaceae; genus Solanum; species Solanum pennellii. The sequence continues at coordinate 8,931,461 of NC_028648.1, forward strand.
AGTGCTTTTTCATGTCATCATCTTACCCAGGCCAATCACTATCAGAACACCCTTGCAACTTGAACTTTTGAATTTTCGCGAACCTAATACCGTAGTCCGAATTCCCTTGACATCCCTTATTATTCTTTTTGTTGCTTTCATGTGCATTTCACTTGCACAATTCAGAAATATAGACAAGACACTTACTACTTTCAGTATGTCGGATCTCATGGCAGTGAGATACACGAGACATCCAACCATACTTCTATAGCTTGCCTCGTCAACCTTGTCATTACTATCATCTTTAATCAATTTTTCTTTTTGATACATTGAAGTGTTCATAGGTTTGCAGTCTTCCATATTGAACCTCTTCATTGTGGATTTTACAAATCTACATTTCAAGAAAGTAAGACATTTCTCCCAAGTCTTTTAATTCAAAAACTTTCTTCATCTCAACCTTGAATTNTTCTCCCAAGTCTTTTAATTCAAAAACTTTCTTCATCTCAACCTTGAATTCAAGTATCATTTCAAGCTTGTTTACTGTTACAAGAATATCATCAACATAAAGTGATATAACCACAATACCAGAATCTCTTTTTTTTTTAATCAAATAGAGTTGATTCGCATGGGCTTTTCTTAAAATGTAAGCCTTACAAGTGATTATCAATTCGACTGTTCCAAGCCCTTCGAGCTTGTTTTAAATAATAAAGGGTTTTCTTCAATAGATACACTTTGTTGTCAATATCCTATTACATAAAAACCTTGAGGTTGCTTCACATGATTTTTCTCCCATAGAAAACCATTTAAAAAGCTTACTTGACATCTAATTGGAAGATTTTCCAACCTTTTTGAGCAACAATAACTAGTAACCGCCTTACAGTATCAAGCCTAGAACTGGAGCAATTTTTTCTGAATAACCAACTCCAAATATTTATGAGTGACATTTCACAACAATTTTTTCATTGATCTTGTTTACAAATCCATCAAGATTCAATTTCATGCGATAAACCAATCCCACACTAGTGATCTTCCTATGTTGTGGTTTTTCCACAAGCTGTCATTTCTCGCTCTTATCAATCATTGCAAACTCCTCCTACATTGTAGCTTTCTACTTGGTATGTGAAATTGCTTCTTCAAATTCAGAAGGCTCTAAATAGCCACATTGCATCTCTGGTATATGTCAAAGAGCGACCTTGTTCCTCTCACAAGTTGATCATCAATGTTCTCATCTGAATCTATTATATTTCTTATGATATTCTTCTAGTAACTACTTCCCAGTCCGATTTCTCATTCTCCATAAAAAAAATACGTGTATGCTTACCATAATTTTTCCTGTATGAGGTTGTGAAATTCTGTATGCTTTAGAGATTGTACTATGATCAATAGATACTCCATATTCAGCGTTCTTATCTAACTTGTCCCTCGTAACCTGTGGAATATGAGATATACACAAACAACCAAAGATTATTATGTTTTGTAAGGACGGCTTATACCCGTGCCATGCCTCAAAAGGTGTCTTTTCCTTCACGCCTTTTGTTGGCAACATGTTAAACAAAAAAAAATGTTCTTGTTAGCTACGTTATCCCATAACTTTTTTTGGTAAGCCCTTATCATATAATAAGCATCTCGACATGTCCATTACCGATAAGTTCTTCCTTTCACTGACACCATCTTGTTGTAGAGTATATGTAACAGTGAATTGATACTCAATTCCTGAATTTTCATTCTCTGATCTAACCATTTGAATGAAGCAACCACTTTGTGGTGAATCAATAATACGAGGTAACTCTAAATTCTTGAATTCTTGTATGATTTTTTAATAAAATGCTTGTAAGAAAGTTTAATTCCAATTATATGATATTATTTTAATAGTGTGTTATTATTATTATTATGAAATATCATTTTTGTGATAGATGTTATGAGTTATTTTTAGAATTTGCAAAAGCTTAAGAAAATGTTGGCAGAGATTCTTATTGTTAAGAATAAATAGATAAATAAATAATTTTAATATGTATCATGTATTATTATTATTATTATTATTATTATTATTATTATTATTATTATTATTATTATTATTATTATTATTATTATTATTATAATTATTACGATTATTATTATTATTATTATTAATATCATCTTTAAATGCGATTTACAATTTATATGAAATTCCATGATATTGAATATGTAGTTTTTTTTTATTTCATTTTCACTACATTTTTTCTTTTTATTAAATTTAGGAAAAATGCACAAGTAACCCCTCAACCCATGCCCGAAATCCTAGAGACACACTTATACTATACTAAGGTCCTATTACCCCCTTGAACTTATTTTATAAGTAATTTTCTACCCCTTTAAGGCCTATGTGGCACTAGTTTGAAAGAAAAAGACAATCAATGTTGGGCCCACAAGATAGTGCCACGTAAGGCGAAAAGGGGTAGAATATTATTAATAAAATAAGTTCAGGGGGGTAATAGGACCTTTGTATAGTATAAGTGTGTCTCTGAGATTTTGGGCATAGGTTGAGGGGGTACTTGTGCATTATCCCTTAAATTTACTCTATTCTTGTTAAATTAGGATATAAACTAATGATTAATTGATTAGCGACTCAGAAAAGCTTTGCAGAATATACTTTAGTTTTTTTTTGTTCTTTTGATAAATAATAAATAATTTATCTTTAACTAAAATAAGATAATTATCAATTTAATTTGGATTGTTAAATTATATAATTAAGAGGATGTACAAATATTATTTATAGGTTTATGATAAAAAATAAAAAAATATAATGAAGAATATTAATTGGAAAATAAATGAAAATTATAAGAAGAAAGAAAGAAATGATATTAATAAAAAAGCAACGTGAACAGAAAAAGAAAAAAAAATGAATAACAAAAAGCATAGAAACAAAAAAAAATCAAAAAAAAGTGTAAAAAAAACAATGAATAAATAAATAATAGAATGTAATATATACATCAAAGAAAGGAAAATAGAAATAAATAATAATACAAAAGTTAACAAAAACGTAAGTTTGTTTTAAAAAATATATATAAAGAGTGAGTTTAGAAGAATGTCAACCAAAAATACAAAATTATTACTTTCCTATAAAAATTAAACAAAAAAATACAGAAAAAGATACAAAAGATAATTAAAAAAAATGTGTAGCATTAAGAAAAAGAAATTAAAAAATAAAAATTTCTTTGTAAAATTAATAGTAAATCTCTTAAAATTTTACCTCCTATTTAAAAATGTAACTAAAAAAAACAATCCTAAAATTACCCAAACACTAAAATCTCTTTCCTATGTAAATTCTACTTTCAAAATATCAGATAATTATATGCATTCATTAATGTGTGTGTATATATATATATATATATATACACACACACACACACACACAAATACACACAAATGTTAATAAAAATAAACTAAAATAAACAGATGTTTCAAGTTTAAAATTAATGGATGTACCCTAAAAAAAAATTAGATCATTTAAAATAAATAACACAGTTTTCAAATAAGTTTAAAATAAATTTGGGTAAGTAAAAATTTATATTAAGTTTAAATAATATAATATTCAAAATTAAGTCAAGTCATATCAAAGTTAATAAAGCGACGGTGCTAGAACCACGGGACTCGAGGGGTGCCCAACACCTTCCCCTCGGTCAACAGAATCCTTACCCGGATTTTTAGTTCGCAGACCAATAAAAAAGATAAAGTTAAATTTTCTTTTGATTAGGGATTTAAATAAGGTGACTTGGAACACCAACACTCAATTTCACTTGGCGACTTTGAATAATAATTATCCCTTTTCAAAAATGTCACTTTAATTGGAAAGACAATTTTCTTTCAAACAAATAAAATCAAAATTTTTGAGGAAAAAAAAAGGGGCGTGACAGATGGCGATCCCATTGGGGATTAACTAGAATTTGAGCTTTAAATATTGATTTATGTATGACTATCATTTATTTATTTACGTTTTGAGATATTGTATTTATTTGTCCTAATGTGCTAATTGTCTACTGATATACCGTGGTTTCATGGTATAATTAATACTCTTTCCTTAAGTTTAGTGTGTCCGAAAGCCTTTTTGTTCTAATTTTTATATAAGTTTCTCTTTGTTTTGCAGGAAATCTGTCCAAAGCTGAATGCGGAGATTTTGAGCGAAAAAATGCAGAAGAGACCACCTACGGAGCTTGTGACGGTCCGTCGAGCCTGTGACGGTCCGTAGGTGGCAGCGTAGTGAAGCTGCTGAAGGAAGATGGGGAAGTCTGACCAAGTGTGGGGTTACGAAGATTGTGACGGTCCGTCATGTCTATGACGGTCCGTCCTGCAGTTCGTCATGGAGTTCAGAGAAGTAATCTCAGTACCCAGATTCCAAGAGTTGAAGTGTTTTGAAACGAAGGCCCTCGACGGACCGTTGTGCCTATGACGGTCCGTCATACATGCCGTCGAGGGTGGTGAAGAGAGCAGTAGAAGAAATTTCACAAGTATGGGACGACGGAGTCCATGACGGTCCGTCGTGACCACGACGATCCGTCGTGAGGTCCATCGACGCAGCCGCGTTTTGGCAGATTTCCAGCAAATAGAGTCCTTGTTTAATTAGGTTTTTATTTTTTTTATAAATAGTTCGAAAAAAACCTCGTTTTTGAGATTAGACTCTGTTAGTTTAGACATCATATTATTAGACTCTTTGTATTAGTGTTAGACTTTGGATTATCATTGATTGTTGGTGATTTGTGGTGATTACTCAAGCAAACTTTTGGATTTTACTCTTTCTCATTGAAGTAAGTACATGAATTCTTATCTACTATATTTGAATATTGTGTTTATGGCTATGAGTAACTAAACTCCATAACTAGGGTTGTGGGAACCATAGGCAAATAATGAGATAAACCCTAACTAAAATAACAATTCTAGAATAGTGTCTTGCATGTATTAATAATTCTTTCGCTTAGAAGTCTTTTTAACGGATGGCCAACGTTAGAACTCGCCTTAATGCTACTTGACGGACCAAGGAGGTAGATAATAGGAAAAGAATTATCAACATAGATTTAGTGTATACTATCTAATAGGCTAGTATTGATTGGTACGAGGTAATAACTTAGTCAAATATCGAATACAATGCTTCATATGAGGTAAAGGTGAGAGTTAGTATAGCAACACACGTAGCCGTACCAAGGTGCAGAGTGAAATTTTCTAGATGCCGGACCAAGGATTTAGAAATACATAACTTATCACTTTGCATGCAAGATACTAGGAAAGAATTGTTATAGTTAGAATTATCAAGTTATGAACCTGTGGGGAACACGTAAACCCTAGTTACTTTTATTAATTGATTAAAATCCAACATTCAAAACTGTTAAGTGTCTCTTTCAAGTTCGTTATTTATTTTCACTCATTTAGAAATATAAACCCCCCTTTTATTGTTTTTACTTTCCAAGGAAGTCATTGACCAAACAATAGTAATAACAGGTTGAAGTTAAGTCTAGACTATTTTCCTCGTGGGAACGATCCCAACCTCACTAGTTGGGTTATTTACTTGACACGACCGCTTTACTTCTTATTTGAGAAGTAAGTTTGAGCGTATCATCTACTTATTTAATGTATGATATTATTTGAATTGCATATAAATTGTCTTTTCTCACGCATTTTACTGAGTCTTCAACAATAATATCACAGGAATTGCAACTACGCACCCCACTTCTGTCAAGATAACAATGGATCTTCGGTCCATGATGAAAGATTTTTAGTCACACATATTTAATATAGGGAACACCCATGCACAAAGCCGGAAAGCGCTGTTACCGGTATGTTGCTACTCCCTAACTCGAGTTGTCTGCTCGTGTTAAAGCCAATCTAGATACTTTTTTCCATGAGTTTAAGCTTGATAACTGAAACCAAATATGGTTGTTCCTAGTAGACTTTAATATTTGAATCATTTACATATAATTTAATGAAAGACTCTACAAATGATCGGATCTATCTAGGATAGATAACTCAATTTACCATTTTAAAATAAAATCAGAACAATAGAAAAAGGTTCTTCTTTTACAATGTAAAGTTCACAAAAAGAAATTGTAAAAGTTTTCTTATATTACTTTTAACGAAGAAAAGAGTTGAATTTGTCAACAAATTTCTAACAAAAATTATTTAAGTGTTTAATCTGAATGAACTACGCACACCTGATTCTCACCTTGATGAGATACGTAGGCAAACTTCCTTAGGTTCGCTGATCCTTATTTAAAAATTAAAAAATTCAAAAAATATTTTAATTATTATTTAAAAATCTAAAAATGAAATAATATGTGTATATATTAAAAAGGAAATTTGTCCTTACGAAAACATATTCTTACTTATATTTTGAAACTACGTTAGACCTAATTCTTGTTTTAACAATATACGTAGGCAACCTTATTGTGAGGCTCGGTCCAACGGGGAAAAAATCTAAAAATCTTCGTCACATAAACTGGGGCAAAAAATAATATAGATTTTTTCATTGAGTTGGTTGGTAACAACATGCTTAGTATTATGCATAAGGAAAAAAAAAGTGCTAAACTATTTGGCAAAAAAGATCAACTTTGTTGTGACCTATAGCCTTCTATTGGCATCTCTCAATATATTTATGTCAAACTTGAGAAATTATCTCGTTTAAAGTTATGGATAAAATAAATTTGACCTCATTGTTTCAAATGCATTTTGTGTTGAGCTTTAGACGTAAAATTCAAAGACATGATTTTGCTGATTTAGAACTTGGCCCGAATGTTGGTTCAGACGAAATTTTGAGCAATATTTAATTTGAGAAAGGATTATAGGATTTCTTTGAATCGATTGTGCCTTTCAAGCCTACCGAATGACATGTTATCCATAGAACTCCCATTTCGACCCTGAAAGCTTTTTATTTGAATAACCACATCTTAGCATATACCTTTTCAGTGTATAAATGCACTAATCCCTTTATCTCACCTCCTTGAGCGCACTATGAAATAACTACATAACATCAAAAACCTAAGTTGGGTAACAAAGTGAAAAAGACCAAATATGTCCCGAAAAAAAGATAGAATGAAAAAATAAAAAAAAATCTCCAACAAAAAGGAGAGAAAATCATAAAAAAATGAAAAAGACCTTACAATAAAACAAAGGTCAAATGCAAAAATGAAAAAAAATATTGAAAGCATTGTGCAAATTTTAGGGAGAAAATAGTCACTTTATCTCGAATTAATATCCTACTTTTCCCTAGGACTACACTACAAGTCAATGACAAGTCTTATTTGATCTCATTTTTTATGTTCTCAACTTAGTGGATGCTTTAATGAGGGTCAAGCATATGTATCTCAATCTCATGCATTGATATCTTTCTAAGTGTGAGTTTGTTTCAAAAATGTCCTACGATCTAAATTATTATATTGTGTGAAGTAGGACTTTCATATGTTGAGAGTGCAGTTGAAACATGATTGTATCCCTTAATTTTGGCAAGATAAATTGATTTTGTAATTACTTAAGCATATTTGAGATACAATTTGAAACTATATAAATTACTAAATGTTGACCTCAAATTTGTTTGAAAGTAGTTGAATGTGGTTCATATGCATAATACTAATTGTTGGTACCAACTAAAGTCAAGGCACTATAAAACATGAACTGATTTATTTTCCAATTTTTTCATTTTATTTCTACAAATAAATCAAGAAATTTTTTTAATTATTAGTGAACTACGTTTACCTGATTCCTAAGAGGATACGTAGGCAGCCATTCATTGAGGTTCAGTCTAATCACTCAATAAAATAATGATCATGCTATTTCAAATCTCCGAAGGTTGAAAGATGACATTGTAGCCTATGGTATGTCATAAAAAAATAAAAAAAAATAAGAGGGTCTTATGAGTGAAAACTCTCACGAGAACCATAAGACGACAGTAAAAAGATAAGAATGTCTACTTGGTAAAAAATCACGAATGACACCTTTTATAAAATGATGACATTCCGTCTTGGCATGAGCACAATCAAGATAGAAATAAAGTTTTAGGCTGAAAGAGCTATAAAGACAAATCGTGCAAGTAATTCGCTGGAGACAAACGTCGCGATGGTAAATTTTTGAATCCTTGTCTCTCATATAATATGCAAAAAAATAAAAATAAAAAGGATTTTTTTTCTTACTAAAATCTGGGGCATTTTATTTTATTTTTAGATTAGTCAATTTACTAATAAAAATAAAATAAAATAAAATAATAATAATATAAGTAAAAAAAATAATCCCTGGTTGCATATAGTGTACAATAACCCTATTTTATTTTCACAGGGCACAATAACCCTTGGTTGCATATAGGGCACAATAACCCATATCCTATTTTTCATGTCTTCACATGGCACAATAATCCCTGGTTAGAGATAGGGCACAATAACCCCTATCCTATGTTTTCATGTCTTCACAGGGCAAAATAACCCCTGGTTGCATATAGGGCGCAATAACTCCGATCCTATTTTTCATTATTTCACAAGGCACAATAACTCATGGTTGCATATAGGGCACAATAACCCCTATCCTATATTTTCTTGTCTTCACAGGGTACAATAACCCCTATTTTGTTTTTCATGTCTTTACAGGGCAAAATAAGCTCTGGATTGCATATAGGGCACAATAACCCCTATCTTATTTTTTTTATGTCTTCATAGGGCACGATAACCCCTGGTTGCATATAGGGCACAATAACCCCTATTTTATTTTTTATGTCTTCACAGGACATAATAACCCCTTGTTGCATATAGCGCACAATAACCTTTATCCTATTTTTCATGTCTTCACAGGGCACAATAACCCCTGGTTGCATATAGGGCACGATAACCCCTATTCTATGTTTCATGTCTTCACAGGGCACAATAACTCCTTGTTGCATATAGGGCACAATAACCCCTCTTTTATTTTTCATGTCTTCAGAGGGCACAATAACCCCTATCATTTTTTTATGTCTTCACAGGGTAAAATAACCCCTGGTTGCATATAGGGAACATCAACCCCTATTTTACTTTTCATGTCTTCAGAGGACACAATAACCCCTAGATTGCTTATAGGGAACAATAACCCCTATGTAACGACCTGTTTAGTCGTTCAGAGCTGCAGATTTTATTTCTGGAAAAACTGGCTGAGACGACGGAACCCACGACGGACCGTCATGGACACGAAGGACCGTCGAGGGGGTCTCATTCCAAAACACTTAGAATTCTGAAATTTGGGTACTAAAATCGACTCTCTGAACTTCGTAAGGAAATGGCAGGACGGACCGTCGTGGGCACGACGGACCGTCACAGACTCTTCAAGGAAATTGAGTCTCTGAACTCTGTGACGGAGCAGCAGGACGGACCGTCGCAGGC
>NC_028648.1:8954323-9045501 GCF_001406875.1 Solanum pennellii
TTCTACTAGAAAACACTCGACACAACAGCCACAACAGTCAACAAATCCCCAACAGCTCACACAGGCGCAATCAAAATTTCAAAAATTCAAAATAGCAGTCACACAAACTGAAAATTTAGTCCAAACATAGTACTAATATTTCACATTCAAGTAAACAAAATAATAGCTAGTAATCAATTCTTGCGAGTTAACGATTCTGGTTTCTTGTTTCCAAACAACGTTTAACATGATTTCTTAAGGAGGCAGTTCCATTATAGTGCGAATGGTAATAAGCAACACGACCACAATGAATACATTTCACTGTCCACGATCCATCTTCTTTTTCTTCAAGTTTTTCATAGTGATTCCAAATAGGTGATCGAGCATTAGAACCATGAAGTTGAGGCATGATGAAATCTGATGAACAAAGAAACAGAGAAAGCATTAGATATTTTAATGATTAAAATGAAAGATTAGTCAAGATAAAGTGATAAACTGATACAGAACACCAAATTCTACTGGGAGCTTTGCACAAATATTTGTATCAACCATAATATTACATACCCATTACTCATTAGTCATCAGAAAAGAGAAGTCAATCATAAATCATGCATAAAGACAAGATAATAAATAACACATGTATGATGTAATATAAGAGACCACCTCAATAGTAAGACATCTACCTTCTTTCCTTTAGTAGAGTTAGTGAAGGAAACCTCCAATTTTACATCTCATCAATGCAAAGTTCGTTTCCAAGTTTTGCCAAATCTAAAGACAAATATAACAAGTCAAGGCTCAAGACTTAAAAAATAAAAATATAGAATAAACTATTCACAGTTTTACATCAATAAGGTTCTTTTTTTACCTTCTTCAAGTTGCTCAAGAAAATCTAAATCTTCCTCAATACTTATGGGTTGTGGCTCACTTCGAAGCCAATCTTGAAGGCTCACTAGAGCTTGTACCAATTTAGGAGTTAATGAACTCCTAAACGAATCAAGTATGCGTCCAACAGTACTAAAAGCACATTCAGACGCCACACTTGAAACGGGAATAGACAACACATCTCGAGCCATCTAAGAAAGAATTGGAAATCTAGGGGAGTTAACTTTCCACCAAAGCAATACATCAAAATCTGATTTTCCAACTTCAATTTCTTCATCAAGATACTTAACTAATTCTGACTTTGAACTTGCTCCTCCTTTTTCAGATGTATGTTTTTGTAATTCCTCAAAAAAATTTCCAAATTCTCCTCCAGACCTTGAATCAACAGACCTTGAATCAGAAGTATCCACCTCAGTTGAAGAAAATTGGCCATTTTTATCAGAATCAACAGGCTTTGTATACTCATTAAACAAAGATTCCATGTATGTTCGCACACCGATTTCTAAAGCAGCCCCTTTTTCTCCAAACATCTTCCTAAGTGCAAAGCCAAGAGTGATAAATTTGTGACGAGGATCCAAAACACATGGTATAAAAACCATTTTATTCATTTTTTCAGTATCACCCCAATATTTATCAAATTTCTCCTTCATATTTTCCGCCATTTTAGCCAAAACATGATCTTCATTTGATATCAATTGATTCAAGTAAACACCAACTTGACAAATTTCAAGAAAATGAAGATTTGATGTAACATATCGTGATCCAGATATCTTCAAAGTAAGATTAAAAAACATTTCAAGAAATTTTGTGATTCGCTTTACGCCCTCCCAATCACTACTCAAAAGTGTACCTGTAGAATTTTTATCCACCATATCAACAAACTTAAGATGTAGTGTCAAGCCAATATCACGATCGGCGTACTCTACAATTGCACCTTCATATTCAATTACCCGCTTCAACATCATGTAGGTTGAATTCCACCTTGTAGGAACATCCAAGCATAAAGACTTTTTAGCAAGATTTTCATCTTCACAACATTCTTGAAACTTTTTCCACCTAGCAGGAGATTGTCTGATGTATCTCACTGCTTGCCTAACTCGTTCAATAGATACATTTGCTTCTTTTGTACCGTCTTGAACAATAAGATTTACAATATGAGCCATACACCTTATATGAAGGTGACTACCACCCATTAGGTTGGTCCCCCATTTAGTTAATTGCTTAGACAACTCAGTTATTGCCACACTATTTGAACCAGCATTATCAACTGTAACGGTGAAAATGTGATGCAATCCCCACTCATGTAAGCACTTACTAATAGACTTTCCAAGATCTTCACCTCTATGACTAGTGATTGGACAAAAATTGATAATTCTTTTATGCAAAGTCCAATTTTTATCAATCCAATGAGCAGTAATGACCATATAATTAATTCTTTGGATGGAAGTCCAAGTATCAGTGGTTAAAGACACCCTTTGTTTTGTTCCCTTAAAAAAAGCCATCAACTTATGTTTTTCTTCATCAAAAAGATTAAAACAATCACGAGTCACAGTGGTACGAGAAGGAATGTGGAAACAAGGTTGTGCTACTTTCATAAATTGTTTAAAACCTTCTTTTTCAACAAATCTAAAAGGAAGTTCATCAATAATTACCATACGACACAAGGCCTTTCTACACTCTTCCTGATCAAATTTCCATGGAACAACAACTACATCACCCTTGTTACCACCTATCATTGGTTGAAATGCTAATCTTGATTGTCTAATATCAATGTTATAAGGCATCTTAGGGCATTTGGATATATGAGTAAGCATTGATGTCGTACCATGTTCTTTTGTATCAGCAAAATACTCTTTCTTACAGTAGTTGCAAACACCCTTTTCATTTCCATCAGAATCAGTTTTACGAGAAAAATGATCCACGCACGAGATCTTTTTTTCCTCCCTTTCTTTACTTGAGACTCAACAATTTGACTTTGATATATTGCATTAGAATTAGAAGCTCCACTTTCACCAACAACCTTATCAGTTATGACATTTTCAGCCATGATACTTTCACCAAAAACTGCGAAAAGATATGCCATAATCGTTTATTGAACATATCAGTTTTGCTGCTTAATATGTGAATGCATAATTTGATCAAAAAGAGTGAAAAGACAAAGACAAAATTTCCAGTTTAATACTAAAGAACAAGACTTCACCATTTTCACTATTCCTAATCTTTATGAGGAACTTCTTATCATCTTCCATAAAATGTTAATTTTTTCATTATTAAACAACTTACACCACAAAAAGGCAAAACTAAAAAGAAAAAACTAAAGTCATTATATTTTTTAATACTGATATTAATTATTGTAAAGACTTGACCTTTTCCATTATTCCAAACCTCTGTCGAGAAACTTGTTATCATCTTCCTAATTTATGACATATAAGTGTACCCTTTTAATTAACCAAATTGATAACTTATTCTGTAAATTGATATAAATTTGTAGCCCTACCTGAGAAATTGAAGAAAAAAATCGTAACAATTTAGAAGAAAAACATACAAAAGGCCCTGAGACATCAAAGATATAAGCAGTAAAGAAGAGAACCACACTCTAACATCTGATATCACGAACTCGAAGGATACAAACTACACTTCGTTAAACAAGTTAGAGTTCCAATTTGTGAACTACTGATCATTGCCCCATATAAGCTCAGCACACAGCCACACATACCATAATCAATTAAATTGCTTCACAAATCCACATGTTCTTGTAAACAAATAATGCACCATGAAATCATATACAACACAGCGAGAAGGGTAAAAGATACAACACAGCGTGAAGGGTAAACACATAATGCACCATGAAATCATTGTTAGTCGTTAGTCGTTACCTTGTGAGACCGATATGCACCCCTAGACCCTAGTTGTCGCCTCGCCGGACGCCTGACTGGAGTGGAGAGTTGGTTAGTCGAGTTCCGTCCTCGCCTCACCGGAGTTTCGAAATTGGAGTCTGGAGAGTGGAGACTGGAGTGGGGAGAGCGGCGGAAGCAGAAGGACGAAGCCACGAAGGTTTCTCCTTTCTAGACTTTGTGTTTGTAACCTAGAATAAGAAAATTAGAAAATAAATTTAGGGGGAAATAGTCGGGTAATCGGGTGACCCGGTATATTTCCTTCCCAAACCCGTCACCCGAACAGGTAATCCAATTAAAAAAATTACTGAACCGGTCCCCGACCCAATTACCCAATAGCCCGACCCGTTAACCCAATAAACCGAAAATCGGGTCGGGTTATTGGTTTTACCCGTTTTTTGCACAGCCCTAATTAGAACCATACTTTCACCCAAAAATATTATGAAAAGACACGTTAGTTGAAAAGAGAAAAAAAATGGAGATTGAAAGACGGGAGAGAAAAAAAAAAGCAAAAGCAAAAATCAAGGAGAAGAAAAGTGATTTATTCTTTTGAAATTTAGGTTAGAGTTAGAATTTTTTTCTTGGTTCTAATTCGTGGCTCATTAAAGTTAATACTTGTTTATTAACTTTGGAAATCAGTAGATCGTAGCAGTTATTTTTGTGGTGAATCAATAATACGAGGTAACTTCTAAATTCTTGAATTCTTGTATGATTTTAATGAAATGCTTGTAAGAAAGTCTAATTCCAATTATATGAAATTCTTTTAATAGTGTGTTATATTATTATAATGAAATATCATTTTTGTGATTGATGTTATGAGTTATTTTTAGAATTTGCAAAAGCTTAAGAAAACGTTGCCAGAGATTTTTATTGTTAAGAATAAATAAATAAATAAATAATTTAAATATGAAACATGTATTATTATTACTACTACTACTACTACTACTACTATTATTATTATTATCATCGTCATCTTTAAGTGCGATTTACAATTTATATGAAATTCCATGATATTGAATAAGTATTTTTTTAAATTCAATCTTCACTAAGTTTTTTCTTTTTATTAAATTTACTCTATTCTTGTTAGATTAGGATATAAACTGATGCTTAATTGATTAGCGACTCAGAAAAGCTTTGCAGTATATACTTTAGTTTTTTTTTTATAAATAATAAATAATTTATCTTTAAATAAAAATAAGATAATTATCAATTTAATTTGGATTGTTAAATTATATAATTAAGAGGATATACGAATATTATTTATAGGTTTATGATAAAAAATAAAAAATATAATGAAGAATATTAATTAAAAAATAAACAAAAATCATAGGAAGGAAGAAAGAAATGATAATAATAAAAAAGCAACGTGAACATAAAAAGAATAATAAAAAAATGAATAAAAAAAAGCATAGAAACAAAAAAAATAAAAAAAAAGAGTAAAAAGAACAATAAATAAATAAATAATAGAATGTAATATATACATGAAAGAAAGGAAAATAGAAATAAAATAATAAAAAAAATTTTAAGAAAAGCGTAAGTTTTTTTAAAAAAAATATAAAAAAAGAAATATAAAGAGTGAGTTAAAAGAATGTCAACCAGAAATAAAAAATTATTACTTTCCTATAAAAATTTAAGAAAAAAAAATACAAGAAAAAAAATACAAAGATAATTAAAGAAAATGTGTAGCATTAAATAAAAAAAAGAAATAAAAAAATAAAAATTTTCTTTGTAAAACTAATAGTAAATCTCTTAAAATTTTACCTCTTATTTAAAAATGTAACTAAAAAGAACAATCCTAAAATTACCCAAACACTAAAATCTCTTTCCTATATAAATTCTACTTTCAAAATATTAGATATTTATAGACATTCATTAATATGTATATATATATATATATACTCACACACACACAAATACACACAAATATTAATAAAAGTAAACTATAATAAACGGATGTTTCAAGTTTAATATTAATGGACGTATCCTGAAAAAAAATAAGATCATTTAAAATAAATAAGTCAGTTTCAAATAAGTTTAAAATAAATTTAGGTAAAAAAAAATTATTATTATGTTTAAATAATATAATATCCAAAATTAAGTCAAGTCATATCAAAGTTAATAAAGCGACGGTGCTGGAACCACGGGACTCGAGGGGTGCCTCACACCTTCCCCTCGGTCAACAGAATTCCTTACCCGAATTTTTATTTCGCAGACCAATAGAAAATATAGAGTCAAATTTTCTTTTGATTAGGGATATAAATAAGGTGACTTGGAACACCAAAACTCAATTCCACGTGGCGACTCTGAATAATAATTATCCCATTTAAAAAATGTGACTTTAATTGGAAAACCTCTTTTTCTTTCGAAACAAACAAAATCAAAAATTTTTGAGAAGAAAAAAGGGGCGTGACAATTAAGAAAATGGTTTATATTTTTATAGTCAAATTATAACAATTTTGACCAACATTTTAGGATGTATTTTTTAATTTTATTTATATGCAAAAGATTGTAATTTATAGTTTTTGAATATCTAAATCTTTTGTTTAAAATATTGAATTAATGTATTCTAATATAACTTTAAAAATTAGTTAAATTGACTTTTGAAAAATGTAACATGACAAATAAAAGTGTACGGAGGAAGTTATGAATATACTATTGAATTTCCCAAGGGAAAAAAGATATATTAGCAATAAATTCAAAAGGCCTGTGGAAGTTAACTCCCATTCATTTTTGAATTCTTAAATATAAAATTATATTTATATTTCACATCACCCATAAAGTATTGTTAGACCTCATTTGTTTCCATTAAGATTAAGAGGTCTGAATTTGAACACACATCCGAATATTATGATTTGAGAGTTTTGATCTGAGTATATATCCTAATATTAAGATGTGGTCTCTAAATCTGAACACTAAATAATAATTTTGTTTGATTTTAATATTTGAATGTGCAAGTGAAATTGAACATTATATTAATAAATATTATAAAAATTTTCATTTCAACAAAATATATCACTTTTGATTAAAAATAATTTAAAAAGTTTCAACAATCATGATTTGGGGTACTATTTTTTCATTCAAAAACCTTGATAAATAACAATACACAAAAAATGTTATTGCAACTAGTGTTCTTGACACACGTCAATGCACGAATATTATTAATATAAAAAATTTGTTGAAAGAATTTTTGAAAAATTTACTAGTTCAAGAGGGAAAATGGTGTTTGATTGAGAAAAGAGAGAAAGAAAATTTCTAGTTATGAGATAAAAAGGCACACCCAAAGTAGAGAAGCAATGAGAAATTGCTATGGCTGCCTGATTATCCACAAACACATGATTTCTTGTTGTCCAAAATCAAGATCTAACATAATCTTCCTTACCCAAAGAGCTTGATTAACAGTTTCAACAGCAGCTGCAAATTCAGCTTCGACAGTTGACTATGCCACGATACCTTGCTTTTTGAGCACCATGAAAAACATCCTGAACTAAAGCAAAAACAATAACTTGAAGTGCTTTTTCATGTCATCATCTTACCCAGCCCAATCACTATCAGAACACCCTTGCAACTTGAACTTTTGAATTTTCGCGAACCTAATACCGTAGTCCGAATTCCCTTGACATGCCTTATTATTCTTTTTGTTGCTTTCATGTGCATTTCACTTGCACAATTCAGAAATATAGACAAGACACTTACTACTTTCAGAATGTCGGATCTCATGGCAGTGAGATACACGAGACATCCAACCATACTTCTATAGCTTGCCTCGTCAACCTTGTCATTACTATCATCTTTAATCAATTTTTCTTTTTGATACATTAAAGTGTTCATAGGTTTGCATTCATCCATATTGAACTTCTTCATTGTGGATTTTACAAATCTACATTCCAAGAAAGTAAGACATTTCTCCCAAGTCTTTCGATTCGAAAACTTTCTGTATCTCAACCTTGAATTCATGTATCATTTCAAGGTTCTGTACTGTTACAAGAATATTATCAACATAAAGTGATATAACCACAATACAAGAATCTTTTTTTTTATCAAATAGAGTTGATTCGCGTAGGCTTTTCTTAAAATGTAAGACTTACAAGTGATTATCAATTCAACTATTCCAAGCCCTTCAAGCTTGTTTTAAACAATAAAGGGCTTTCTTCAATAGATTCACTTTGTTGTCAATATCCTATTACATAAAAACCTTGAGGTTGCTTCACATAATTTTTCTCCCGTAGAAAACCATTTAAAAAGATGACTTGACATCTAATTGGAAGATTTTCCAACCTTTTTAAGCAGCAATAACTAGTAACCGCCTTACAGTATCAAGCCTAGCAACTGGAGCAAAGTTTTCTGAATAATCAACTCCAAATATTTATGAGTGACACTTCACAACAAGACTTTCATTGATATTGTTAACAAATCCATCAACATTCAATTTCGTACGATAAACCCACTTCACACCAGTGATCTTCCTATGTTGTTGTTTTTCCACAAGCTGCCATTTCTCGCTCTTCTCATTAATTGCAAACTCCTCCTACATTGTAGCTTTCTACTTGGTATATGAAATTGCTTCTTAAAATCCAGAAGGCTCTAAATAGCCACATTGCATCTCTGGTATATGTCAAAGAGCGACCTTGTTCCTCTCACAAGTTGATTATCAATGTTCTCATATGAATCTAGTAGATTTCTTATGATATTCTTCTGGTAACTTCTTCCCAGTCCCATTTCTCATTCTCCATAAAAAAATACATGTATGTTTACCATAACTTTTCCTGTATGAGGCTGTAAAATTCTGTAAGCTTTAGAGATTGTACTATGATCAATAGAGACTCCATATTCAGCGTTCTTATCTAACTTGTCCCTCTTAACATGTGGAATATGATATATACACAAACAACCGAAGATTATTATGTTTTTTAAGGACGGCTTATACCCGTGCCATGCCTCAAAAGGTGTCTTTTCCTTCACGCCTTTTGTTGGCAACATGTTCAGCAAAAAAAATAGTCTTGTTAGCTACTTTATCCCATAACTTTTTTGGTAAGCCCTTATAATATAATAAGCATCTCGACATGTCCATTACCGATAAGTTCTTCCTTTAACTTACACCATTTTGTTGTGGAGTATATGTAATAGTTAATTGATTCTCAATTCCTGAAATTTCACAAAATTTTTTAAATTAATCAGATGTTTACTCGGTACCATTCTCTGATCTAACCATTTCAATGCAGCAACTACTTTAATTTTCTACCAAAGCTTTGAATATAGAGAACATTTCAATTACATCAGATTTGAACTTGAGAAAATAAATCCAACACAATCATTTCATGTTATTAATGAATGCTATAAAATATTTACTTTCGTTAAGAGAGTAGTCTTATGTGGTCCACAAAAACTAGTAGGGACTTATTGAAGCTTCACTGATGCTCTCCAGTCTGCCTTGGGAAAAGGCATCCTACTTTACTTTCCCAATTAACATGTATTGCAAGCTGCGTGTTTATCCTCCATAAGTGGTAGTCCTCGAACGATATCTTTCTTCAGTATGTAGAAGAGTGTCCAGTGACGGAAATTTCCTAGTCTCTTGTTCCATATATTTGTTTTCATCTCTTGGCTCGGATAGGCAACCAATTTTTCCTCCATTGAATCAAAGGTAAAGATTTTTCCTCTCATTTTAAGTTGACAGATTTTTTGGCCCTTTGGATCAAAGATCACACACTTCATGTCCTCAAACGTAAGTTTGTTCTAATTCACCAAAAGTTTCCCTATGCTCAACAAATTTTTATCAAGTTCAGGAACATAAAGTACATCTGAGATTAACTTTGTACCTGATTAGTTAACAATAGCTACTGTACCTTTCCCTTTAGTTGGAAGGTAATCTCCATTGTGAAACCTTACTTTGTAGAAGCCCTAAAGTCAATGAGCATAAATTCTTGTGGCTATGCTGGAATGGTGTCCTTATTATGCAATGAAATGCCAAAAGGAAAAGAAATGGCATGATGTATTCATAACTATCTTGTCTACAACTAAAACAATGGCTGCTTGCTTTTCTAAAGAAGTATTTATTGATATGATGCTTTGATTAATGTTGATACTTCACTTTTATTGTCTATACATCCAAACATTCATTTACACATATAATTGGGCATACATCATGATTAAGAATGTTAGCTTTTCCTTTTTTTTTTGTAAGCAATGGTAGACAGAGGTGCTAATTTTATCAACAATATGAAGATATGAGTATCTAGTCTACTATTGCTCCCAAGAAAGAAGGAAACACCGACATTTTTAATCATGATGTATGCCCACTTATATGTCTAAGTAAATGCTTGGATGTATATACAATGAAGTGAAGTATCAACATTATACAAAGCATCATATCAATAAACATTTTTATATTAAAGAAACTAAACATTGTTTTAGTTATAGACAACATAGTTATGAGTACATCATACCATTCCTGCATAGTCACCAGAATTTAAGCTCATTGACTTTAGGGCATCTTCTAAGTAAGGTTTCACAATGATAGCACAATTTTTTAGGACTTCGTGATCATTTGATGGAGAAACTATCAGGTTTGGGCTGTAAGAATGAAGCCTATATTTGATGCATGTGATCCCTGGGAGGGAGTAGAGGAAGATTATGAAGTTCATCCTTTACAAGGAAATCCTACAACGGCTCTAATTAAAACAGACAAAGAGATGAAAACTAGGAAGTCGATGGCGAAGGCATGCCTCTATGCTGCAAGTGGCGGAGCCACCTTACAATGAAGGGGTTCATCGGAACCCTCTTCTGTAGAAAAATGATATGATTTATACATAGTTAAAATTATTTTTAGGTATATATAGTAGATGTCGAACTCCTACGACTACTTTGTGTGTCCGTCTTTTGAGATTTTTAATCCTCTTATTAAAAATTCTGATTCCACCATTGTATGTCGCAGTATCTCCTACTATATTTTCCGAAATCATGACACTTAAATCACCTAAGGAGATATAGGACTTTCTGAAAACAAAATATTATGAATATGAAAGAATTTGAGGCATGAAGGTCTTAAACCTGGTGAGGGTGATAATGGAAATTACCTTCCATCCAAAGGGAAAGGCATAGTAGCTATTGAAAGCTACTCAGGTACAAAGTTAATTTCAAATGTATTTTATGTTCTTGAACTTTATAAATTTGTTG
Organism: Solanum pennellii; assembly: GCF_001406875.1. NCBI lineage: Eukaryota > Viridiplantae > Streptophyta > Magnoliopsida > Solanales > Solanaceae > Solanum > Solanum pennellii. The sequence continues at coordinate 8,965,249 of NC_028648.1, forward strand.
AGCGTAGGGAAATTTTTGGAGAATAATTTAAGCTTACGTTTGAGACAATAAGTGTATGAACTTTGATCCATTCCAAGAAATCTATCATGTTAAAATGAGAGGAAAGAGCTTTTCCTTTGATTCAATGGAGGAAAATTAAATGCCTATCCGAGCCAAGAGATTATAAATAATATATGGAACAAGAGAATCATACATTTTTAACATATTGCACTCTTGTACATGCTAAAGAAAGATCCTAACAACATGATTATAGAAGGTCAAGTAAGTGGACTTGCCAAATTGAGATTAGAATAGTGAGTGAGCTTTCCAAATTTCGATTAGGAAAGTTTATGAGCTTTCCGAATTTGGATTAGGAAAGTTATGCCATGAGAGTAACATGCATCATCATACTTAACATTTTGCACAAAGCACACAACAACGTACATATAGAACATATCATAATTCATATAACACATAACGTTTTTCATATCATTTATTCGTATGCCATGAGACATTGGAATCATGGACTTGACATTAAGACTTCCCAAAAATGAGGGCTTAACATGTGGGACCTCAACTAGGGAGTCTGCTTTAGCAAACACAGAATCTGCTTCATTCATTCATATGACTTCATTTCATATTATTCATGGTCCAGTGCAAACACCAGCTATACATAGGATGTAGTTTAAGACTTTCATCGGGTTCGTTGTGCAATGACCAAGAATGACCTAATGTCATTACTTGAATCTAACTCACCCCTTTATTATTCTATCCTAACATCTTTGGTATCATTTGTTTCATTATGTGCATTATTTGAGACTGGCCACATTCATTCATTGGGAACCTTAACTTTAACTGACTTAGATCATGTGAGCATCATGAAATGCAGTGTCATGAAACCCCACACCGAAAAAAGGTGGAATCACCGGCCAAAGTGACCCAAAACATGCTAGCGTACATGGGAATTGAACCCCTCCAGATCCCTATATTGGATGTATAGGTTCGAAGACTAGGAGATATAAGGAGAACCATACCCGGCATGCCGGACAGTCTCATCTCATGAGAGTTGCGTGAAACTCCGCCCTTCCCGAAAGAAGGCATCACCGCTCATACCTAGTCTGTCGGTGCTCAATATAAAGTTCTATTACATTCAAGTCGTACATCATGGAAGCTGGCTTCTAGTATGAGGACATCACAGCTCAATAGATGATTTCTCATCTCATCATTAGTATTAAGTATGTTAATCTCAATACTTTCATTAGAGTGTTCATAGAGACTAGTCTCTTCATTAACTTTACACTCTCATAGGTGAGTACGTTTTGGTAACATTTACTTAGGCTCATTTGAGATTGCTCTCATATTTTACATTAGCCTCATATCATGTTGTCACCACATTCATTATCATTAGCATATTTTCTCTTCATAGTTACTCACCCCTTTTTACGTGAATGTTCATTTCATCATATGCCAATGCACTTGGCCATTTGGTGTGTTTCACGCTCTTACTTAACCCTTTTAGGGTTTCATCATTTCATTGTTAATTTCATCATTTCATTGTTTATTTCATCATTTCATTGTTCATTTCATCATATGCCAATGCACTTGGCAATTTAGTGTATGTTACATTTGTACTTAACCCTTCTAGGGTTTCATCATTTCATTACATACATCTTAGAATCACTTACTTTTAAACGTATGTTAGACTTAAGGGTCTATATATACAAGCCATTGGGCTTCATTCGTAGTTTGTCTAAGTGATTCATATTTACCCAAGATTATGAGGTACAAGACTTATGCATCTAGTAGATATGACAAGATATTGGTTTTGATCTTTAGAGGCATCATTTATTAAATATTTACTTACGTATGACTTATGTGTCAATACGGAATTAGGCAAGGGAACCTTATTTCGAATCCCTTGGACAACACATAATCTTATTTAAGCTTGATAATTGTATGTTTCAGATTTGGGGGATCCTAGTTCGATTCCCATCAACCCCATAATATTTCCTTTCTTTTTCTCCTCTCCTTTTTCGTTTAAGTCAAGGACGTTGTGGGTTTAATCCCCCACAAGCTCATTATTTTTATTTTAATTTATATCTTAACTTTCTCACCTATCCAAGAGGTTGTGGGTTCAATCACCACGCTTCACATTTATTTTCTCCGATATTTTTCTCCTAACTCTCTCATCCGTTCAATAGGTTGTCGGTTCAATCCCCACTCACCACATCTATTTTTCCTTGAATTTTTCTGATGAAATTTTTATGAAATTTTCATTTAGTGAGGTCATGGGTTCAATCACCAATGACCTCACATTTAAAAAAAAAATTTAAACGAAGCTCATTTTATAAAAAGTTGGCCGAGACTACAATTTTTCAGCATGCTGGAAATTTAGTCTCTTCCAATCCATTCTTGTCTTAATCTATTGTTGATTTTTTTTGTAGCTTTTATGTAATGATGTCTTGGGTTCAATCAATAGTCATCTCACTTATTTTAAATTCATTTTTCATTTAATTTTGTACCATTTTGTTTGGCCGAACCGAACCTACCAAATGTTGGAAATTTATTCACTATTTTCAGCTTCTTTTTATCATCATTCGTACGTTAATTCTTAAGGCATTTCGTGGATCATTTGATGCATTTTTAAGTGTAATATTTTTATGATTATGATCAGCCAAGAATTACCATTTCATACAGCAACATTACACCACTTTTACACCTCATGATTTACACAAACATTAGCACATAAAATTCAACCATAAAAACATATCATTTTTCACATACTTTCGGTTGACATAACTTAACATGCTTACAATTCCAAACACATAATCAAGAACACATTACCACGAAAATCAAACTTTATACATAAACTACCAGCAAACATACTAACAACATGATATCTAACCTATTTCACATTGAGATCAAACGGATACTAGGGACAAGGATTTCAACAAAAACGGGAACAACCCTAGTTTTCGAGTAGATTCATATGAGCCTTAAGGGTCTCTTGGGAAAGGGACCAAGAGTAAGAAAACCCATACCTTATTTTGACGTTCAAACCTTGAAGTCGCTGCCCAAATACTCCACTCAAGAACACGTCAAAGCCTCCTCAATATTAACTGCACTCGAATGACAACCTCCCTTAGCCTAGTGTGCGATTAATTTTTGTTTTCTTGTCATTTCGTGTGAGTTCTTCAAGTGTGAAGAACTTGGTTTATTTTTTATGCTTTTGTATTTTATTTTGGCAGAAAAATTTCATGTGAAAGAGGCAGAGAGATTGAGTTTGTGAATGGAGAGATAAACGTGAGAGAGAGTAGGAGTTACATTAGGCATAGGAGTCTAGTTTAGGACTTAGTCAAATAAGGTTTACTTAATTATTAAAAATCTGATTTTTATTTTATTTTAAATCAGATAATGAATAATAATTATTAATTAATTATATTAATTCAATAGCTTAAATTAAAATCACATTAATTCATTGCTTCCACCTAGGTTCGAACCCGGGTGAAGCAAGACTTCACTTCAAGAGCTCAATTTTGGCTCTCTCTCCCCAAATTGCCCCTCCACCTTATTAATTTAATGAATAATTATTAATTTAGGGTAATTATGATATTACCCTTAGTTTGGATAAAGACCATTTTACCCCTAGACCCTCCAAACCTAAGATTTCCTCTTTTTATGTCCGGTAAAAACTCCTTCGAGTAAATATTCTTATTCGAGAGCCCTACATGGTTTGACCCAACCTTTACTTTATCAACTAACTCCGAAAGTTAGTTGACTTGGATTGTATCAAGGGTTCCGAAGTCTAGTTCTACGCGCATCAATCCGTGTGAACTTTGGTCTAATCATAGGCATTCTTGACACATTAAGTATCACTTAGTATATCCATTTTTAGGGTTGTTACATTATCCCCCCCTTAGGAACATCCGTCCCCGAATGACACTACTCTTTACTAATAATAAGTAAGTCATCTATAGGATGTATGCATACATGGGTAATTCAATACTCCCCATTGGTGAATGTTTGATTCACATATTAACATGATGGTGAACATCCTTGAAACCTACTAGTAGCTTCACATTAATAGACTAAGGAACTATTTACTAAACTTGTCTCATTAAAGCATACAATAAATTTGAACATATAAGTCATACAAATCAGCAACCTGCACGATGTCTCAAACATATAACCTCATACTAGTGCATACACACCATACACAGTCAAATACTTGAAGGACTAATTAAGGCTACTCAACCGAGACTTCACCAGAACTGCTTTCCCCTGCACCCCTAGACTTCAGTACGAAGAATTGTTGCCTCCTTGGAGCCTCTTCACTTGGACCATTAGACTGAACTCTCTCATTTCCTTGTTCTTGACTTCTCCTAATCGGACAATCCTTCACCATGTGACCCGGTTTGCCACAACTATAACAAGCATTAGTTCCCATCATACACTCTCCTCCATGTAGTTTGCCATACTTCTTGCAAGGTGGTCTCTCCTGAGATGTATCTACGTCATTGTTTTTCTTAACTCTGGACTCGGAATTCCTATCATGGAGACCCTTGGATTAACTTGACTCCCCTTGGTGGAACAGTCCCTTCTAAAACATGGGCTTATCCCCGATTTCAGTACTACTCTTCCTTGAAAAATTCTTCTCAGCTTGCCTTGACCTGTTCCCTGCCCTAGTGTGTTTCCTATTCCTGTTTTCCTCCACTTGTTGGACATGGACCATAAGCCTGGAAAGACCCATGTTAGCATGCAACATAGCTGCCCTATACTCCTCCTCGAGATTCTCAGCAATCTTAGATCCAGTGTAAACGGGAGGATTCATCCTCGTGATGTCCCTTAACCTGCTAGCCATGGTGCTGGCAGGTGGGTTCTCCTTGGGAACACTTTGTTTCTCTGCCTTCGTTTCTCCTCGTATTCATCTTTTTGAATCTCAAGAGTTGATGTTAGATACTCTCTTAACACTAAGAAACTGACATTAGAGAAGGCATGATAAAATTAGAAGAAGAGAAATTTTTCCTTCGCATCATGCAGTCTGTAATCAACGATAGTGGTGGACTTCACTACCATTACTTAGAAACTACTCAATGTGATGGATGTGAACTTATTATCCTCGGATATTTAACATAGTGCTCTGATACCAACTTTGTCACAATCGGAATCTAGACCCCAGACGAGACCAGCATCGTTGACCACTCAGAGGTCGCAGACAAGCCTACATACGTCATTCTTACTTCATCTAGGTTAATTTTAGCAGAAAATTTGAACTTTTTGCTTTCTTATTTCATGCTAAACATTTTAAACTTAACATAATAGGCGTTCAAAAATCAACCATCTAATATAGACATAATCAAATGAAAGAAACAGTTCATAATTTCATTAAACGTATTTTTGCCAAAACAGCACCAATACAAAGTCTGAAATGAAAGTGGAAAGAAACACTAGTGCGACAGGCTCCACTAGCTAAAGCCTACATCTAAGCTATATACTAACGGTAGACACCCTCGAAATCATGAGGGCCTACCATGTTCGGATGAAAGTGCTACGTTCGGATAGCTGCAACGTCAACCTGTAAACCCTAGCGTCCACCTGTGCCTGCACCTAAAAATATAGAGTTGTATGGGATTAGTACACACTTGTACTAAGTACGGGTATGTGCAAGCACACACCAAGGACATGCATGAGTAAGCATAGCTCTTTCCTAAAAACTTGATTATAGAAGGTCAAGTCAATGGACTTGCCAAATTGAGATAAGGAAAGTGAGTGAGCTTTCCAAATTTGGATTAGGAAAGTTTATGAGCTTTCCAAATTTGGATTAGCAAAGTTATGCCATGAGAGTACCATTAATCATCATACTTAACATTTTGCACACAGCACACAAAAGCGTACACATAGCACATATCATAATTCATATAACACATACCGTTGTTCATATGATTCATTCGTATGCCATGAGACATTTAAATCATGGACTTGACATTAAGACTTCCCAAAATTGAGGGCTCAACATATGGGACCTTAACTAGGGAGTCTTCTTTAGAAAACACAGATTCTGCTTCATTCATTCATACGTACTTCATTTCATTTCATTCATGGTACAGTGCAAACACCAGCTATACATAGGATGGAGTTTAAGACTTTCATCGGGTTCGTTGTGCAATGACCAAGAATGACCTAATGTCATTACTTGAATCTAACTCACCTCTTGATTATTTTATCCTAACATCTTTGGTATCATTCGTTTCGTTATGTGCATCATTTGAGGCTGGCCTCATTCATTCATTGGGAACTTTAACTTTAACAAACATAGATCATGTGAGCATCATGAAATCCAGTGTCAAGAAATCCCACACCGAAAAGACGTGGAATCACCGGCCAAAGTGATCCAAAACATGCTAGCATACATGGGAGTTGAACCCCCCCATATCCCTATATTTGAAGTATAGGTTCAAAGACTAGGATATATAAGGAGACCCATACGCGAAATGCCAGACAGTCTCATCTCATGAGAGTTACGTAAACCTCCGCTCTTCCCGAAAGAAGGCATCACCACTCATAGCTAGTCTATCGGTGCTTAGTATAAAGTTCCATTACATTCAACTCATATATCATAGAAGTTGGCTTCTAGTATTAGGACATCATAGATCAATAGATGATTTCACATCTCATCATTAGTATTAAGTGTGTTAATTTCAATACTTTCATTAGAGTGTTCATAGACACTGGTCTCTTCATTAACTCTACACTCTCATAGGTGAGTATGTTTTCGTAACATTTACTTAAGCTCATTTGAGGTTGATCTCATCTTTTACATTAGCCTCATATCATGTCGTCACCACATTCATTATCATTAGCACATTTGCTCTTCATAGTTACTCACCCCTTTTACGTGAATGTTCATTTCATCATATGCCAGTGCACTTGGCCATTTGGTGTGATTCACACTCTTACTTAACCCTTCTAGGGTTTCATCATTTCATTGTTCATTTCATTGTTCATTTCATTATATCCAATGCACTTGGAGATTTAGTGTATTTTACACTCGTACTTAACCCTTCTAGGGTTTCATCATTTCAGTACATACATCTTAGAGTCACTTACTTTTAAACGTATGCTAGACTTATGGGTCTATGCATACAAGCCATGGGGCTTCATTCATAATTTGTCTAAGTGATTAATATTTACCCAAGATTATGAGGTACAAGACTTATGCATCTTGTAGACATGCCAAGATATTGATTTCGATCTTTAGAGGCAACATTCATTAAATATTTACTTACGCATGACTTATGTGTCAATACGGAACTGGGAAAGGGAACCCGATTTCAAATCCCTTGGACAACTTAATCTTATTTTAAACTTGATAATCATATTTTTCAAATTTGGGTGACCCTAGTTCGATCCCCATCAACCCCATAATATTTCCTTTCTTTTTCTCCTCTCCTTTTTCATTTAAGTAAAGTAGGTTGTGGGTTCAATCCCCCACAAGCTCATTATTTTTCTTTTAATTTATCTCTTAAGTTTCTCACCTATCTAAAACGTTGTCGGTTCAATCCTCACTCTCCTCATTTATTTTCTCCTTTATTTTTCTCCTAACTCTCTCATCCGTTCAAGAGGTTGTCGGTTCAATTCCCACTCACCAGATCTATTTTTCCTTGCATTTTTCTCACGAAATTTTTATGAAATTTTTATTTAGTGAGTTCATGGGTTCAATCCCCAATGACCTCACATTTTTAAAAAAAAATTAAACGAAGCTCATTTTTTTAAAAGTTGGACGAGACTACAATTTTCAGCAGGCTGGAAATTTAGTCTCTTCCAATCCATTCTTGACTTAATGTATTGTTGATTTTTTTTGTAGCTTTCATCGAATGATGTCTTGGGTTCAATCAATAGTCATCTCACCTATTTTAAATTCATTTTTCATTTAATTTTGTACCATTTTGTTTGGCCGAACCGAACCTACCAAATGCTGGAAATTTATTCACTATTTTCATTTTCTTTTCATCATCATTCATACGTTAATTCTTAAGGCATTTTGTGGATCATTTGGTGCATTTTTAAGTGTAATATTTTTATGATTATTTTCAGCCAAGAATGACCATTTCATACAGAGACATTACACCACTTTTACACCTCATGATTTACAGAACATTAGCACATAAAATTCAACCATAAAAACATATCATTTTTCACATACTTTCGGTTGACATAACTTAACATGCTTACAATTCCAAACACATAATTAAGAACACATTATCACAAAAATAAAACTTTATACTTAAACTACCAGCAAACATACCAACAACATGATCTCTAACCTATTTCACATTGAGATCAAATGATACTAGGGATAAGGAGTTCGACAAGAACGAGAACAATCCTAGTTTTCGATTAGATTCATCTGAGCCTTAAGGGTCTCTTGGGAATGGGACCAAGCATAAGAAAACCCATTCCTTTTTTTGACGTTCAAACCTTGAAGTTACAGCCCAAAAACTCCACTCAAGAACACGTCTAATCCTCCTCAATATTAACTCCACTCAAATGACAACCTCCCTCAGCCTAGTGTGCTATTAATGTTTGTTTTCTTGTGATTTCTTGAGAGTTCTTCAAGTGTGAAACACATGGTTTATTTTTTTATGCTTTTTTGTCTTATTTTTTCAGAGAAATTTCGTGTGAAAGAGGCAGAAAGATTGAGCGTGTGAATGGAGAGATTAACGTGAGAGAGAGTAGGAGTTATATTAGGCTTAGGAGTCTAGTTTAGGACTTAGTCAAATAAGGCTTACTTAATTATTAAAAATCTGATTTTTATTTTATTTTAAATCAGATAATGAATAATAATTATTAATTAATTATATTAATTCAATAGCTTACATAAAAATCACATTAATTCATTGCTTCCACCTAGGTTCGAACCTGGGTGAAGTATGACTTCACTTCAAGAGCTCAATTTCCTCTCTCTCTCCCCACATTTCCCCTATACCTTATTAACTAAATAATTTATTATATATTTAGTATAATTATGATATTACCCTTATCCTGGAAAAGACCATTTTACCCCTAGACCATCCAAACCTAAGATTTCCTCTTTTTAAGTCCGGTAAAGACTCCTTCGAGTAAATCTTCGTATTCGAGAGCCCTACATGGTTGGACCCAACCTTTCCTAGCTCAACTAACTCCCCAAGTTAGTTGGCTTGGATGTAGCAAGGGTTTAGAAGTCTGGTTCTACGCGCATCAATCCGTGTGAACCCTGGTCTAATCACAGGCATTCTTGACACATTAAGTATCACTTAGTATATCCATTTTTAGGGTCTTTACAAGTTATTTCTAATTGGTTTGTAAATATAGTTCTGAAGTTTAGTAAAAAGTAGTTATATTTAAAAATTTTGAAGTTTTGAAAGGCTTAAGTTGATTAAAAGTGGTTTTAAGAATCATTTGTCATTTTAAATCTCAAAATGGGATTGTGTCATTTCCATGAGCTATAGAATGTGGAATTTGGTCTAGAAGAATTGTCAGTTTCTGATTTAGAGGTATTTTGTGGAATCGAGGTCTTAACTAGAAAATTTTGATAATTTGAAAATTTTAGTTGACGTTGGTAGAAATTTGAAGTTTGAATGCTTAAATCAAATTTTTGACAGTTTTATTGGATTTGGAATATGATTTTCAGCCTAGGAGAGGTATTGGTTGAATTTTTAGAGGTCCCTAGGTCAGGTTAGTATTTTTTTTAGCATTGAGTTAGTTTATTGCAACTTTCAAGATTTTGGGTCAAAGGGACCTCAGATTCGTATGTTGATGGCTACATTGACACTGGAACATTGAGTTTAGATGGTTGGCATATTTAGTTAGGGTATACGGGGTTCTGGATGTCATGACTGGAGTCTAGACCCCAGACGAGACCGGCATCGTTCACCTCTCAAAGGTCGCAGACAAGCCTACATACGTCATCGTTACTTCATCTAGGTTAATTTTAGCTGAAAATTTGAACCTTTTGTTTTCTTATTTCATGTGAAACACATTGTACTTAACATCATAGGCGTTCACAAATAAACCATCTAATATAGAAATAATCAAATGAAAAGCAGTTTATAACTGCATTAAACGTATCCTTGCCAAAACGGCACAATTACAAAGTATGAAATGAAACCGGAAATGAAACCCTAGTGGAACATACTCCACTAACTCATACCTATATCTAAGCTAGAGTATAATGTGCAAGCTTCCTTGAAAGCATGAGGTCCTACCAAGTCCGGATGAATGCTCCATGTCTGGATAGCTGCAACGTCGTATCGTAAGCTCTAGCGTCCACCTTTGCCTGCACCTGAAAGTATAGAGTTGTATGGGATTAGTACACACTTGTACTAATTATGGGTATATGAAAGCACACACCAAGGACATGCATGATTAAGAAGAGCTCTTTCCTAACAATATGAATTATGGAAAGTCAAGTTAGTGGACTTGCCAAATTTGGATTAGGAAAGTCAGTGGACTTGCCAGATTTGGATTAGGATAGTCAGTGGACTTGCAAAATTTGGATTAGGAAAGTCATGCCATGAGAGTAACATGCATCAGCATACTTATCATTTTACAAGCACCTCAGAACATATTGCACATATCATATCACGTAGTTCATCTCATTCTTTCATAGGTCATAAGACCTTGGAGTCATGGACTTGACATTAGGATTTCCCAAAATGAAGGCTGAACATATGGGATCTCAACTAGGGAGAGTCTTCTTCATTCATTCATGCGTTCTTCATTTTCGTTCTTTTATATACTAGTGCAGCCACCAGACATACCTAGGATGTATTTTAAGACTCTAATCGGGTTCGCTGTTCAAGGACCAAGAATAACCTAGTGTTCTTACTTAAAAGTGTAGCTCACCTCTTGATTATCCTTTCCTAACACCTTTGGTATCGTTCATTTCATTATGTGCATTCGTTGAGGCTGGCCTCATTCTTTCTTTGGGAACTTTAACCTTAACCCACATAGATCATGTAAGCATCATGAAATTCAGTGTGTAATCCCCACACCGAAAAGAGGTTGAATCACCAGCCAAAGTGAACCAAAACATGCTAGCGTATATTGGGAACTTGAACCCTGCTAGATCCCTATATTGGCAGTATAGGTTCAAAGACTACTAGATATAAGGAGACCCATACCCATGCCGGACAACCTCATCTCATGAGAGTTACATGAACCTCCGCCCTTCCCGAAAGAAGACATCACCGCTCATAGCTAATTTATCGGTGCTCAGTATGAAGTTCCATTACATTCAACTCATACATAATGAAAGTTGGCTTATAGCATGAGGATATAATAGCTCATTAGATGATTTCTCATCTTATCATTAGTATTAAGTATACATTAACTTCAATACTTTCATACGAGTGTTCATAGAGACTGGTGTCTTCATTAACTTTACACTCTCATAGGTGAGTACGTCTTGGTAACATTTACTTAGGATCATTTGAGATTGCTCTCATCTTTAACATTAGCCTCTTATCATATTGTCAACTCATTCATGAACTTTAACACATTTGCTTTTCATAATTACACACCCCTAAACGTGAATGTTCATTTCATCATTTGCCATTGCACTTGGCCATTTAGTGTGTTTCACACTCTTACTTAACTCTTCAAGGGTTACATCATTTTATCACACACATCTTAAGCTTACTTACTTTTAGACGTATGCTAGACTTATGAGTCCACACATACGAGCCATGAGGCTTCATTAATAGCTTGTCTAAGTGATTCATGTTTACCCAAGATTATGTGGTATAAGACTTATGCATCTTGTAGATATGCCAAGATATATATTTCGATCTTTAGGGGCAGCATTCCTAAATATTTGTTTACGTATGACTTATGTGTGAATGCAAATTTGGGCAAGGGAACCCAATTTCGAATCCCTTGAACAACACTTAATCTTATTTTAAACTTGATAATTGCATTTTTCAGATTTGAAAGACCCTAGTTCTATTCCATCAACCCCATAATATTTCTTTCTTGTTCTCCTCTCCTTTTTTATTTTATGGCAACGAGGTTGTGGGTTCAATCCCCCACAAGCTCATTATTTTTCTTTTAATTTATCTTTTAACTTTTCACCTATCCAAGAGGTTGTGGTTTCAATCCCCACTCTCCACATTTATTTTCTCCTTTATTTTTCTCCTAACTCTCATCCATTCAAGAGGTTGTGGGTTCAATCCCCACTCTCCACATTTTATTTTCTCCTTTATTTTTTTCCTAACTCTCTCATCCATTCATGATGTTGTGGTTTCAATCCCCACTCTCCACATTTTATTTTCTCCTTTATTTTTCTCCTAACTCTCTCATCCATTCAAGAGGTTGTTGTTTCAATCCCCACTCTCCACATGTTATTTTCTCCTTTATTTTTCTCCTAACTCTCTCATACATTCAAGAGGTTGTGGGTTCAAAATCCCCGCAGCCTCACCTTATTTTAGTTTACATTTTCTCCTTACCTTCTCATTCTGCTAGTTGGTTGTGGGTTCGAATCCCCCTTACCACATTTTATTATTTAATTTTTTTATGACATGTATATGGTGAGGTCTTGGGTTCAATCCCCACTGACCTCAAGCATTAAAAAAAATATTTTTGAACGGGAATTGTTTACTGTAAGCTGCCCAAAAACAAACTTCTAGAATGCTGGAAATTTGTTCACCCTCTTTGAATTCCATTTTCTCAACTTTTAGATGTTAGATTTAGGATAAATTTTCGTGTAACACCTAGTTCATCTTTAGGTGAGTTTTCATGGTTATTTTTGAAAATTTAATTACCTTTTTAGTCCTCTTTCTCACCCTCTTTCACGTTAAACATCAAGACATTTCGAGTAATTTTTAGGGAAATCTTTCGGTGCATTTTTAAGGTTACTTTCCATCAAAAATCATCATTCAATTCAGCAACTTTCAACTCATATGAACATCACGTTTTTAACATATTCATATACGTAAAATACAACATTTTAACATGTAAAAATTCAGGCTTCAAACCATGGCGAACTCACGGCACACACATGCACACTCAAGTTAACGTAATTCACTTTTTCGGAACACATCTTTCATTTCTCACATAATTTCTGAATACACGTTCAAACACGTAATCATAACCAGCCCTAAAATCTTCTACCAGAAGTCATACCAACGCATAATTTGAATCTTTCAAAGGATGTAATGACAGGGGCATGCAACGGGGACAACCTTAGTTTCTCGATTAGAATTTCAACTGAACTTAGGGGTCTCCTGGGAAAGGAACCAAGAGAGAAGAAAACCCATACCTTAATGTCGTCCAAAACATGTTTAAATGATTCAAATTTACCACGAAACCAAGCCTCACCACCGAAACTTCAAGCATAATCCAGTCAAGAATTTTGTTTTGCTTGATGTTTTTAGACTAAATTTTCTTTTCGGTTTTTTTTGGGTGTTCAAGTTCTTGGTGAACATTATATTTTGTTGTTCTGTTATTAGAGAAAAATCAGACGTTCAAGTTAGATAAGAGTTGAGAGAAACGTGAGTTTTAGTTGATTGGGATTAGGAGAGTTAGGTGGAGACTTAGTCATACTAGGACTCCTCATTATTATTATTATTATTATTATTATTATTATTATTATTATTATTATTATTATTATTATTATTAAAAATCTGATTTTCCTTTAATTAAATAAGCAAATTAAATATTAATTAATTTAACTAATTCTCTAAATACAATAAATCAATTAAATCATTGCTTCCACCTAGGTTCGAACCAGGGTGGAGCAAGATTTTGCTCAAAGGCCAATTTTGGCCCTTTCTCCTCAAATGGCCCCTCCACCATATCAATTAATTAATTAATTAATTAATTAGGGTAATTACAATTCTACACCTACCCTGGAAAAGACCATTTTACCCCTAGACCCTCCAAACTTATAATTTCTCCTTTTTATATTCGGTAAAGACTCATCCGGGTAAATCTTCATAATCGGGTGCCCTACATGGCTGGACCAAACCTTTCCTAGCTCAACTAATTCACCATGTTAGTTGCCTTGGCTGTTGCAGAGGTTCAGAGGTCAGGTTCTACGCGCATCAATCTGTGTGAACACGGTCTAATCGTAGGCATTCTAGACACATTAAGCATTACGTAGCATATCCATTTTTAGGGTTGTTACACTGGATAAATCTTGATGGTCCTTTTGAAGGGATTTAATTGTCTGAAATTGTTGATTTATGGTGTCTGCATAACCTCGTGTTCACGAAGGGCCTTTTTGTTTCACGATGGTCTCGTTAGCTAAGATCGGCTCATGTTTACAAGGGCTCGAGCCTTCAGACCCTAGCATTAGCAAAGACCGGCTCCTATTTGCGACACGTCACTTAGGGGGGTTGCGTTCGTGATTAGGACTTCACATATGCGATGCTCGCATTCGCGAACTTGATCTCGCATATGTGAACCCTGATTGTATGTTTTCAAACATGGTGTTTCAACACTATTTTTCTATCTTCAAACTTTGAAGACTTGGTATTGGCGATTTTAAAGGAGGTTTCAAAGTTTCATTGATTGGGTAACGATTTCTAAATCTGTAACTCATCTATCCATTATTTAAATATGATTTATATGATCAAATCAAGGTTTTTAGAAATTTTTGGGGTTCTTAAGAACCCAAGATTTTTGATAAATTGTTGATTAAGGGTTTATTATAGATCCATTTTGAAAATGTGTTTTCACCAATTATCTCCAAATGCTTTGGGTAATGTATTTCTGTAATACTTTCCTATTAAACCTTATTCTCGGAATCAGGTTTTTGATCGATGATCTCGTTTCCAAATTACATGACATATGTGTTGTTAGTTTCAGAATCTTATTGTAATTACTTTATTGACTAGATTGTGTTGATTCGCATAATATTTAAAAAGATGGAAAGTTAAAGTCCTAGAGTTATTTGTTGATTGAATACGGCAAGTGAACTTCTGAGACTTTATTAAGCTTGTAGAATCACATGTTCTCCTTATTGTATATGTTGGGGAATAGTGAGAATTGGTGACAGGTTGAATTTCTCAAATTAATTAATCTTATGGATAACAAAGGGGATGATGAAAAGGCAATGTGATGGTAGTTGTCATGTGGTATATTTTGAAAGACTTGAACGGTGATATTAATTCGGTTATTGATGAAATGCGATAATGGTTGTGCTGTGATTGTAAATTGTTGCAGATTTTTTATCTTTAGATTATTGTGTGAACATGCATATTTGCATTGGTTGTAAAACAGGTGACAATGTTTATATTATGATTATGCAGAGGTCTCTTCTGGTGGGTGATATTGATATTGAGGTTTCGAATAATGAATGACATTGATGTCGAGGTTTCTTTCAAAGGGTACATGGACCTAGTGACTCCCTATGGGATCTTGTATGATATTCAATGGATATTATCATAGGACAGACATGCATCACTCTATTTGACAGTGCATCTCACATTATTATGATTATTGATTCTATAAAGTTTGAGACTCATGATTCTGGAGTACAATTTGTTGGGAACTTTGGTTGATGAACATGTTACTTCATTGTGATTGACCTATAATTGTTGAAGCATTGTTATAAATAATTTGCTACTTGAAATTGTGAATTGTTAGGTTGGGGCTGATCTCTGTGGAGGTTGTAGATTGTGGAGGTTCGATTGGGATAATAAGAGAAATCACTTTCTATTTGTTTTACTTTGTTTAATGTTTAGATTTTTAAGTACCGTGTTGTAATACTTTAGTGGAATGTACACGTGACAACTAAATTTTAGGGGTGTTTATGAGATTGATTGAGTTATGTGCATTTACATTATAGTTTACTTTTCACATTTATATTGTTATATGTTCAATTTTGTTGACTTTTCTTGGTGTGATAGACGAGTATCATCACACCTATTTTTGGGTCATGACATTAGTCTTATTATTTGAGAATGGATTTTTAGGTAGATTTGACCTCATTTCCCAAAATAATTGATATGGGTGTTGTTGATATCAAATTCTTAATATGATTGCATATCTAAATAGATTATATTGACAGGAAAGACCCAATTAAAAGAGTGATTGTTTCATTTCCTAAGGCAAGTAGACTTCCTAACTTTTTGATAAGTATATTAACCTTTTATTTCATTGTGTAATTGGAGTAATGAGAATTGGTGAAGCGTTTCATATATGTATTGTGCATATTATTAAATATTGAATCACTCTTTTTATAATTAACTAGGGGTAAAAGTGAGAATCTTGTTTGTTTGTATGATTTCATTATATTGTAGGTAATTGGATGAATATGATGATTCAATTGATCATATGTAGTGATTAATTGTTATTGCATACTGGTGTTAGAATTATCATCTTCGTACTTGATCATTGCACATATATGTTTGCATTGGTTTTGTACCACTGCTATGATGAAACTATATGAGTATGAAAGGAAATAAGAAATTTACACGTCCATGGAGAATTCATTGAGTGGAAATAGAGAAGAGAAAGGGACACAGATATGTCACGCCCCGATGCTATCCTCTGAACGAAGACGTGGACACGGAACCTACGATGATGAGTGACCCCAAGCAAACCCTACAAGCATATTATAAGCAAATAAAAGTAAATTGAAGCGATAAATACTACGCGGAAGATAATCATGAGATAATCTAAAATGATGGGAAAATACCTATATACTATCTCAATAACCAATATGAGAAAATTTTAATAAAAACTAAAGATGAAAATCAAAACTAAGACTCAAAACTATTTATGTATAAAATAAACCTCTAACTAACTAGAAGTGTTCGGACATGCCCCAGCTAAGTCTAGGAACACTGAAACTACGAATAAAATCAAAAGAAAGCATGTTTGGCGTCTTCGAGAAATGAGGACTCGCCGCTGATGTTGTTGAACTGGAGATCAGGAACCGATCTATGCATGATCTAGAAGCTGAGAACCTAAACCTACATCACGAGAAGATGTAGCGTAGAGCATGCGCTAGTACTTGAAAGGTACAAAGAATGCAATATAGAGTAAATCTAAATAATAATTATAACTGAAGTAAAGTATATACTGAGCAATGATATGATATAAGCATGATAGTATACTAAAACATGAAATAACTAAATGCAATGACCAAGTTCATAACATACTGAGAATGAATACTAAACTGATAACATGGTCAATGCAATATAATCTAATTGAACTATGGGAGCTATTAATGACCATCATAAAACTATGTGACCTTAATGTGGAGTCTGATGTATACTCCACATCGAGAGGACTCAATATACCCTGTCAGACGTATAAAGTAATGACTAGCGTGATCCAAAAAATGTTTCCAATAAAAGGGACTTGCAACCTACGGGGCACGTAGTTTTTGTTCATACGGGTGAATAACCCTAGTACACTCGGTATTAAGTCTTCTTCCAACTGATTATGTAATTTAGCAATTTATAACTGAAATGCTGAAAATTCTGGATAGCTCAATTACTGACAGGCTAACAGCATATGCAACATTAATGTACTAATAATGAAACATTTATAATTGAGCATGTATAATTGTTTGATCTAACCTAGCATGTGAAATTTATGAACTAAAAGAACTACATAACTAGGGTTTATACTAAAACATGTTGAAGATCATGATATACTAATTAGGAATAGTAAAGTAACTAATTCATGATAATTTGCTGAAATTCTAGAAACCCTAGGTCTAGTTAATAATAATGGAATTGAGAATTTGATTGAATTATAGGGACCTAATAAGCGAAGGGAACCCACAATGTGAAATCCCATATACCTGGTGATGAATTCCACCAAAAAAATTGATTTTGGGGCTCAAACTAATGGAATATCGATGTGTTCTTGGGAAGGGTTTGGTCGCCTCTTTCTCCTCCTTGCGTTCTAAGTTTTATGAACTTCGGTGAATGATCTGACTTGGGTAAGCTCCACTTATGTTTCTAGGATAATACTACCCAAAATTTCATAGTTTACGTGTTAAACGACGTAGTTTAGGGGTCCAACACATAGCGAAAAAACCAAATGACCCTTGATTTAACTATGGTCAGGGTCACCAACAGACCAGACCAACAGACTTTCAATTGACCAATGGTCCGTTGTGGTCGACCATCGTTTGGTGACTTGACTGAAAGTTTGGTATGGATCCACAGAGCAAGACCAGGGCCTGTGTCCTGGCCTATGGTTCGTAGGTCCGGTCGTGGGTCAACACTTAGAAAAATGTTTGGATTATTTCTGGAAGGGCTACTAGTGACCACCCACGGACCACCAGCACGGACCGTAGGTCACCTCACAGTCTGTAGGTGGTTCGCACAAAAAAATTACTAAAACTAACTTGTAACTTAACTAAGTTCTAAGAACATACAAATATGTTTAAAATGCAAGTACATACTGAAGGAACATGATACTAAGAATTAATTTATGCATGAATGACTGATAAATTAAATAGGAACTATTGCCTCATCCTGGAGTGTAATCGGCAGGAAAGAAGTGAGGATATTTGGCCTTCATGGCTTCATTTGCTTCCCAAGTAAATGAACCGACTTTTTTGTTTCTCAATCTTTAAGCCTGATGATAAAGAATCTAAACTGGAACATCCTCATGAGTGAGACTATCTTTACAGCCAAACTTTCTTAAGTACGATGGAAAATGGATCACCTACACAATTCTTTAACAACGAAATGTGAAAAATCGGATGCACTACTGCTAGTTCTGCTGGAAACTCTAACTCATAAGCCACCTTTCCAATCCTTTTTAGAATATTTTAAGGTCCTGTATATTTAGGACTAATCTTCCCTTTCTTGAAAAACCTCATCCCCCTTCATAGGTGATACTTTCAGGAAAACTCAATCATCAACTTAGAACTCTAATTATCTTCTCTTTAAGTCTGCATAATACTTCTGGAGACTCTAAATTTTCTTAATATGTCTCTATTGCATTGCACTTTCTCCATAGCATCATTATCTGGGTCAAGACTTATCAAGGGTGCTTCACCAACTCATCCACCTTAGGAACACATAAGCGACCATCCCCCCTTGGAGAAACCTCTTCTTTATGACGATGAACTACACCTTCCAATTGAAGCAGTTTAGGATCACTATCATTTTTTTCCTTAACCTCCGCTACCAATGAAGATTTTGATCTTCGTGGGTTATTGCACCACCATCTAGCATGTTCATAAGACCACTCCTAAGCGAGCAAGATAATGAAAACCTTTTTCTAATTCATTTCTTTCTTCCTCAACATGTACTACACTACCCATATATATCATCTTTTTGGTCATAAGGTTAGATATAAATCGACCTACATATATTGAGTTACTGCCCTTCCATTCTAGATTGGCTCGTTTGGAAACTAAAACTGAACGATTCTATTTCTACAATCGACGGAGGCATAACAGGAAGGTAGCCAATCAATACCTAGATTGATATCAAAATCTATCATTTCTAACTTTACAAGGCTTGAGGTGTTTTTCGGAGAGACTTCGACAGGGTAATTTATGTATACCCTTCTAGCTATAACTGGGTCACTAAATGGAGTAAAGACTGATAAGGGTTCTAAAGAATTTTTTGTGCTAACACATAAGTTTATTTCTATATAGGGAGTTACAAAAGAAAAAGTAGTCCATGGACCTAACAACACATAAATATCTAAAAGAATCACTCGTAACGTACTAGTGACCACATTAAGAGAATCTTTATGGTCTTGTCTAGTGTGGATAGCATGGAACTTGTTCTGGTAGTGACTGCCACTTATACCATATGACACACCCTACTGATTTGGGCGACTTACTGGTGTTGCTGAAACTGTAGACTTAGCCCCATTATTTTTACCTTCTTGACCCTTCTTGGAAAAAGGGCAAATCTTCACCTTATAACCAGACTAACCACACCCCAAAACATCATTCCTTGCCTATAATACACTCTCCTGGATTGTTCTTATCAAAATTTCGACAAGTTGGGTAGGTCTTATTTCCTGACACATTTCCTTGAGACTAAGAGCTTAGTGCCCTACTATTCCGATCTTTTCAAAATTGTAAGAGATTCCACCACCCGATTTCTATTGAGAGCACTCATAGTTCCCTGTTCCAGCTTCCGTGTTGACCATAACTATTTCCCTAAGCTTATCTCCCACAATCTTCTGCTTGTTCTGATAAGTCATACCCTGAGCCAAAATTTGGATAGCATTTAGAAGCTCTACATTTGAAACCTCATGGTCTCCGACTGGAGGGACTAGATTACTGTTACGTGCATTAGAATTTTGTGGGTAAGATCTATGAGGAGGTATGATCTGAACCACATAACATAGTGTTTGAAATGAGAAGTTGGATCATGCCTCACGCATGATAAAAGTAGCAGAAAGTGAAGTCATCCTTAAGCACCTCATATCCTCCTTCTCATTAGATGTGGTGCACTTCACACCTATAAAAATGACTCTACTAAGTGAGGCTTTTCAAGCATCCTAACACATTCAAACCTAATCTTTTGATACCTACGCAGGCACGGGACGTAATATCACATGTGACCCCAAGCTAACTTTGGTGGCATATCTTAAGTAAATTAAAGTAATCTAAAACAATAAATACAGTACATAAGCTAATCATGAGATATTCTTAAATGATGGGGAAATATACATATACTGTCTGAAAAAACAATCTGAGGAGAGTTTAATAAAAACTGATGATGAAACTCCAAACTAAGACTAAAACTATCCATGTTTAAAGTAGACCTATAACTAACTAGAAGAGTTGGGACATGCCCCATCTAAGTCTAGAAAAACGGAAACTAAAGACTAAAATCAAAATAAAACATGTCTAACATCATTGATAAATGAGGAATCACCTTTGATGTTGCTAAACTAAAGATCGGGTACCGATCTATGCATGATCTTAAAGTTGAGGACCTGAACTTACATCACGAAAAGATGTAGCGCAAAGTATTCGTCATTACATGAAAGGTACTGAGCATGCAGGATAAAGTAAAATTGAATAATAATCATAACTGAACCAAAGAATATACTGAGCAATGATATTAGATAAGCACGATATCAAACTGAGAATAGTGAATATGAAATTAGTGAATGCAATGAACAAGATCATAACATGTTGATACTAAATAGAGAACTGATAACATATTCAATGCAATAGAATCTAACTGAACTTTGGGAGCTACTAATGACCAAAGTAAAACTACATGACCTAAATGTGGAGTTCGATGTATATGCCACATTGAGAGGACCCAATATACCCTGCCAGAGGTATAAAGGCATGACTAGCATGATCACAAAAATATTTACCATAGAAGGGACTTACAACCTACGGGGCATGTAGTTTTGGGATCTACGGGTATATAATTTAGTAATTTATAATTGAAATGCTGAAAAATCTGGATAGATCATATACTAACATGCTAACTAAAAACACAACATTAATGTACTGATAATGTAACATTTTTAACTGGAGCATGTATAATTGTTTGATCTGACCTAGCATGCGTAGTTCATGAACCTAAAGAACTACATAGCTAGGGTTCAGAAATTATGATGGAGTTTATACTAAGATGTGCTAATGATTCTGATTTAGTGATTAGGAATAGTAAAGTAGTTCTAATTCATGATAATTTTTTGAATTCTAGAAACCCTAGGTCCAGTTTATAATAAGGGAATCAAGAATCTTACTGAATTTAGGGACCTAATGGGCGAAAGAAACCCACTAGTGAAATCCCACATATTTTGTTATGAATTCTACGGAAAAATCTTTCGATTTTGAGGCTAGAATTGATGAAAACTCACTGCGTTCTTAGGAAGGGTTTGGTAGCCTTTTTCACCTCTTTGTGTTCTATGTTTTATTAATTTTGGTGAATGATATGACTTGGGTGAGTTTGACTAATGCTTCTAGGCTAAAGTTGACCAAAACTATGTAACTTAGGGTTTAAATAATGTAGCTTAGATGTACAACGCATACGGAAAAACGAAATGACCTCTGACTTAACTGTTGTTGGGGTCACCGTTGGTCTGTGCTGGTTGGCCATCATTCGGCGACTAGGACTAAAATTTTAGGTATCAATCCACGAACTAGGACGATGGTATGTGGCATGGATTACGGCCCGTAGGTACGGACGTGGTTAACACTTAGACAAATTTTTTGACTGCTTTCACGGAGGGCTACAAGTGACCATCTATGGACCACCAGCACAGATCATGCTTTACCTTACGGTCCATGGTGGTGCCCGTCGGTGGCACATGTAGCTTTTGGAATCTGCAATTTTGTCTAAGTAGGATACGAGGTGTTACAACATCCATGTCAAATTCATTGAAATAACATAAGGATTGACCCATCTGCCCGTGACAGAAGCATGGAATAAAGAGTTCCTCATGAGTTCAATACTGAGAGACAACTAATGTTTATCATTAGGACAAACATGCATCACTCTATATAACATTGCACTTCATTTGATTCTCATCGGTTGCGATTGTTGATATATTATTGTGGCTATTGTACTATAAGATACAATGGTGGCTTTGATTATTCATGTTCAGGTGCAAAATTTTTTGTCCTTTATGAGCTTAGTGGTATGGAGTGAACATTATTAGATTGGGCTAATTGTTTCTTGCAGGTTTTAGTTGAGGAGGTTCCATTGGAGTGGATGAGTACTTGTGTTCAATATTGTTTTACTTAGAGCTAGTTGTTTTCTTGCTAAGAACTATGTTATTTGGTACTCACTCCCTTTCTTCTACATTGGTGTACGTTACGAATCTGAATCATCTTGATTACTTCTTTTTCTCTTCTATGTGTGAGGCTACAGTTGGAGAGTTTATGAGCTAGTTGTTGTCATTTCGGCGGACACCTCCTACTCTTTTAGTATGTTTTTGTTCTAGTATAGAAACAGACATTCAGACTAGTATTTCTTACTTAGAAGCATGTACAAGTAACTACCATGTGTTGGAGTTATAATTGAGTTATGTTATCCATGGTGTGTTGTTGAGATTATAATAATTTTTATTTCTGATTTAGTTTCCCATTTATCTCTTAATTTGAATTTTGAGCTGACTTGTCTTGGTGGGATAAAACAAGTTTCATCACGTCCATTTTGATTGTGCCGCTCGATCTTTTCACTTTGAAATTAAGAAAAAATTGATGATAATAAAATATTGGAAGTTTAAATTCTCACCAAAAAGGAAACAAGCCACCAAAGAAAAGTTATTACAACAAATGGAAATACCACTTATTACTTATTTGTACGGTTACCTTATATCTTTTGCCATAACTGATGTTATAGTGTGCTCTGAAGCTAGCATATTAGAATAAGAATAAAGTAGGAAAAGAGAGATTTTGAATAATTAATTTGAAATGAAGAAAATGATTTCAATTTTTAGAGTCAAATTTTAACAATTTTGACTAACATTTTAGGATGTATTTTTTCATTGTATTGATATGACTAAAATTGTAATTTATAGTACATTTCATATAGTTTTTTAATATCTAAATATTTTGTTTAAAATATTGAATTAATGTAATCTAATTTAATTTTAATAATTAGTAAAATTGACTTTTAAAAAATGTAACATGACAAATAAAAGTGTACGGAGGAAGTTATGAATATACTATTGAACTTCCCAAGGGAAAAAAGGATATATTAGCAATAAATTCATAAGGCTCATGGAAGTTAAATCCCATTAATTTTTGAATTCTTAAATATAAAATTATATTTACATTTCACATTACCCATAAAGTAGTCTTAGACCTCATTTGTTTCCATTAAGATTAATGTCTGAATATGAATACATATCTGAATATTAAGATTTGAATGTTTTGATCTGAGTACACATCTGAATATTAAGATGTGGTCTCTAAATCTGAACTGTTGTTTGTTTTTAATATTTGAATGTGCAAGGGAAATTGAATATTATATTAATAAAATATTATAAAAATTTTTATTTCAACAAAATATATCACTTTTGATAAAAAAAAATAATATTAAAATGTTTCAACAATCATGATTTGGAGTACTATTTTTTCATTCAAAAACCTTTATAAATAACAATATACCACAAAATAGTATTGCAACCAGTGTTCTGGACATACGTCAATACATGAATATCATTAATATAAAAAAAATACTTGAAAGAATTTATGAAAAACTTACGAGTCCAAGAGGAAAAATGGTGTTTGATTGAGAAAAGAGAGAAAGAAAATTTCTAGTTATGAGATAAAAAGGCACACCCAAAGTAGAGAAGCGATGAGAAATTGCTATGGATGCCTGATTATCCACAAACACGTGATTTCTTGTTGCTCAAGATCAAGATCTAACGTATTCTTCCTTATCTAAAGAGCTTGATTAACAGTTGCAACAGCAGCTGTAAATTCAGCTTCTGCAGTTGACTATGCCACAATACCTTGCTTTTTAAGCACCATGAAAAACATCCTGAACTAAGGCTAAAACAATAACTTGAAGTGCTTTTTCATGTCATCATCTGACGCAGCCCAATCACTATCAGAACACCCTTGCAACTTGAACTTTTGACTTTTCCCAAACCTAACACCATAGTCCAAATTCCCTTGACATGCCTTATTATTCTTTTTGCTGCTTTCATGTGCATTTAACTTGCACAATTCAGAAATATAGACAAGACACTTATTGCTTTCAGAATGTTGGGTCTCATTGCAGTGAGATACACGAGACATTCAACCATACTTCCATAACTTGCCTCGTCAACCTTGTCATTACTATCATCTTTAATCAACTTTTCTTTCTGATACATTGGAGTGTTCATAGGTCTGCAATCTTTCATATTGAACTTCTTCATTGTGGATTTTATAAATCTACATTCCAAGAAAGTAAGATATTTCTTCCAAGTCTTTCATTTCGAACACTTTCTTCATGTCAACCTTGAATTCATGTATCATTTCAAGCTTGTTTCCTGTTACAAAAATATCATCAACATAAAGTGATATAACCACAATCTAGAATCTCTTTTTTATTAAAAAGATTTGATTCACGTTCGCTTTTCTAAAAATCTAAGCCTTACAAGTATTTATCAATTCAACTGTTCCAAGCCCTTGAAGCTAGTTTTAAAAAATAAAGGACTTTCTTCAATAGATACACTTTGTCGTCATGTTCCATTACATAAAAACCTTAAGGTTGCTTCACATAATTTTGTCCCATAGAAAACCATTTAAAAAACTGACTTCACATCTAATTGGAAGATTTTCCAACATTTTTGAGCAGCAATAACTAGTAACCGCCTTATAGTATCAAGCCTAGCAACTGGAGCAAAGGTTTGTGAATAATCAACTCCAAATATTTATGAGTGACATTTCACTACAAGTCTTTCATTGAGCTTGTTAAAAAATCCATCAACATTCAATATCGTGCGATAAACCCACTTCACACCAATGATCTTCCTATGTTGTGATTTTTCCACAAGGTGCCATGTCTCTCTCTTCTCAATCATTGCAAATTCCTCCTACATTGCAGCTTTCTACTTGATATATGAAATTGCTTCTTCAAATCCAGAAGTCTCTAAATGGCCACATTGCATCTCTGGTATATGTAAAAGAGCGACCTTGTTCCTCTCACAAGTTGATCATCAATGTTCTCATTTTAATCTAATAGATTTCTTGTTATATTCTTCTGGTAACTTCTTTCCAGTCCCATTTCTCATTCTCCATAAAAAATACACGTATGCTTACCATAATTTTTCCTATATGAGGTTGAAAAATTCTGTAAGCTTTAGAGATTGTACTATGATCAATAGAGACTCCAGGTTCAGTGTTCTTATCTAACTTGTCCCTCTTAACCTGTGAAATATGAGATATACACAAACAACCGAAGATTATTGAGTTTTGTAAGGACGTTTTATACCGGTGCCATGCCTCAAAAGATGTCTTTTCCTTCACTCCTTTTGTTGGAAACATGTTCAGCAAAAAAAAACAGTCTTGTTAGCTGCTTTTTCCCATAACATTTTTGGTAAGCCCTTATCATATAATAAGCATCTCCACATGTGCATTATCGATCAGTTTTTCCTTTCACTGACACCATCTTACTGTGGAGTATAAGAAACAGTGTGTTGATACTCCATTCCTGAATTTTCGCAAAACTTTTCAAATCAATCAGATGTGTACTCGGTACCATTATCTGATCTAACCATTTGAATCCATCAAAGACTTTAATTCTCCACCAAAGCTTTGAATATTGAGAACACTTCAGTTACTTCATATTTGAACATGAGAAAATAAATCCGACACAATCATTTCATATCATTAATGAAAGTTATAAAATATTTACTTCGGTTAAGAGAGCAGTCCTATGTGGTCCACAAAAATCAGTATGGACTAATTGAAGCATCGCTGATGCTCTCCAGTATGCCAAGGAAGAAGGCATCCTACTTTACTTTCCCAATTGACATGTGCTGCAAGCTGCGTGTTCATCCTCCATAAGTGGTAGTCCTCGACGATATCTTTCTTCAACATGTAGAAGAGTGTCCTCTGATGGATATGTCCTGGTCTCTTGTTCCATATATTTGTTTTCATCTCTTGGCTCGGATAGGCAACCAATTTTTCCACCATTGAATCAAAGGAAAAGCTTTGTCCTCTCATTTTAACTTAACAGATTTTTTGGCCCTTTGGATCAAAGATCACACACTTCATGAATTAAACGTAAGCTTATTACAATTCTCCAAAAGTTGCCCTATGCTTATAATTTTTTGATAAGGTTTAGGAACATAAAGTACATTTGAGATTAACTTTGTACCTGATTAGCTTTCAGTAGCTACTGTACCTTTACCTTTGGCAGGAAGGTAATCTCCATTATCAATACTGACTTTAGAGATTGCAGATCTGTCTAATCTCTGAAACCTCCTCATGATGAGTCATATGATTTGTACAACCACTACTAACCAGCTTGCACTTGAACTTCTACTTGCAAAACAATTGGCCACAAACAATTGATATTCTTCTTGTTCGTCTACAATTCGAGATCCATTTAATTGTTCTGGCCTCTTTTCTTGGCAAATAATCTCAGCATGACAAACTTTATGAAATTTTCTGCATCTCATATAAGTTTTTTTTCCAACATTTGAAGTGTGGATGATTCCTCTTCCCACAATGCCGACATGGTTGATATTTTCCACCTTTGATTTTGTTGCTAGAATTGCTATCAGTTGCAGTAGCTTATGTTGACATAGCGTAGCTCTTCCTCAAGTTCTGCTTTCTACCTTTGCCTCCAGCATTGAATTTATGCGTTGCTTACGGAGATCCTTCAACAGTCCCCTTGTACTTCATCATTCTTCTTTGTTCCTGATCTTGCAAGGAGTTTAAATGTTCTGCCTAAGTAATGTTTGACAGATCTTTTGTATTTTCCAGTGAAGCAATTGTTTGTTCAAACTTTTCGGGAAAAGTAATAAGCATTTTCTGCACAATACTAATATCAGAAAGTTAAGCACAAAGTAACCTTACCTTATTGGCCTTACTAATAAGTTTATCTGAGTACTCTTTAATTGTCTCAGATTCCTTAACTTTTTGAATTTCAAATAACCTCACAAGGTTTAAGACCTTTATTCCTCAAATTCTTTCATCTTCATAATATTCCTTTTTATGAAAGTCCCATATTTCCTTAGACGATTTAACTATGATGATTCTGGAAAAAATAGTAGGAGATACTGCGACATACTGTGGCGAAACCAGAATTTTCAATAAGGAGATTCAAAAGCTAAAAAAATAGAAACACAAAGTAGCCAAAGGGGTTCGACATCTAATATATATTCCTAAAAAATTATTTTAACCATGTATAAATCATATAATTTTCCACCGAAGGGGTTCGGATGAACCCCTCATTTCAAGGTGGTTCCGCCACTAGCGGCATAGAGGAATGCCTTCACCTTTGACTTCCTGGTTTTCTTCTCTTTGTCAGTTTTATTCGGAGCCATTGTAGTATTGTCTATTAAATGAATGACTTCATAATACTCTTCTACTTCCTCCTAGAGATCACATGCATCTAGGCTTTCACCCTAACAGCTCAAACCTAATAGTTTTCTCCATCAAAAAATTAGAAAGTCTTGTGCCGCCATTGTGAAACCTTACTTTGTAGAAGCCTTAAAGTGAAAAAGCATAAATTCTGGTGGCTATGCTTGAATGGTGTCCTTTATTATGCAATGAAATTCCAAAAGGAAAAGAAAAGGTATGATGTATTCATAACTATCTTGTCTACAACTAAAACAATGGGTGCTTGCTTTTCTAAAGACATGTTTATTGATATGATGCTTTGTTTAATGTTAATACTTCACTTTCATTGTCTATACATCCAAACATTAATTTACACATATAAGTGGGCATACATCATGATTAAAAATGTAGGCTTTTCCTTCTTTCTTGTGAGCAATGGTAGACAAAGGTGCTAATATTATCAACAATATGAAGTTACTACATCTACTTTACCATTGCTCACAATAAAGAAGGAAACACCGACATTTTTAATCATGATGTATGCCCACTTATATGTATAAATAAATTCTTGGATGTATATAAAATGAAAGTGAAGTATCAACATTATACAAAGCATCATACCAATAAACATTTTTAGAAAAGCAACCAAACATTGTTTTAGTTGTAGACAAGATAGTTACGAATACATCTTACCATTCTAGCAGAGTCACCACAATTTATGCTCATTGACTTTAGGGCTTCTTCTAAGTAAGGTTTCACAATGAGATTACTGTATTTTAAGACTTAGTGATCTTTTGATGGAGAAACTACCAGGTTTGGGCTGTTAGGATGGAAGCCTACATTGGATGCATGTGATCTTTGGGAGGCAGTAGAGGAGGGTTATTAAGTTTATCCTTTACCAGGCAATCCTACAACGGCTCTGTTTAAAATTGACAAAGATATGAAAACCAGGTTGTCGAAGGCGAAGGCATGCCTCTATGCCGCCAGTGCCGGAGCCACCTTACAATGAAGGGGTTCATCGGAACCCCCATCAGCAAAAAATTTTATATGATTTATACATGGTTAAAATTATTTTTAGGTATATACAGTAGATGTCGAACTCCTTCGGCTTCTTTGTGTGTCTTTCTTTTTAGATTTTGAATCCCCTTATTAAAAATTCTTATTTCGTTATTGTATGCCGCAGTATCTCCTATAATATTTTCCCAAATCATGACACTTAAATCACCTAGTAAATATAAGACTTTCTTAAAATAGAATGTTATAAAATGAAAGAATTTGTGGCATGAAGGTCTTAAACCTGGTGAGGGTGCTGATGGATATTACCTTCCATCGAAAGGGAAAGGCACAGTAGCTATTGAAAGATACACTTGTACAAATTTAATCTCATATGTACTTTATGTTCTTGAACTTGATAAAAATATGTTGAGCGTAGGGCAAATTTTGGAGAATGGTTTAAGCTTATGTTTGAGACAATAAGTGTCTGATGTTTGATCCACAGGGACAACAAATCTATCAAGTTAAAATGAGAGGAAAGAGCTTTTCCTTTGATTCAATGGAGGAAAAATCGGTTGCATATTCAAGCCAAGAGATAACAACTAATATATGAAACAAGAGACTCTGACATTTTTATCATAGGGCACTCTTGTACATGCTAAACAAAGATATGGTTCGAGGACTACCACTTATGGAGGATGAACACGCAACTTGCATCACAGGTCAACTGGGAAAGCAAAGTAGGATGCCTTTTGCCAAGGCAACCTGGAGAGCATCAGTGAAGCTTCAATTAGTCCATATTGATTCTTGTTTTATTGACCACATGTGATTGCTCTCTTAACGGAAGTAAATATTTTGTAGCATTCATTGATGATATGACACAATTGTGCTGGATTTATTTTCTCATGTTCAAACCTGAAGTACCTGAAGTGTCCTCGAATTCAAAGCTTTGGTATAAAATCAAAGTGGTTGCAGGATTCAAATGCTTTGATCAGGTAATGGTACTGAGTGCACATCTGATAGATTTTGAAAAATTTTGTGAAAATGTAGGAATTAAGCATCAAATCACTTTTCCATATACTCCACATCGAATTGGTGTCAGTGAATGGAAGAATAGATCGATAATGGAGATGTTGAGAGGCGTATTATATGAGAAAGGATTGTGTAGAAGCAGCTAACAGTGCTGTATTTTTGCTGAACAGGTTTCCTACAAAAGCCATGAAGGAAAAGACACCTTTTGAGGCATGGAACGGGTATAAGCCGTCCTTACAAAACGTAATAATCTTTGGTTGTTTGTGTTTCTCTCATATTCCATGGGTTAAGAGGGAAAAGTTAGATAAGAAATTCGAATTTGGAGTCTTTGTTATTTATAGTACAATCTCCAAAGCTTACACAATTTTTCAGTCTCAAAAAGAAAAAATTATGGTAAGCAGAGATGTATTTTTTATGGAGAATGAGCAATGGAACTTGGAAGAATTTAACCAGAAGCACAAGATATCTGCTAGATTCAGATGACAATATTGATGATCAACCTGTGAGAGGGACAAAGTCGCAATCTGACATATACCAGATATGCAATTTGGCCATTTTAGATCTTCTAGATTTGAAGAAGCAGTTTCATATCACAACTGAAAAGCTGCAATGGAGGAGGAGCTTGCAATGATTGAGAAGAGAGAGACATGGCAGCTTGTCGAAAAACCACAACATAGAATGATCATTGGTGTGAAGTGGGTTTTTTTGCACGAAATTGAATGCAGATGGATCTATAAACAAGCTCAAGGCAAGACTTGTTGTGAAAGGTCACTCACAAATTTTTGAGTTGATTATTAAGAAACCTTTGCTCCAGTTGCTAGGCTTGGTACTATAAGGTTGTTACTAGCTATTGCTACTAAAAAAAGGTTGCAAAATCTTTCGATTAGATGTCAAGTACTCTTTTTTAAATGGTTTTCTACATGTGCAAATTTATGTGGAGAAACCGCAAGGTTTTTCTGTAAGGTTACATGAAGACAAAGTGTATCTATTGAAGCCCTTTATGGTTTCAAACAAGCTCCAAGGTCTTGGTATAGTCGAATTGGTTATTATTTGCAAGTCTTAGGATTTAAGAAAATCCTAAGTGAATCAACTCTCTATTTGTTAAGAAAAGAGATTATGCTGTTGTGGTTATATATATAACTTTATGTTGATGATCTTCTTGTAACAGGAAACAACCTTGAAGTGATAGATGAATTCATGTAAGAGATGAAGAAAGTGTTCGAAATGATAGACTTGGGAGTAATGTCTTACTTTATTTGAATGCATATTTGTCAAAAGAAATATACAAGGGAGATAATGAAGAATTTCAAAATGAAAGATTTCAAACCTATGATCACTCCAATGAATCATAAATAAAATCTCATAAAAAATGATGGTAATGACAAGGTTGACGAAGCAAGTTATAGAAGTATGGTAGGATCTCTCATGTATCTCACTACCCCACGAGACCCGACATTTTGCAAGCAGTAAGTGTCGTCTAGACTTCTGAGTTGTGCAAGTGAAATGCACATGAAAGCAATAAAAAGAGTAAAAAGGTATGTCAAGGGAACTATGGACTATGGTGTTAGGTTCGGTAAAAGTCAGAAGTTCAAGTTGCAAAGGTATTTAGACAATGATTGGGTTGGGTCAGATGATGACATGAAAGGCACTTCAGGTTATTGTTTTAGCCTTGGTTCAAGATGTTTTTCATGGTTCTCAAAGAAGCAAGGTACATGAACTAAATTCACGGTAGATGATGACGTAGGGTAAAATAATGTTGAGTAAGTGTACACCAGAATAAATTGCTTATTTTTAGTTGTTTTCTGTTTTCTAGTCTAATTAAAACTATGTTAGCTACTGTTAACGATTAGTTCCTCAATTTCAGCAAGAATTAACGTAGTTTTAGCAGATAATTTAGCATTAACTTAAAACATCTTAGTTCAGCTAAGATGCATTTATTGCATCTCAAATTAATCAATAAAAACCACTTTTCCTTTTTCTTCTTTAATGTAACGACCCATTTAGTCCTTTTAAATATTAGAGCATTTTATTTCATAATATACTCTTTCAATATAATTTAAATATGTATTTTGGACCATTCATAACTACAATTATAAAAGTAATGGGGTTGTTTAAATAACCTATTTAGTTGGTGTTTAAAGAATGTAACATTAAAATTAGTAGAATTTAATATTTATTAACCCATACGTTATCCCCATATAATTTATACCCATGTATATAATTAATTATGAAAATCAATTAATTAGTTAAAGAAACAATGGTATTTATTATTTTAATATCAAAGACAGGCGGCATGAGTCTCTTCTTCTTGTTCTTAGCGTCGCCGACCAGTTTGATAACAAGACTACAGGTAAAATCCAATCTAATTCCAAATTTATGTTATAAATATTTATAGTCGGTTGCCATTAATTTTTATTATTATTATTGTGTTAAAGGGTTTTATTAATTATAGGGAGTTTATAAAGAAATTGGGAGAAGTATTTAATGTTACTGTTTCTGAGAGTGGGGGATAAGGTCTTGGTTATTAATTACATTTTGATTAATTTTTACTTCCTAATGATTATTAAACAAACTAAATAATGCAATATAAATTTAAAAAAAGTGAGGATTTATACTATTTTATTAACAAGTGATATTAGAATTGAAAGTGGATACAATACTTGGTTGAAAACAGAGTGGCGGGAAACTTATCTTGACAATGTGGATGTTAACAAGTTAATGGCTAATGGTTGGTAATTATTGGCCAATAAAGATATTAATGAATAAATTAGTAGTATGTGTTAAAGGATTAAGATATTAATTTATTATAGGTTGCATCAATTGTTGAATAGGGGAGGAAAATAGTAATAGTTAAATAAGAATACATATATAAATAGAATAAATTTAGAAATGTGTTGTTAATATGAATTATGTATCACTGATGGCCAATTGGATTTGAGGGAATCTAATATGGTTATGGGTGATGTTTCAATGGGGGTAGAAATTGGTTTGATGGCTGTGAAGTTGTGAAGTTATTATAACATTATGGTGTTGGGTATTTGGAAGATGGGAAACGTATAAAGAAGGTGTGGCAGAAAATTTGAATAAGCTATTGTAAGTTAACATGTCGGTACAATCTATGTGTTGGATTAGTTTAGTTATCCATCATGAGCTCTATGTGTATGGCATGTGTGATGAGTTGAAGTTTGATAGTGAGATATTATATAATAATCAAGTTTTGATATATTGATATAAGTAATTAAATATTAAATATATTGAATTATTTGAATTCCATTAAAGATACGCTAATGGGAGGAATTAAGACTTACCCATAGGTTTGAACTTTAGTAAATTAGTGATAGAATTAGGTGAGTTTTTGGGTGCGGACTAGACATAAAATAATAGAGTATTTATAGGCTTGTAAACTTATAAATTATGTGTATATGCTTGATAGATTGGAAAGGTACGGAGGCATTGAGGAAAGGAAAAGTATTGGAAAAGTAGCTTGTTTGACTTCGGTTCTTCGGTGGAGGTAGGTTATGGTTTATGTTATTTGATAGTAAACTCTTAATATTGATTGATATGCATTGAATGATATTGTGAAGTTTTCTATGTAGTTGATTGTGTGGTTGCGTGTAGCTTGGTTGTATGTTTTGTGATTGGTGTGAGATCCTGAGACCTTGGAATTTATATTCTTGAACCATCTTTATCGAAGTGATGCCTTGAATAAAAAAAGCTTGATGAAATATTATCAATGAATTGAAAGTGCTGATAATAAATGATAAATTAATGGTATAATTAGATGGAGTGTCACGTTTCGACACGGTATAATTGGATCGGAGTGTCACGTTCCGACATGGTATTCTTGGATCGGAGTGTCACGTTCCAACACGGTATACTTGGATCGGAGTGTCACGTTTCCACACGGTAACATTAAAGGAAAAAAAAAGATATGGAATTAATTTAATGTACTCAATCTAAAAGAATCCATTTCTCAACGAACGTGTTGTGGAGGCATGAGTGCTCGTGTGTGCTTGATATTGTGATTGATTACGTACTAATTTCAGTTATCACTTGTTCATGTTGTTTGTGGCTTCTCACATATTAAGTACTATAGTTGATTTTATACTATTATTCTTTGTATATTAGTTACTATTTTGTGTTGGCCAATGATACTTACTCAGTACATGTTGCCTCGTACTGAGCCCCACTTGTTTTTTTTTTGTTTTCTTATATGGAGTGCAGCAAGTGTACCGACCAATTTGTATCGCCCTCAGCTCTATCAAGTCTTTGCATATCAGGTTCAAGGGTGAGCTATTCATTCGAGCTTGAATTGGATTATCTCGGTCATTACCTGATGTCCTTAGTTTTTTTACACGAATTACTTTATTTCATTTATTTTGATGTCTTTGATACTCTTCGAATTAGTAATTGGAGATTAGATGTCCTTGTTGTGATGACTTTCAGGTTTTGGGAAAAGATATCTAGTTATTTTTTGAGCTTCCACATTATGCTTGTAATTTGTAAGTTATGGTTAAATTTGTTGGTTCTCCCACCTAGGGGTTAAGTGTGGGTGCCACTCACGATTCGTTTAGGATCGTGACATTTAAAAAACTCTTATTCTCCTCTGTTAAACACTAACAACATATGTTAAGCCTACCATAATATCATGTCTATATTTACACATTTTTCCCACACAATACATTTTGTGTACTGATGCATACTAGTACCAATATTATCTCATAATATAGGGTTTGATGCTCCTTCTCTCCCGCTCAATGATAGCTTGGATTGCTAATAGCTATTGGATTGGAGAGTCCTAATACTCCGAGGGAAAAGCCATGAAGACCATTTATTGCTTTATTATTCTTTACTCTTAAGACTTTTTACGTTGTGTATGGGTTATGCCCCAACCAATCATATGTTGTTTTAAAAGGGCTTGTCACGACATAATTATGATTCTCCACTTATGTTCAAATTCTCTTTTATGATTTGAGACGACTTACTTAAACCCTCTTATTGAATATTCTATTGTGTTGAATATAAGTCGAGTTGCTTGTGTAGGGTCTCTCGGGGTCCTGTATACCAAGTGACGTCTAGAGTTTACTTTGGATCGTGACATTATTAAATATCACGCTCTAAAAGGTAACCAATTGACTCTCTATCTTTGGAACACAAGAGTTAGCAATTATATTACTACCTCAAAAGATTTTGCAAAATCCAAAATTAGAGCTTTACTTCCATTCATCTTCCAAAAAACAAAGGCTTTGTGAAATCATCAAAGCAACTAAAAATTGCCTCAATATGGAAATTTAAACTCATCCACATCATGGGCCTTGATACCTACCCATTTGGTGTCTTGGACATAAACTATATTTATCTTCCTCTTTTTTAGAGTGACCCTATGTTCCATGACACTATACGTTCATCTTAGGAAATTTCATTACTAAGTTACCACTACCTCCCCTTGCTCATGGCCTCAACTGTAGCCATGACCTAATTGACATCCTTTGAATTAGAGAAACGTCACATCCACTGAATTAAAAAAGAATTCAGTTAAAAGAATTTTAAAAGGTTTAAAAAGGGTTTAAAATGGTAAAAAGAGTTTAAAGGGATTAAAAGGGGGCGCCACCTAATTTTTAGGAAAACTAGAAAATCGATTAATTAAATAACTTAAAAGAGAATCTACGAAATTAACTTAATTCTAGGTATGGGGTTCAAGTTATTCCGAAGGAAAGGAATTAGGCACCCTTCTGAATCCACAAATGTGGTTCCCAACTGGGTTCATTTTTTCAAATTGAAGAGGACAATAAAATATCGTACAACAATATAGACAATAAAATAAAAATTATAATATCGGCCTAAGGTTCGCCTAACATCGATACATACAAAATAATGAATTGAAAAATGTAATTCGAACTCGTTTCGAATAGCTTCAAGGAAGCAAGTCTTGTGTACCGGTAAACACATTTCGTAAAAGTGTTAGTAATAAATAAAATTTGATATATGAAATACTAACTTAAACATAAAAACCCGTCTTATTAACATGGGAGGCCTTGAAAATCGAAGATAATTTCTACATCATCCAATTTTAAGAAGTCAATAATATAAACTCAACTAAAATTCCGTCTTTTAAAATAAGGAGGCCTCCAAAATCGAAGAAGAGCCAATTTTAATAAATAAATGTGAAGGCTAACCTATCAAAATAATCAAGATAACAAAGTAGCAATAAAGAGACAACGTAACAACCTAGACGAAATTGAATTAAATTCATATGCAACCCAAGCAAAAATTATATAAAATAAACCCAACAATCTCAATACAATAATTATTTAAAAATAATGAAATATCAACAACATAACTAAATTATAATAACAACATAACAAAAAATACTAATAATAAGACTAAAATCTCTATTGCCCAAGATTAATTAAAAGAATAAGAACAAAAGGTAAATTATATAAAACCAATAAATAGCAAAGGTCACTAAGAAAAGAGAAAACAATACATCTAAATAGAGCAACCAAGAAGAGATACGGAAATAGCATAACAGAGAACAATATTAACAAAAAATGTTTAACCAAAATAAACCAAATATATAAATAATAATCAATTAAAACGGCATAAATGGAAAAGTATCAGCAATAAAAAAAATAAAAAAAATACTACCTCATGAAAAGCTAATCTAAATCAAACATTAACAATTTAAACAAAACAAATAAATAAAGAGGAAAGGAAAAATAATAATCATTAAATCACAACTAATAGTAGCAAATTAACATATTATAACAAGAATTAATTTATAAAGCTAAAAGAAAATAACGAAATCAGCCTCAAAAATTACAATAAATGAATTGAAAGAACCAACAAATGAACAAATAACAATGAATCAACATCCAAAGCTAGCACATATTTGGAAAAAAAAATAACAAAGCAAAATAGCTATATAAAACAAGATAAAATAAAATAAAATATAGATTATTTGTTTGCCGGAGGTAGTACTGTTGTTTTTCGCTAAAATCTTATCACTAAAAAATACCCACCCCCCTTTTAACCTAATTAGCTAAATGTTCTATATATAGGGAATTATAAAAATAATGGGCCTATATTATGAGCTTGAAATTGTGGCCCCAAAAATCGATATTGACAAAATATCTGTGTGTTCAAATTGTATTCATATTTGATTAAATTTTTAGATTGCGTAGAATATCAAAATAAATATTAACAATGTAACAGAAAAAAATGAATATGAAGAAATGTAATACGTAATCAATTTCATGTAAAAAAATGTATAACAGAAATAATGATTTTATAAAAAATGAACAAATATTTTAACATCTGGCTGTGACAAAATAATATGAACATAACAATCAATAAAAATCCTAATACTTTGAGAAAGAGGATAATCATCAACAAATTTCATTAAAATGACAAAAATATGTAATTTGAACTATTTAAATAAAATACTTAAAATATATTAATTTTAAAACTACTAGACCGAAATTTGATGTCAACAACCTTAGTCCACCATTATTCACCAAAGCCACTAGGGAGATGTAAAGCTAAATAAGATGTAAAAGATAGATAAATCTACTACAACTACTTGAACAAGTGTAGAGTCTAGGACTAATCTACTAGAAAAGCAAGAAATATTATAATGAATGAACAAAAGAAATTATCCCTAGAATATGTGTACACCCTATATACTAACACAAGACAACTAACAAGCTTTATACAATATTTGACACTGTAACGACCTGTTTAGTCGTTTTAAGCAGCAGATTTTATTTCTGGAAAAACTGGCTGAGACGACGGATCCCACGACGGACCGTCATGGGCACGACGGACCGTCGAGGGTGTCTCGTTCCAAATCAATGCAAAAGTCAATATCCCTGTCCGGTGGCATACCAGGGAGGTCTGCAGGGAACACATCCAGAAACTCACGAAACACAGGTATCCTCTTCCTCGCATTGATGATTTGTTCGATCAGTTACAAGGTGCTTGTGTCTTCTCTAAGATTGACTTGAGGTCTGGTTATCATCAATTGAAAATACGGGCAGCAGATGTGCCAAAGACTGCTTTTCGAACCAGGTATGGGCATTATGAATTCTTGGTAATGTCCTTTGGACTAACGAATGCCCCTGCTGCTTTCATGAGCTTGATGAACGGGATTTTTAAGCCATATTTGGATCTCTTTGTGATCGTATTTATTGATGATATACTGATATACTCCAAGAGTAAGAAGGAACATGAGGAGCATTTGAGAATTGTGTTGGAAATGTTGAGGGAGAAAAAGCTTTATGCCAAATTCTCCAAGTGTGAGTTTTGGCTAGATTCAGTGTCCTTCTTGGGGCACGTGGTTTCTAAGGATGGGGTGATGGTGGATCCTTCTAAGATCGAAGTAGTGAAGAATTGGGTAAGACCTACTAATGTGTCAGAAATAAGAAGCTTTGTTGGTTTAGCCAGTTACTACCGTCGATTTGTCAAGGGATTCTCTTCTATTGCTTCCCAATTGACGAACTTGACTAAGCAGAATGTTCCATTTGTATGGTCGGATGAATGTGAGGAAAGCTTCCAGAAACTCAAGACCTTGCTGACTACCGCACCTATCCTTACCTTGCCAGTAGAGGGTAAGAACTTCATTGTGTATTGTGATGCATCCTATTCTGGTTTGGGTGCAGTGCTAATGCAAGAGAAGAACGTAATTGCGTATGCTTCGAGGCAATTAAAGGTGCATGAACGTAATTATCCGACCCACGATTTGGAGTTGGCTGCGGTAGTGTTTGCATTAAAGCAATGGAGACACTATCTATATGGGGTTAAGTGTGAAGTCTATACGGATCATCGTAGCCTACAGTATGTCTTTACTCAAAAAGATTTGAATTTGAGACAGAGGAGATGGATGGAACTACTGAAGGACTACGATATTACCATCTTGTATCACCCAGGAAAAGCTAATGTTGTGGCAGACGCCTTAAGTAGAAAAGCAGGGAGCATGGGTAGTTTAGCTCACTTACAAGCTTCTAGACGCCCATTGGCTAGAGAGGTTCAGACTCTGGCTAATGACTTTATGAGGCTGGAAGTACTAGAGAAGGGAGGATTTTTGGCCTGTGTGGAGGCAAGATCTTCCTTTCTTGACAAGATTAAGGGAAAACAGTTTGCTGATGAGAAACTGATCCGGATCCGAGATAAGGTGTTGCGAGGAGAGGCTAAAGAAGCCAAAATCGATGAGGAAGGTGTTTTGAGAATTAAGGGAAGGGTATGTGTGCCCCGTGTCGATGATTTGATCCACACTATTCTTACAGAGGCTCATAGTTCCGGATATTCTATACATCCTGGTGCAACCAAGATGTATCGTGACCTAAAGCAACACTTTTGGTGGAGTAGAATGAAGCGCGACATTGTTGATTTTGTTGCCAAATGTCCAAATTGTCAACAAGTAAAGTATGAACACCAGAGGCCCGGAGGAACACTTCAGAGAATGCCCATTCCCGAATGGAAGTGGGAAAGGATTGCAATGGACTTTGTGGTTGGTCTTCCAAAGACATTGGGTAAGTTTGATTCTATTTGGGTAATTGTGGATAGGTTAACTAAGTCTGCTCACTTCATTCCGGTCAAGGTGACTTACAATGCAGAGAAGTTAGCCAAACTTTACATCTCAGAGATTGTTCGGTTGCATGGAGTTCCACTCTCCATCATATCAGATAGAGGTACGCAGTTTACTTCTAAGTTTTGGAGAACATTGCATGCGGAATTAGGTACTAGGTTGGACCTTAGTACTGCATTTCACCCTCAGACCGATGGACAGTCTGAGCGAACGATTCAAGTGTTGGAGGATATGCTTCGTGCATGCGTGATAGAATTTGGTGGTCATTGGGATAGCTTCTTACCCTTAGCGGAGTTTTCATACAATAATAGCTATCACTCAAGTATTGATATGGCTCCTTTCGAAGCATTGTATGGGAGGAGATGTAGGTCTCCCATTGGTTGGTTTGATGCATTTGAGGTTAGACCTTGGGGTACTGACCTTTTGAGGGATTCATTAGAGAAGGTGAAATCTATTCAAGAAAAGCTTTTAGCGGCTCAAAGCAGGCAAAAGGAATATGCAGATCGAAAGGTTAGGGACTTGGAGTTCATGGAGGGTGAGCAAGTCTTGCTGAAGGTTTCGCCTATGAAAGGGGTGATGCGGTTTGGTAAAAGAGGTAAGCTAAGCCCAAGGTATATTGGACCATTTGAAGTACTTAAGCGAGTAGGGGAGGTGGCTTATGAATTAGCCTTGCCTCCAGGGCTGTCAGGAGTGCATCCGGTATTTCATGTGTCTATGTTGAAAAGATACCATGGGGATGGTAACTACATCATTCGTTGGGATTCGGTTCTGCTTGATGAGAATTTGTCTTATGAGGAGGAGCCTGTTGCCATTCTAGATAGAGAAATTCGCAAGTTGAGATCAAGGGAGATTGCATCCATCAAAGTTCAATGGAAGAATCGACCAGTTGAAGAGGCCACTTGGGAGAAGGAGGCTGATATGCAAGAAAGATACCCACACCTGTTTACAGATTCAGGTACTCCTTTTCGCCCTTGTTTTTCTTCTTGTGATCGTTCGGGGACGAACGATGGGTAAATTGGTATCTATTGTAACGACCTGTTTAGTCGTTTTGAGCAGCAGATTTTATTTCTGGAAAAACTGGCTGAGTCGACGGATCCCACGACGGAACGTCATGGGCACGACGGACCGTCGTGGGGGTCTCGTTCCAAAACACTTAGAATTCTGAAATTTGGGTACTGAAATCGACTCTCTGAACTTCGTAACGGAATGGCAGGACGGACCGTCGTGGGCACGACGGACCGTCACAGACCCTTTAGTGGAATTGAGTCTCTGAACTCTGTGACGGAGCAGCAGGACGGACCGTCGCAGGCACGACGGCCCGTCACAGACTGCGTAATCCCAGGCTGGGTCGGATTTCGGTTAGTAATTTAAGGGGCGTTTTGGACTATTCCTGCTTTAATTATAAAGTTAGTGGGTTAATGTTAATAAGTCTAATTACTTGGGGGTTAAAAGAGGTAACCTTGAGTTAATTAGTGGGATATTATTGCCACCTTTATACTTAATTATATGCTAATTAGGGTAAAAGAAAGAGGGTTTGAATAAGAAAAAGAAAAAGAACAGAAAGAGAGGGAGAACGAGTAGAGAGAGAGAGAAACGAAGAGGACAACAAGACTTTGGGGAATTTGCTTGCTTGATCACGAATCTTCGGTGGAGGTAGGTTATGGTTTATGCTATTCGTAGTAAACTCTTAATAGCGAATGATATGTATTGGGTAGTATTGTAAACCCTTCTATATGCTTAATTGTGTGTATGCATGATGTGATTTTGTATATAATTGTGATAAAATAAGCATGATGAAGCTATTGAATCCCAAATCTTGAAAAACCCTAATCTACTTTGTTAATGAGATTGATGATGCCTTGGTATAAAAGAAGGCTTGATGAACTAAAGTAATGGGGTTGATGATGCCTTGGTATAAAAGAAGGATTGATGAATTAATAGAATGAGATTAGTGGAGCGGGTGTCACGAACCGACACGTAGTATTAGGGGGACCGGGTGTCACGAACCGACACGTAGAATTAGGGGAGCGGGTGTCACGAACCGACACGTAGAATTAGGGGGACCGGGTGTCACGAACCGACACGTAGAATTAGGGGACCGGGTGTCACGAACCGACACGTAGAATTAGGGGATCGGGTGTCACGAACCGACACGTAGAATTAGGGGATCGGGTGTCACGAACCGACACGTAGAATTAGGGGATCGGGTGTCACGAACCGACACGTAGAATTAGGGGACCGGGTGTCACGAACCGACACGTAGAATTAGGGGATCGGGTGTCACGAACCGACACGTAGAATTAGGGGATCGGGTGTCACGAACCGACACGTAGAATTAGGGGACCGGGTGTCACGAACCGACACGTAGAATTAGGGGATCGGGTGTCACGAACCGACACGTAGAATTAGGGGACCGGGTGTCACGAACCGACACGTAGAATTAGGGGATCGGGTGTCACGAACCGACACGTAGATTTAGGGGACCGGGTGTCACGAACCGACACGTAGAATTAGGGGATCGGGTGTCACGAACCGACACGTAGAATTAGGGGATCGGGTGTCACGAACCGACACGTAGAATTAGGGGATCGGGTGTCACGAACCGACACGTAGAATTAGGGGATCGGAGTGTCACGTACCGACACATAGTAGTAGGGGAGCGGAGTGTCACGTACCGACACAAGAGGAATAAAGATAATGAATCTTGAAAGATGTTAATATACTCAATCTAATGAACCTAATTCCCAAATGAGTATGGTATTGAGGCTTGAGTCCTCATGTGTGAACTTGGCGGTGCTTATTAATGATTATAGAACTTGTTGTTGCTACACGTTGAGTATTGTAGTTGATTTATGATATTATCTGATATATACTGTTTTCTATTTTGAGTTGGCCGATGATATCTACTCAGTACCCGTGTTTTGTACTGACCCCTACTTGTATTTGTTTTCTTTGTTATTTGTGGAGTGCAGCAAACGTACCGTCGTCTTCAACTCAACCGCAACTCTAGCCAGTCTTCATTACACCGGATTTCAGGGTGAGCTAATGCTTCTAGCTTGGACTGGATCTTCTTCCTCATGTCTTGATGCCTTGAAGTTCCGGCATGGACTAGCTTTTGTTTATTTTAGCTTCTTAGAATACTCTTAGTTTAGTAATTTGATCATAGATGTTCTTGTGGTGATGACTTCCAGATTTTGGGGAATAATAGATGTTGAATTTTAGAAGTTATTGAATTAGTTTTATTAATGAGTTTAAGTCTTCCGCATTACTTTCTGTTGATATTATATTGAAATGTTAGGGTTTAGATTGGTTGGTTCGCTCACATAGGAGGGTAAGTGTGGGTGCCAGTCGCGGCTCGGTTTTGGGTCGTGACAGACACTATGGAGCAAGAGACAGTGAGATATCCAATAGTATAATAACACAAGAGATCACTAATTAGTCAAGAAAGATTTTTTAAATAAATCAAATATCAGAAAAAATTTGAACATAGGGGTTATGAAAACGACTCTTAATACTAGTAGAAAATAGATCATTGAATTTAAGAAATAAAATTATGAATAGTTGCTGGTCAAATGCAAAAATACAGTGAAAATTGGAAAGGTAAATGTTGGGTCGACAATATTATGTAAGATATAAAAATATTGCAAGAGCTCAATAAAAATCTTTTTTGTGTAGCAAATGTTGAAGAAACAAGAAACCCGATACTTCGTTGTTGCCAGAAGTCACCAGAGATTTTCGGAAAGTCTCAAAAAGCCAATATTCCAGTTTTATTCAGAAGAAGGAGAAGAATATACAATGAAGGTCATTGGAAGAAGAAGAAGAAGAAGAAGAAGAAGAAGAAGAATTCAAGTAGTAAATTTAGTTATAGTTACTAACAAAAGATGTGATTCTTTAACACTTTTATGCATATCAATCTCTGTAATATTGCATTCAGATACTTTCTTG
This sequence comes from Solanum pennellii, assembly GCF_001406875.1. NCBI lineage: Eukaryota > Viridiplantae > Streptophyta > Magnoliopsida > Solanales > Solanaceae > Solanum > Solanum pennellii. The sequence continues at coordinate 9,008,739 of NC_028648.1, forward strand.
AAAACTTTTTTCTATGATAAGAAGTATATGTGTAAGCGGCATATATTTCTCACTTGTCACTTCTTATTCCTCTAGAACAACAGTATTAAAATTGAGTGTTCTTTACTCATATCCTGACATGCATTTTTATTTTTAGATCCTTAGTAGCTAAAACAAAGTAAATATACCTCGATAAAAGAAATAATGAAAAACATTTCTAGAAAACACGGTTATGAAAAAACATAATTACAAACAACTCACATATTTTCCTTACAAGTACAACTATCGATCAAGGATATTAAAATGAATTATCCTTTATATTAAAAAAAAAAATTCTCAGTGTTTATAATTTTTAGGCAGAGTTATGAATAGTTACCTTATATTGAGGTTCAATGATCCACCATTCATAATCTAAGAAAATATAGATACTTATTGTCGTGAGATTGAATACATTAAATAACTTAGCTTGACTCCTGAATTATGCCAATAATATCAGTGTTGCAATATAATGAGGGCATCGAAATTTGAATACAATGTAACATCAAATACAAACTTTTCTTAGTATGAAAGTTATATTTATAACACATAATTCATATGCAATTTTTTTCTATTGTAATTTTAATATAAAAGTGTACCTATCTAGTAGTGAACCACGTAACCTAATATGAATTGAAGCATAAAAATTCTCTTCTTTACATTGAGAAATTAGTACATACACATGTATGTACTAAAAATTACAAATTGTTCATATTTTCAAAAATAAATCAAACTAAAGCCTTTTTCATAAATCAAGAAGTTAGACTTAAGGGTGAATTTTAAAAAACCATTTATATACATTCTCATATTAGATGTACTTTGAAAATGAAAATCACATATTAACACAAATTTCATCGTTAATCATTCAACTAACAACGTTTCAACCAGAGACACAACGCATATAAATTAATCATCTATATCAAGAAAAAGTAATTATTTAGCAAATTATTTTGCAAACTCAGCTCTAGAAAATAAAATCATATGTCAATATATAATTTAAGATGCACCTAACTATAGAGAGAATAATTTTGAACATGGACAAAGCATACACACCATTAATCAGAATATAAACATAGAATATCTAAAAAAAATCTAGCACATACTAAAAAAACCTAAGTATTAGTAAACCAAAGCAGAATGTCATACAACACAGACACAGGGAGTAGCAGAGAAACAAAGAAATAAAAAGACATCATGATATCTTAGGTTATTACTTACATAAAAAAAAAAGGAATACATCAACAAGAAAAAACTCTAAAGAATTTTCAAATTTCATAACCCCATCTTGACAGACATCATTTGAGTTTCTAGATAGTAATCATCGTCGTAAAAAGAAAAATCAAGATGATCTATTATAGAATCTCTAAAATATATTTAGGGGATCGATGCTTACAATGATATAACTTAGATGAGACATTTGTATATGGAATAACTGAAGATGGTATCAAAGATAACAGATCCGGGGAGAAATCACCTTGGGAGGTTGAATAAAAAATAAAAATGTGAAGAGGAAAGCAACATCGAGAGGGTTCTGCAGATCTATACAGAGAAAGATAGAAAAACTGCAGTATGTTTTGTTTAAATATATACTTGCATATTTTTGATCTTGGTATTTTTTGGGCCTGATCACTATTTTATCCTGCTTTAATTGTGGACTGGAATATTTGGACCCATTTTTTGTTACTTTCTTTTGCTGTTTTTTTGATCATTAATTTTAGGGAAAATTTTAAAAATAGCAATACATTAGCTTTTAGTGGAGAAACAGGTTCATTATTTATTTAATATGTCATTATTTTAGTTTGATAAGGAATTAGATTTGTATTTATTGTTAATTTGAAAATAACACAAATAATTTATAAGAGAAACTATAGAACAAAAAAATTCAAACAAGATAAAAAAGATTTAATTTGATAAACTACAATTAATTAATAACAAAATGGAGAAAATCAAGGAAATAATAATTCGAATAAGGTAATTTTTGAATTTAAACAAACAAAGTTACATTGCCATAATTACTAATTATAACTTTAGTATAACTTTAAGTAGGCCTAGTTTTTTTCCACTACTTTTCAATCTTTTCATTTTTTATTTTTGGGATTAAAATTTTAAAAAATTTCTTTCCTATTATGCGTGTTTGGTTCCATCATCGACATGACTTTTTTCTCCCTTATTCCTCAAATTTGTAATATTAATTTTAAACACTTCATTAGAAATACTCAATTGGTATTGAATTGAAATTGATTGATTTAAGATTTCGCTGGCAGTGACGAAGATTGTAGGATGAACAAAACAAAAAACAAATACAAATTGTTTTGGCAAACAATGTGAGATTGAAATACAAAGTGAGCACAAAAAAATCAAAATTTGTTGGCACACATTTAAAATTGATATTCAATAAATAAAGAAATATCAAAACTTGTTAGCATAGAAAGTGAAAATGAAATACAAAAGGATATGAAATACAAAGTGAACACAAAAAAATACAAAACTTGTTGTCATAAAAATTGGTAGGATGATATTGAAATTCAAATTTTTCCTCTTCACAATCGGATTCTACAACATAATCGAGGATTTTAAAAAGAAAATTAAAACAAATCTCAATAAATAAATGAAAGTACCTTTGTCAATAAACAAATCTCTTGAATCAAACTAGAGATTTGTTGAATAATTTGGAAGAACCTTAAAGAAAGAGGAGTTATATGAAAACGTGATAGGTGGGGGAAGAGAACTTGAAATATGGAGAAAGTAGGTTAATGGGTTGTGGTTTAATTATTTTTTTTCTTTTTAAAAGTTTATTGGTTTTAGAATTTGGTCTAATGTAGGAATGTAGTGATAAATAAAAGAAAATTTAACTAATAAAATCTAAATACAAATATTTTCTAAAATATTGTCATTCTGACATTTTGAATAAATATTTTAAAATGTTGTTGTTTTAACTAATTATGTTACGTATTATGACTTAATTGTTAATATTTTCTTAATTTTAATACACATAAAGTTGGTCGATGAATCAAATTTAATTTCAAAATTATCTCAAATTGATATCACGAGATGATTATAAGAAATTCTATATACCCAATATTCTATTTTAAACAGTACATTGCACGCACATTACAAATCCCATAATATTTATGAACTGAATTTGTGTATAACCATCAGTACACCACAATTCTTATGGTTGATAATGATTTGCAAGAAATATTTTCATAAGTGAAGATACATCATGCTATCATGTTTATCGATTTCGATAGATACAAGATTCAGAAGCATTATTACCTTAAGGTTGTTATCACCATGAAAAAATCTAGCAGTGCGTGATATATTTTTTTATTGTATCTTTCATAAAATATTAGTACCCATCACGATCAACTACCATTATTCCAACTTTTTTTAGAAAATCTTATGTTCTCTAATTTCTCCTATTTGGTATATTTATTCATGTCGTCTAATTCAATAATATATCATGCATATTTTTCAAAGTGATAAATTTACGTAACATACTGGTCAATGAACTGCTAAAAGAAGTAACTATGTATTTAAAATTACTCTAAATATTAAATCTTATCTATGGGGAAATGTTCCAGTATAATAACATTTATTGATTTCATTGTGATTCATCAAAAGATTTGGTGACTCATTAATTGAATATTACGTTAATGAACAAAATAAAAATGGATCCAACTCATAATTTTAGTAAATTTGGAACTGTTTGTAGGTCACAATTAATATGGAGTATTTATTTAATATTAAAAAATCTTGAATAAGATGTAAAAATAAGTTTTAAAAGGGAGAGAATTCACAAAATTATGGGTGAATATCAACAGGAAATGTTTTTAAAAAGATCAATTTATTGTTTCTCTTAGAAGGATATGCTAGAAATAATTCAATACTATGAAATATTAAAAGATTATAAATAACTTACTGTTTCTGTACATAATTAGATTTAAGAAATTTAAAATTAAATCTAATAAGTAAATTGGTCTGCCCTTCGTGCAATCATAAGAAACTATTTTTTTTATTAAGTAAAAAAGATATATTCCTCAAGCCCCAATTTATCCTTTAGGTGAAATCATACATCTCTCTCAACATTTATGTTCTCGCTTTATTCTTCCTTTTTATTTCTTCCTCACCCATCCACTAGAAAATGCCAATTTTGTTTTCTTAATTTTCCAATAATAAAAATAAACGAAGAGACTTAAAAGCATAGCAAATGTATGTAAACAATGAGTCTCATATCATTAATGGGGTATATAATTACTAAAATTAATTGACATTATGTTTTATGTATTTGTTAACACAAAATATTTTGAATGATAGTCTTATTATAAATATCGAAAAGTAGATATAGGTACCACGAATTAAAAAATATTCAGAGAAAATTAAAGTATTCTTTGTCGAAACATTAAGTTGTGTTGTATATTCCAACAATTTTCGTAAACTAAACGATCAACACATAGTTAACAAAATGATGTGCCAAAAGAAGAAGTCTCAGATGGTTTCCTATCTGTTAATCAATGTTTATACATAATGTAAACAAGGTTTGAAAATTGTCATATGTAATGCAAAAAAAAAGTACAATGAATGAATCAAGAGTATAATTTATAAATGTGAAAATCTTTATAATTAAATAATAAGTGTATGTAATAGTTATATTCAAGCATAAATATCAGTCTATACACAACCACATAGTAATCACCTTCCTGCCCTTCACCGTTTTTACAGATCATTCATAAGAAAATAAATAAAGAAAGAAATACAATATGATTATAATTTAATGAATACATGAATATTGAAAGCCTGAATACCTTATTTTTATTCACTTGTTGAAGATAAGGAATGATGAAGATATGAAACGGTTTGAACAACGTGGTATAATCAGTGTGTTGAACTATTACCTGACTCTATAGTTTGTGTCTCACTATAATTGAGCTACTAAAAGTTGATTGTATTGCTATGTCTTGTACTAGGTGACGTCAACTAGGATAAGTTATAATTATGGTAGTAGTAGTCAACCACTACTCTTGTAATTGTATGTGTGTATTTTAAGTGTATCAAGCCTACGATTGTACAATTCACTCTTATCTAAAGAGCATGTACTCGAAAGTTTTTCATCATCAATATATCCTTAATTTCTCTTATTTTTTAACGTAAGACATGGTCTCAAAGCATTTCAGTTTTTTCGCTCTCTAAGTATTGAATCTAAAATAAAAAATGACCATATGTTTCAAACTTTAGTGACCTCCTCTACCAATACTTTGTACACCTCCTCACTTGCCACCTCATTGTATCTTGTTCCATTAAACTTAAGCCAAGAAACAATCTCAGATGGTGGACACAAATAATGCAGTTGATTAAGGTGATGATACTAACCTATCTCATCATAAAGAATGAACCAACTAACGTAGTTGTTCCACTAGAAAGACTGTTGAGAAAGTTGTGGATGCTAAGAATGATGTAGAAGATAGTGGCAACATTGATGGCTGGGATGAAAGATCTGTTTCTAAGGAGTTGGATCTCATGCTATTTGGAAAAAGAAAGAATGTACATGATTGTGGGTTGCTCAACTGCTTTGGAAGAAACTCATCTTCAAGCAATAAAAAATAAGGAGTCTCATCTTAATATCAACCACAAAGTGTTAATCGAGGAACATAAAAGGTTGATGATTGCATTAAAGAATTCAAAGGCATATATGATGGCCTTGTATCCATTCACAAACATGTGGATGAAGATGGTTAAATAATCAATTTTCTAGACGTTTAGGACTCAAGTACTTAAGATTGTCATGATAGCTAAGACACTGTATCTCACTCTTAATCAATTTGTTAATGCCCTTACAGGTTTTGATATGAGGGAGGATGAAGAAGAGGTGCCACAACAGAATCATAACATGACATATTCTACTTAAAGGGATAAGAGAAAAGAAAACTACTCAGAAAAGAGGAACAACAACTTCAAATCTAGAGGAAGAAGCTTCAAGCCTGCTCGAGAAGGAATGGGTTTTTAGAACAACCAATATGGAATAGGTTCTCAGAACAATCAAAGTTTCTCAAATGGAAACAAGGAAAGGAACATAGTGAGTCATGTATATTTGTGGTAGGAATAATAATATTTCTCTTAATTTTTTTCACGTGTGGGACTAATCATATCGATCTGCAGATGAACTAGTACAAAATTGGTTGATTTAAATACACGCCACAGATGACACTTTGTATGTAGACTCAAGAGCAAGTAGTCATATGGCACATAAATCTTGTATTTTATCTGGACATAAACACTACAATAGACTAGATAATGTCATTGTATGGAATATATAACATTAAGACATACCACATGTTGGGAATACAAAGAGATTATGCCTGAAATTACAAGAAGTCCTTGTAGTTCCTAAGATATCTAAAATCTACTCGAAGTTAGTAGAATTTTGCTTTAGCGTTTGTAGATTATAACACGGGGTATACGTGGTTTTGTCCACTAAAAAGGAAATTTGAACTTTTTAAAGTATGTGTAAAATTTCAAAACATGCTAGCAAAACTGTTTTCTAAAAAAATTAATGTATTTCAATGTGATATATGTGGTAGGTTCATTAACATACACTTTATTCAGCCTGCAGATTTTTATGGTATTGTAAGGAATATTTCATGTCCTAACAAACCTGAACAAAATAGAGTTTTACAAAGAAAACATAGGCATATTGTTGATATTGGATTAACTATGTTATTTCATGCTAACATTCCTTTATTTCTACGGGTTGAAGAATTTCTAATTGTAGCTTTTCTCATTTATATACTCTTTTAGGATCCAACATACATATTCTACTCTAGTGAGAGAACCAACACCTACAGCTAGGGGTCACTCAGGCAAGGGTGGTACAAATTCTAGCAATGGGACCACAATTTAGCAGAGTAGGGGTAGATGTACCACATAGACTTAAAGGGTATATGAGGTCATTGTATGCGTTTCTAGGAAGGCCATAGGTTGAGAGTTTTGATGCAATTATTATAGATATCATCCAGTGTTCCATCAACGTATATTTGTATTATTTCATCTGAGCTCTACATTCTCTTATGTGTAGGTATGGTAGAGTTTGATATCATCTTGGGTATGGATTTGATCTTTCCTTATCATGTTATTCTTGACTATTATGATAATATTGTGAACTTGCGATGCATGGTGTTTTTTAAGGTTTGAGTTTGGAGTTTTGTGGGGCTGGTAAGCTACTACGGACGATTTGTTCAGAGTTTCTCTCATATCTCATCCCCATTTCCCAGATTGACATGATAGAGTGTTAACTTTCAGTGGTTCGATGAGTGTGATAAATTCTTTCAAAATCTTAAGACTTTGTTGACTTCGACTCCTATGTTGATCTACCTAAAGATGGTGTGGACTCTATTATTTATTGGTGATGCTTCAGGAGTGATCTTGGTTGGTATTTTAATTCAAAATGTAAGATGATTGCCTATGCTTCAACAAAGTTGAGGACCCATAAGAATAAATATCTTATTAATGATTTGGAGTGAGCGTTCATGGTTTTTTTTGCTTAAGTTATGGTGTCACTATTTGTATGGGGTGAATTGTCAGGTCTTCACCGACCATTAAAGTCTTCAGTACATCTTCATTCAAATATATCTAAACTTGAGGCAGCGTAGATGGCTAGAGTTGTTGAACGACTACGACATGAATATCCTTTATCATCTGAGAAAGACCAATATGTTGACCTATGTTTTGATTAGGAAAATTTTAGCATGGGGAGTTTTGTCAATAATCAGTATTAAAGAGAGACGATTAGCTGGAAAATTCCACAGGTTAGCCATCAATCTTTCCTCATTGTAGATTTTTGAGGAGAGTGGTGGTTTGATTATTTTCATCGAGGCCCGATATTTATTTCTTGAGCATATTTGAGAGGGTTAGTTTAATGATGATAAGTTATGTCAATTCAAGACAAGTTGTTGTGGGAAATCCAAAGAGATTGTACTTCATTTTGATGGTGTATTGAGGATCAGAGGTGGGATTCGTTTGACCATGGTGGGTCAGTTGGTTAGGTTGATTCGAGAAGAGGCTCACTATTCTCGATATTCTATCCATGGAAAAATGTATCATAATCTAATTTAACATTATTTGTTGAATGGCATGATGAGTGATATTTAAGAGTTTGTGTCTAGGCATTTGACATGTCAAAAGGTCGATTATGAGAACCAGTGGCGCACAAGTGTTTTTCAGAGGATGCTCATTCCAGTTTGGTTAAAGTACAACTTTGTATCACTCAAATTGTTTGTATTCATGGGGTACCTATTTCTATTGTCTTTTAATGAAGTGGACTATTCACTTATCACTTCTAGAGAAATTTGGAACATGGTTTGGATACTCGCTTAGATATGAGTAGAGCTTTTCACCCTCATATAGATGAAAAATATTAAAGGATTATTCAAGTGTTAGAGGACATGCTTCAAGTGTGTGTAATTAATTTTGGTGCTTATTGGGACTAGCACTTGCCCATAGCAAATAACAATAGTTATCACGCTAGTATTTAGATGGATCCATTCGAGGCATTATATGGTCAGTAGTGTAGATCTCTAATTTGTTGATTTAATTTAAATGTGATGACTCTTTAAATACATACTTACTTATAGAGACCATGGGGTAAATATGTATGACTTATGGTAGGATATTTATGGCTCAAACTCGACAAAAGAGTTACGTCGATACGAGAGTTTGAGTCTTGAATTTATTGAGGGTGATCATGTTTGGCTCCGAGTGTCACCCATGAAGGGTCTGATCAGCTTAGGAAAGAAGGCATGCTTAGCCCTAGATTCGTTGGTTCTTTTGAGATTCTGATTCGAGTTGAAGATATGGCCTATAATTTTGCCTTGTCGTCGAGCTTATCAATTGTGCATTATGTGTTTCATGTCTCCGTGCTTTGGAAGTATGTGTTGCATCAGATTCATATGTTTTCCCTCAATTTGGTGGTGTAGGGTCTGGAAATTTCATTTGAAAATGAGCTTATTTCTATTCTAGATAGGTAGGTTTGAAAGCGTAGAAGCAAGGATATTACTTTAGTAAAGGTTCAATGGAAGTAGTGTTGTAGAGGTGACTTGAGAGGCCCAAGTCAACATGTATGCCACATATCTCAAACTTTTCAAGGCTTCGTATCTCCAACTTTTTGAGGCTTAAGGTAAGTTCATTGACCTTACGTTTAAGTATGAATATGTTTTTAATAATGGATAATGGAATCATCAAAAATCATTTCTAGAATTTTTTAAAAATTTACCATTTTACCCTCTCTCAATAGTTGCTCCATGTGATTTCTAATTGGTTTGTAACTATGGTTTTGAAGTTTAGTAAAAAGTAGTGATATTTAAAATTTTTGATGTTTTGAAAGGCTTAAGTCGATTAAAAGTTGTTTTTAGAGTCATTTGTCATTTCAAATCTCAAAATGGGGTTCTGCCATATCCATGAGGTCTAGAATTCGGAATTTTGTCTAAAAGAGTTGTCAGTTTCTTAGTTAGAGGTATTTTGTGGATTCGAGGTCTTAAGTAGGAAGTTTGGGTAATTTAATACTTTTACTTGTCTTTGGTAGAAATTTGAAGTTTTAATGCTTCGATCAAATTCTTGACAGTTTTATTGGATTTGGAATATGATTTTCAGCCTAGAAGAGGTATTGGTTGAATTTTTATAGGTGCCGAGATGAGGTTAGTATTTTTTTTAGCACTGATTTAGTTTATTGCAACTTTCAAAGATTTTTGGTCAAAGGGACCTCAGATTCGTATGTTGATGGTTTTATTGAGACTGGAACATTGAGTTAAGATGGTTCATATTTAGTTAGTGTATACGGGGTTTTGGATAAATCTTGATGGTCCTTTCGAAGGGATTTAATTGGCTGAAATTGTTGATTTATGGTGTCTGCATCACCTCGTGTTCATGAGGGCCTTTTTCTTTCGCGATGGTCCCGTTAGCTAAGACCGGCTCATGTTTACAAGGGCTCTAGTCTTCAGATCCTAGCATTTTGCGAGAGGTCACTTAGAGGGGTTGCGTTCGTGATCAAGACTTCACATATGCGATGATCGCATTCGCTAACTTGATGTCGCATATGTGAACCCTGATAGTATCTTTTCAAACATGGTGTTTCAACGCTATTTTTCTATCTTCAAACTTTGAAAACTTGGCATTGGCGATTTAAAGGATGTTTCAAAGATTCATTGATAGGGTAACGATTTCTAACTCTGTAACTCATCTATCCATTATTTAAATATGATTTATATGATCAAACCCAGGTTTTTTGAAAATTTGGAGGTTCTTCAAAAACCCAAGACTTTTGATCAATTGGTGATTAAGGGTTGATTATAGATCCATTTTGAAAATGTGCTTTCACCAATTATCTCTAAATGCTTTGGGTAATGTATTTCTGCAATATTTTCATATTAAACCTTATTCTTGGAATCTGGTTTTTGATCGATGATCTTGTTTCAAAATTACTTCACATATGTGTTGTTAGTTTCAGAATCTTGTTGTGATTAATTATTGACTAGATTATGTTGATTCGCATACTATTCAAAGAGAGGGAAAGTTCAAGCCCCGAAGTGATTTGTTGATTGAATAAGGCAAGTGAACTTCTGAGCCTTTGTTAAGCTTGTATAATCACGTGTTCTCCTTGTTGTATATGTTAGGGAGTAGTGAGAATTTGTGATAGGTTGATTTTCTCAAATTAATTAATCTTATTGATAACAAAGGGGATGATTAAAAGGCAATGTGATGGTAGTTGTTATGTGGTATATTTTGAAAGAGTTGAATGGTGATATTAATTCGGCTATTGATTAAATGACATAATAGTGGTGGTGTGATTATGAATTTTTGTGGATTTTTCATCTTTAGATCATTGTGTGAACATGGATATTTGCATTGGTTCTAAAACATGTGACAACGTTTATATTATTATTATACAGAGGTCTCTTCTGGTGGGTGATATTATTGAGGTTTCGATTGATGAATGACATTGATGTCAAGGTTTCTTTCAGTGGGTACATGGACCTAGTGAATTCTATGGGCTGTGGTCTGATATTCAACAGATATTATCATAGGACAGACATGCATCACTCTATATGACAGTGCATCGCACATTATTGTGATTATTTATTCTATGTAGTTTGAGACTCATGATTCTGGAGTACAAATTGTTGGGAACTTCGGTTAATGAACATGTTATTTCATTGTGATTTACCTATAATGTTGAAGCATTGTTATTAAATAATGTGTTACCTTAAATTGTGAATTGCTAGGTTGGGGTTGATATTTGTGGAGATTGTAGTTTGTGGAGGTTTGGTTGGGATTAAAATAGAAATCACTTTCTATTTGTTTTACTTTGTTTAATGTTTTGCTTTCTAAGTACAGTGTTGTTTGGTACTTACACCTGTACACTTGAGTAGGGTATGAGCCTGGATCTGCAAGATTTTTCTTCTTTTCTACTTCGTTCTAGTCTTTCCTATGGAAACTTAATCGGTAGTTAATTTTAACTTCAGCAGGCCCTCTTGTTCCTTGTTTATATTAGTGTTCTATTTTCGAAACAAAGACAATGGGACTTGTAATTATTTGATTTATGTTGTAATACATTAGTGGATTGTACACATAACAACTAGATTTTAGTGGTGTTTATGAGATTGGTTGAGTTATCTGCATATATGTTATAGTTTAATTTTCACATTTATATTGTTATATGTGGAATTATTGTTGACTTTTCTTGGTGGGATAGACGAGTGTCATCACACCTATTTTTGGGTCATGATATTAACCCTAGTATTTGAGAATGAACTTTTAGGTAGATTTTGACCTGATTTCTCAAAACAACTGATATGGGTGTTTTTGATTTCAAATTCCTATTATTATTGCATATCTAAATAGATTATGTTGATTTAGAGACTTGTCGAACAGTGAAGACCCAATTACCGGAGTGATTATTTGATTTCCTAAGGCAAGTAGATGTCTTAACTTTTGATAAGTATATTAACCTTTTATGTCATTGTGTGATTGTAGTAATGAGAATTGGTGAAGCGTTCCATATATGTATTGTGTATATTATTAAATGATGAATCACTCTTGTCATAACAACTTGGGGTAAAAGTGAGAATCTTGTTTGTTTGTATGATTTAATAATAATGTAGGTAATTGGATGAATATGATGATTCAATTGATCATATGTAGTGATTAATTGTTATTGCATACTGGTGTTAGAATTATCATCTTCGTACTTGATCATTGCACACATATGTTGCATTGGTTTTGTACCACTGCTATGATGAAACTCTAAGAGGATGAAAGGAAATAAGAAATTCACACGTCCATGGAGAATTCATTGAGTAGAAATAGAGAACGGTCCACACATCTGTCACACCCCAAGGCTACCCCTTGAACGCAGACGTTGACACGAAACCTTGGATGACGAGTGACCCCAAGCAAACCCTACAAGCATAATATGAGCAAACTAAAGTAAATTGAAGCAATAAATACTATGCGGAAGCTAATCATGAGATCATCTAAAATGATGGGATAATACCTATATACTTTTTGAATAAACAATCTAAGAAAATTTTAATACAAACTAAAGATGAAACACAAAACAAAGACTGAAACAATTTATGTCTAAAATAAACGTCTAAATGACTAGAAGTGTTGTGACATGTCCCAGCTAAGTCTAGGAACACTGAAACTGCGACTAAAATCAAAAGAAAACATATTTGGCGTCTTCGAGAAATAAGGACTCACCACTGATGTTTTGGAGATCAGGAACCGATTTATGCATGATCTAGAAGCTGAGGACCTTAATTTACATCACGAGAAGATGGAGCGCAGAGTATGCTCTAGTACTTGAAAGGTACTGAGCATGCAGGATAGAGTAAATCTAAATAATAACAATAACTAAAGTAAAGTATATACTGAGCAATGATATGATATAAGTATGATACTATACTAAAACGTGAAATAACTGAATGCAATAACCAAGTTCATAACATATGGAGAATGAATAATAAACTGATAACATGGTAAATGCAATAGAATCTAATTGAATGTGGGAGCTATTAATGAACAACATAAAACTGCATGACCTAAATGTGGAGTCTGATGTATACGCCACATCGAGAGGACCCAATGTACCCTGCCAGAGGTATAAAGGCATGTCTATTGTGATCACAAAAATGTCTCCCATAGAAGGGACTTAAAACCTATGGGGCACTTAGTTTTAAGACATACTGGTGACTAAACCTAGTCCACTTAGTATTAAGTCTTCTTCCAATTGATTATGTAATCAACCAATTTATAACTGAATTGCTAAAAATTTTGTACAACTCTAATACTGATATGCGAACAGTGCAACATTAATGTACTAATAATGAAACATTTATAATTGAGCATGTGTAATTTTTGATCTAACCCAGCATGTGCAATTTATAAACTAAAAGAACTACATAACTAGGGTTTATACTAAAACATGTTGAAGATCATGATATACTAATTAGGAATAGTAAAGTAACTAATTTACGATAATTTACTGAAATTCTAGAAACCCTAGGTCTAGTTAATAATAACGGAATTAAGAATTTGATTGAATTATAAGGACCTAATGGTCGGAGGGAATCCACTAAGGAAATCCCATATACCTGGTGATGAATTCCACAAAAAAATTTATTTTGGGGCTCAAACTGATGAAAAATCGATGTGTTCTTGGGAAGGTTTTGGTCGCCTCTTTCTCCTCTTTGCTTTCTAAGTTTTATGAATTTCGGGGAATGATCTGACTTGGGTAAGTTCCACTTATGTTTCTAGGCTAACACTAACAAAAACATCATAGTTTACGGGTTAAACGACTTAGTTTGGGGGTCGAACACATAGGGAAAAAACCAAACGACCATTGACTTAACTGTGGTAAGGGTTACCAACGGACCAGACCGATGGACTTTCGATTGACCAATGGTCCGTACTGGTCGACCGTCGTTTGGTGACTGGGACTAAAATTTGCGGTATCGATCCACAGACCAGGACCACGGCCTATGGCCTGGCTTACTGTTCGTAGGACCGGTCGTGGGCCAACACTTAGAAAAACTTTTGGATTGTTTGTAGGAGGGCTACAAGTGACCATCCACGGACCACCAGCACGGACCGTGGGTCACCTCACAGTCTGTAGGTGGTTCCCATCGGTGGAACCTATATCTTTTGAAATTTTAATGTGGTTTGTGTAGGATACAGGTGTTACATTATCTCTCTTTGGTAAAAATCATCATCGAGTGAAGACTAAACTATTTAAAGTGGAGGGAAAGAGTTGAAACTTACCACAAAAAAAAATACTAAAACTGAATGAACATGATACTAAGACTAAATTTACGCATGAATGATTGAAAAATTGAAGAGAAACTATTGGCTCAAGCTGGAGTGTAACCGGAAGGAAAGAGGTGAGGATACTTGGCCTTCATTGCTTGATCTGCTTCCCAAGTAAATGTAGCGACTTTTTTGTTTCTCAATCTTTGAACCCGACGACAAAAAGTCTAAACTGGAACATCCTCATGAGTGAGACTATATTTTTTAGCCAAACTTTCTCAATTACGATGGATAATGCATCACCTACAAACTTTTTCAACAACGAAATGTGAAAAAATGCACTACTGCTAGTTCTGCTGGAAACTCTAACTCATAAGCCACCTTTCCAATCCTTTTCAGAATATTGTAAGGGCCTATATATTTAGGATTAAGCTTCTCTTTCATGGAAATCCTCATCACCCCCTTCGTAGGTGATATTTTCAGGAAAACTAAATCATCAACTTGGAACTCTAATTATCTTCTTTTTACGTCTGCATAAGACTGCTGGAGACTCGAAGTTTTCTTAATATATCTCTAATGCGTTGCACTTTCTCCATAGCATCATTAACTGAATCAATCCCTTTCAAGGTTGCTTCAACTACTCATCCACCTTAGGAACATATACTCGACCATCTCCCCCCGAGAGAAACCTCTTTTTTATGCCGATGAACTACACCTTCCAACTGAAGCAGCTTAGGATCACTATCTTGTTTTTCCTTAACCTCAGCTACTAATGAAGATTTTGATCTTCCTGGGTTATTGCACCACCATCTGGCATGTTCGTAAGACAAATCCTACGCAACCAAGATGATGAACATCTTTTGCTGATTTATTTCTTTCTTCCTCAACATATACTACATTACCCATATATATCATCTTTCTGGTCTTAAGGTAAGAGATAAATCGACCTACAGACATTGAGTTACTACCCTTCCATTCTATATTGGCTAGTTTGGAAACTAAAACTGAACGATCCTATTTCTACAATCGACTAAGGCATAACAGGACGGTAACCAATCAATGCCTAAATTGATTTCGAAATCTACCATTTCTAACTTTACGAAGGCTTGAGGTGTTTTTTGGAGAGACTCCGCAGGGTTATTTATGTATACCCGTCTAGCTATAACTGGTTCATTAAATGGAGTAGAGACTGTTAAGGGTTCTAAAACATTTTTTGGGCTAACACCTATGTTTATTGCTATATAGGGAGCTACAAAAGAAAAAGTAGTCCATGGATCTAACAACACATAAATATCTAAAATAAAGACTCGCAACGTACTAGTGACCACATTAGGAGAATCTTTCTGGTCCTGGCGAAAATGGATATCATGGAACTTGTTTTGGAGGTGACTTCGACCTGTACCATATGACACACCTTACTGATTTGGGCGACCTATTGGTGTTGCTGAAACTGTAGACTTAGCCCTATTTTTTTTATCTTCTTGACCCTTCTTGGCAAAAGGACAATTCTTCACCCTATAACCAGACTAACCACACCCAAAACATCATTCCTTGCCGACAATACACTCGCCTGGATGGTTCTTACCAAACTTTGGACAAGTTGGGTAGGTCTTATTTCCTGAAACACTTTCTTGAGACATAGATCCTAGTGCCCTAATATTCCGATCTTTTCAAAATTGTAAGTGATTTCCACCACCCGATTTCTGTTGAGAGTACTCATAGTTTCCTGTTCCACCTTTCGTGTTGACCCTAAATATTTCCCTAAGCTTATCTTCCTCAACCTACTGATTGTTCTAATAAGTCATACTCTGAGCCAAAAGTTGGATAGATTGAAGAAGCTCTACATTTGAAACCTCATGGTCTCGGACTGGAGGGACTGCATTTGTGTTACGTGCATTGGCATTCCGTGGGTAAGCTCTATGTGGAGGCATGATCTGAACCACATAACATAGTGTTTGAAATGAGAAGTTTTCCTTAAGGACCTCATATCCTCCTTCTCATTAGTTATGGTGCACTTTACACCTATTAAATTAATGTACTTAGTGTGACTTTTCAAGCATCCTAGGACACTGAAACCTAATGTTTTTATACTGACGCGGGCACGGGACATAAGATTACGAGTGTCCCCAAGCTAACTTTGTTGGCATATCGTAAGCAAACTAAAGTAAACTAAAACAATAAATATTGTCCGTAAGCTAATCATGAGAAGAAATGAAATGGTGGGGAAATCTACATATACGAAAAAACAATCTGAGTAGAGTTTAATAAAAACTGATGATGAAACACAAAACTAAGATGAAATTATCCATGTTTGAAATAGGCCTTTAACTAACTAGAAGTGTTGGGACATGCCCTATCTAAGTCAACAAAACTAAAACTAAAAACTAAAATCAAAAGGAAACATGTCTGACGTCTTTGATAAATGAGGACTCACCGCTGATGTTACTGAACTAGAGATCGGGAATTTATCTATGCATGATCTGGAAGTTGAGGACCTAAACTTACATCACGAAAAGATGTAGCGCAGAGTACGGGTCAGTACTTCAAAGGTACTGAGCATACAGGATAGAGTAAAGTTGAATAATAATCGTAACTGAACTAAAGCATATACTGAGAAATGATATGATATAAGCACGATATCAAACTTAGAATAGTGAACATGAAATTAGCGAATGCAATGAACAAGTTCATAAGGTGTTGATACTAAATACAGAAATGATAACATGGTCAATGCAATAGAATCTAACTGAACTGTGGGAGCTACTAATGACCAACATAAAACTACATGACCTAAATATGGAGTCCAAGGCCACATCGAGAGGACCCAATATACCCTGCCAGAGGTATAAAGGCATGACTAGCGTGATCACAAAAATATTTACCATAGAAGGGAGTTACAACCTACGGGGCACATAGTTTTGGGACCTACGGGTGATTGACTCTAGTCCACTCGGTAGTCTTCTTCCAACTGATTATATAATTTAGCAATTTATAATTGAAATGCTAAAAAATCTAGATAGATCAAATACAACATGCTAACTAAAAACACAACATTAATGTACTGATAATGAAACATTTTTAACTGGAGCATGTATAATTGTTTGATCTGACCTAGCATGTGTAATTCATGAACTTAAAGAACTACATAGCTAGGGTTTTGAAATTATGAAGGTTTTATAATGAGACATGCTAATGATCATGATTTACTTATTAGGAATATTAAAGTAACTAATTCATGATAATTTGTTGAATTCTAGAAACCCTATTTGTAGTTGATAATAAGGGAATCAAGAATCTTACTGACTTTAGGGACCTAATGGGCGAAAGAAACCCCCTAGTGAAAACCCACATACTTGGTGATGAATTCTACAGAAAAATCTTTCAATTTGGGGGCTAGAACTGATGGAAACTCATCGCGTTATTAGGAAGGGTTTGATCGCCTTTGCACCTCTTTATTTTCTATGTTTTATTAATTTTGGTGAATGATCTAACTTGGGTAATTTTGAGTTATGCTTCTAGGCTAAAATTGACATAAACTATGTAGTTTAGGGTTTA
Source organism: Solanum pennellii (assembly GCF_001406875.1). NCBI lineage: Eukaryota > Viridiplantae > Streptophyta > Magnoliopsida > Solanales > Solanaceae > Solanum > Solanum pennellii. Next base: position 9,026,604 of record NC_028648.1, read on the forward strand.
AATAATGTAACTTAGATGTCCAACGGACAGGGAAAAACCAAACTACCCCTGACTTAACTATTGTTGGGGTCTCCGACAGTCTCTGCTGGTCAATCATCGTTCGGCGACTAGGACTGAAATTTTGGGTATCGATCCATGAAGTAGGACCATGGTACGTTGAATGGCTTACGGCCCGTAGGTACTGCCGTGGTTCGACACATAGAGAAATTTTTGGACTGCTTCTAGTGAGGGCTATAGGTGACCATCCATGGACCACCAACACAGACCGTGGTTCACCTTACGGTCCATGGTGGTGCTCGTCGGTGGCACATGTAGCTTTTGTTCAATATTGTTTTACTTAGAGTTAGTTGTTTGCTTGCTAAGAACTGTTTTATTTGGTACTCACTCCCTTTCTTCTACATTTCTGTTGGTTACGAATCTGAATCATCTTGATTACTTTTTTTTCTCTTCTATGTGTTACGCTATAGTTGGAGAGTTTATGAACTAGTTTCTTGTCATTTCTGCGGACACCTCCTACTTTTTTGTATTTCTTACTTAGAGGCATGTACAAGTGACTACCAGGTTTTGGTTTATAGTTTAGTTATGTTATCTACGGTATGTTCTTAAGATTATGTTAATTTTTTATTCTGATTTACTTTCCCATTTATCTCTTTATTTGAATTTTAGATTGACTTGTCTTGGTGGGATAAAACAAGTATCATCACGTCCATTTTGGATCGTGCCGCTCCATCTTTTCCCTTTAAAATTAACAAGAAATTGATGAAAATAAAATATTGGAAGTTTAAATTCTTACCAAAAAGGAAAGCAGCCACCAAAGAAAAGTTATTACAACATATGGAAATACCACTAATTACTTATTTGTATGGTTACCTTATATCTTTTGCCATAACTGATGTTATAGTGTGTTCTGAAACTAGCAGATTAGAAGAAGAATAAAGTAGAAAAAGACAGATTTTGAATAATTAATTTGAAACGAAGAGAATGGTTTCTATTTTTAGAGTCAAATTATAACAATTTTGACTAAAATTTTAGGAAGTATTTTTTCATTATATTGATATGCAAAAGATTGTAATTTATAGTAGTTTTCATATATTTTTTTAATATCTAAATCTTTTGTTTAAAATATTGAATTAATATAATCTAATTTAACTTTAAAAGTTAGTTAAATTGACGTTTGAAAAACATATCATGACAAATAAAAGTGTACGGAGGAAATTATGAATATACTATTGAACATCCCAAGGGAAAAAAGATACATTAGAAATAAATTCAAAAGGCTCGTGGAAGTTAAATCCCATTAATTTTTGAATTCTTAAATATAAAATTATATTTACATTTCACATCACCTATAAAGTAGTCTTAGACCTCATTTGTTTCCATTAAGATTAAGATGTATGAATCTGAATACACATCTGAATATTAAGATTTGCATTAACATTTGAGTGTTTTGATCTGATTACACATTTAAATATTAAGATATGGTCTCTAAATCTTAACACTAAATAATAATGTTGTTTGTTTTTAATATTTGAATGTGCAAGTGAAATTGAACATTGTATTGATGAATATTATAAAAACTTTCATTCCACAAAAATATATCACTTTTTATAAAAAAAATACTTTAAAAAAGTTTCAACAGTCATGATTTAGAGTACTATTTTTCATTCAAGAACCTTGATAAATAACAATACACCAAAAATACGATTGCAACAAGTGTTCTTGACACATGTCAATACAAGAATATTATTAATATAAATAAAATACTTAAAAGAATTAATGAAAAACCTACCAGTTCAAGAGGGAAAATGGTGTTTGATTGAGAAAACAGAGAAAGAAAATTTCTAGTTATGAGATAGAAAGGCACACCCAAAGTACAGAAGCGATGAGAAATTGCTATGGCTGCCTGATTACCCACAAACACGTGATTTCTTGTTGCTCAAGATCAAGATCTAACATAATCTTCCTTACCAAAAGAGATTGATTAACATTTGCAACAACAGTTGTAAATTCAGCTTCTGCAGTTGACTATGCCACGATACTTTGCATTTTGAGCACCATGAAAAACATCCTGAACTAAGGCTAAAACAATAACTTGAAGTGCTTTTTCATGTCATCATCAGACCCAGCCCATCACTATCAGAACACCCTTGCAACTTGAACTTTTGACTTTTCCCGAACCTAACACCATAGTCCAAATTCTCTTGACATGCCTTATTATTCTTTTTGCTGCTTTCATGTGAATTTCATCTGCACAATTCAGAAACATAAACAAGACACTTACTGCTTTAATAATGTCGGGTTTCATGGCACTGAGATACACGAGACATCCAAACATACTTCTATAACTTTCCTCGTCAACCTTGTCACTACTATCATCTTAAATCATTTTTTCTTTCTAATTCCTTGGAGGGTTCATAGGTTTGCAATATTCCATATTGAACTTCGTCATTGTTGATTTTACAAATCTACATTCCAAGAAAGCAAGACATTTCTCCCCAAGTCTTTCATTTCGAACACTTCCTTCATCTCAACCTTGAATTCATGTATCATTTCAAGGTTGTTTTATGTTATAAGAATATCATCAACATATAGTGATATACCCACAATACCAAAATCTCTTTTTTATCAAATAGAATTGATTCCCGTAGGCTTTTCTTAAAATCTAAGCCTTATATGTGATTATCATTTCGACTGTTCCATGCCCTTGGAGCTTGATTTAAACAATAAAGGGTTTTCTTCAATAGATACACTTTGTCGTCATGTCTCACTACATAAAAACCTTGAGGTTGCTTCACATAATTTTTCTCCCATAGAAAACAATTTGAAAGCTGACTTGACATCTAATTGATTTTCCAACCTTTTTGAGCAACAATAACTAGTAACCGCTTTATAGTATCAAGCCTAGCAACTGGAGCAGAGGTTTCTGAATAATCAACTCCAAATATTTATGAGTGACATTTCAGAACAAGTATTTCATTGAGATTGTTAACAAATCCATCAACATTCACACCAATGATCTTCCTATGTTGTGATTTTTCCAAAAGTTGCCATGTCTCGCTCTTCTCAATCATTGCAAACTCCTCGTACATTGCAGCTTTCTACTTGGTATATGAAATTTCTTCTTCAAATCTAGAAGGCTGTAAATGGCTACACTGCGTCTCTGGTATATGTCAAAGAGCGACCTTGTTCCTCTCACAAGTTGATCATAAATGTTATCATCTGAATCTTGTAGATTTCTTGTGATATTCTTCTGGTAACTTTTTCCAAGTCCCATTTCTAATTCTCCATAAAAAAAAATACATGTATGCTTACCATAATTTTTCCTGTATGAGGTTAGAGATGTAGTATGATCAGTAGAGACTCCATATTCCGTGTTCTTAGCTAACTTGTCCCTCTTAACCTGTGGAATATGAGATATACACAAACAACCGAAGATTATTAAGTTTTGTAAGGACGGCTTATACCCGAGCCATGCCTCAAAAGGTGTCTTTTCCTTCACACCTTTTGTTGGCAACATGTTCAGCCAAAAAAACAGTCTTGTTAGCTGCTTTTTCCCATAACTTTTTTGGTAAGCCCTTATCATATAATAAGCTTCTCGACATGTCCATTATCGATCAATTCTTCCTTTCACTGACACCATTTTACTGTGGAGTATATGAAATAGTGAGTTGATGCTCAATTCCTAAATTTTCACAAAACTTTTCAAATCAATCAGATGTGTACTCGGTACCATTCTCTGATCTAACCATTTGAATCCAGCAAACACTTTAATTCTCCACCAAAGCTTTGAATATCGAGAACACTTGAGTTACTTCATATTTGAACTTGAGAAAATAAATCCGACACAATCATTTCATATCATTAATGAAAGTTATAAAATATTTACTACCGTTAAGAGAGCAGTCCTATGTGGTCCACAAAATTTGCCATATGCTCAACAAATTTTGATCAAGTTCAGGATCATAATGTACATCTGATATTAACTTTGTACCTGATTAGCCTTCAATAGCTACTGTACCTTTTCCTTTGTGTGGAAGGTAATCTCCATTATCAATTCTAACTTTAGAGATTGCAGATCTGTCTAATCTCTGAAAACTCCTCATGATAAGTCAAATGATTTGTACAACCACTATCAATTAACCAGCTTTCACTCGAACTTCTACTTGCAAAACATTTGGCCACAAATAATTGATATTTATCTTGTTCGTCTGCAATTTGAGCTCCATTTAATTGTTGTGGTCTTTTTTCTTTGTAAATAATCTCAGCATGACCAACTTTAAGAAACTTTCTGCATCTCATATCAGGATTTTTCCAACATTTGAAGTGTGGATGATTCCTTTTCCCACAATGCTGATATGGTGGATATTTTCCACCTTTGTTGTCATTGCTAGAATTTCTATTAGTTGCAGTATTATATGTTGACGTAGCATTGCACTTCTTCAAATTCTGCTTTCTAACTTTGCCTCCAGCATTGAATTGATGACTTGCTTACAGATCTCATTCAATAGTCCCCTTGTTCTTCATCATTCTTCTTTGTTCCTAATCTTGCAAGGAGTTTAAATTTTCGGCAAAAGTAATGTTTGACATATGTTTTGTATTTTCCTGTGAAGAAGTTGTTTCTTCAAAATTTTCAGGTATACTACGTAGGATTTTCTATACAATCCTTGTATCGAAAAGTTCAGCACCAAGTAACTTTACCTTCTTGGCCTCACTAATAAGTTTATCTGATTACTCTTTAATTATCTCAGATTCCTTAATTTTTTGCATTTTAAATTACCTCACCGGGTTTAAGACCTTTATGCCTCAAATTCTTTATTCTCCATAATATTCCTTTTTATGAAAGTCTCATATTTCCTTAGCCAATTTTAAGTGTCATGATTCTGGAAAAAATAGTAGGAGATACTACGGTATGCTGTGGCAGAGCTAGAATTTTCAATAAGGAGATTCAAAATCTAAAAAATATAGAAACACAAAGTACTCAAAGGGGTTCGACATCTAATATATATACCTAAAAAATATTTTAACCGTGTATAAATCATATAATTTTCCACCGAAGGGGTTCGGATGAATCCCTCATTGTAAGGTGGTTCTGCCACTTGAGACATAGATGAATTCCTTCGCCTTCGACTTCCTGGTTTTCTTCTCTTTGTCAGTTTTATTGTGAGCCGTTGTAGGAATGTATGGTAAAGAAACGACTTCGTAATCCTCTTCTACTTCCTCCTAGAGATCATATGCATCCAGGCTTTCACCCTAACAGCTCAAATCTGATAGTTTTATCAATCAAAAGATCATAAAGTCATGTGTTGCCATTGTGAAACCTTACTTTGTAGAAGCCCTAAAGTGAATGAGAATAAATTCTTGTGGATATGCTAGAATGGTGTCCTTATTATGCAATGAAATGCCAAAAGGAAAAGAAATGGTATGATGTATTCATAACTATCTTGTCTACAACTAAAACAATGGCTGCTTGCTTTTCTAAAAAAATGTTGATTGATATGATGCTTTGTTTAATGTTGATACTTCACTTTCATTGTCTATACATCCAAACATTAATTTACACATATAAGTGGGCATACATCATGATTAAAATTGTTGGTTTTTCCTTTTCTCTTGTGAGCAATGGTTGACAGAGGTGCTAATTTTATCAACAATATAAAGTTACTGGTATCTAGTTTACCATTGCTCACAAGAAAGAAGGAAATGCCGACATTTTTAATCATTATGTATGCCCACTTATATGTGTAAATAAATGCTTGGATGTAATACAATGAAAGTGAAGTATCAATATTATACAAAGCATCATATCAATAGTTGTAGACAAGATAGTTATGAATATATCATACCATTCCAGCATAGTCACCAGAATTTAAGTTTATTGACGTTAGGGCTTCTGCTAAGTAAGGTTTCACAATGACAACATAGTCTTTTAGAACTTCGTAATCTTTCGATGGAGAAAATATCAGGTTTGGGTTGTTAGGATGGAAGACTACATTGGATGCATGTCATCCCTGGAAGGCAGTAGAGGAGGATTATGAAGTTCATCCTTTACTAGGCTATCCTACAACGGCTCTGATAAAAAGAGACAAAGAGATGAAAACCAGGAAGTCAAAGGCAAAGGCATGCCTCTATGCTGCCAGTGGCGGTGCCACATTACAATGAAGGGCTTCATCAAAAACCCCTTCGGCAGAAAATTTATATGATTTATACATGGTTAAAATTATTTAGGTATATATAGTAGATGTCGAACTCCTTTGGCTACTTTGTCTGTCTATTTATTTAGATTTTGAATCCCCTTATTAAAAATTATAATTTCGCCATTGTATGCCGCAGTATCTCCTACTATATTTTCCCGAATCATGACACTTAAATTTCCTAAGGAAATTTAGGACTTTCTGAAAATGGAATATTATGAAGATGAAAGAATTTGAGGCATGAAAATCTTAAACTTTGTGAGGGTGATAATGGAGATTACCTTCCATACAAAGGGAAAGGCACAATAGCTATTGAAAGCTACTCAGGTACAAAATTAATCTCAGATATACTTTATGTTCTTGAACTTGATCAAAATTTGTTTAGCGTAGGGCAAACATTGGAGAATGGTTTAAGCTTATATTTGAGGACAATAAGTGTGTGATCTTGATCCAAAGGTCCAATAAATCTATCAAGTTAAAATGAGAGGAAAGAACTTTTCCTTTGATTCAATGAAGGAAAAAATGGTTGCCTATGCGAGCCAAGAAATGAAAACTAATATATGGAACAAGAGACTCAGACATTTTTATCATAGGTCACTCTTGTACATGCTATAGAAACATGTGGTTTGAGGACTACCACTTATGGAGGATGAACACGCAGCCGGCAGCACATTTCAATTGGGAAAGCATAGTAGGATACCTTTTCCAAGGAAACCTGGAGAGCATCAGTGAAGGTTCAATTAGTCCATACTGATTTTTGTTTTGTTGACCACATATGACTGCTCTCTTAACGAAAGTAAATATTTTTTAGCTTTCATTGATGATATGACTCAATTGTGTTGGATTTATTTTCGCAACTTCAAACCTGATGTACCTGAAGTATCCTCGAAATTTAAAGTTTTGTTAGAAAATCAAAGTGGTTGCACGATCAAATGCTTAGATCAGGTGATGGTACCGAGTAGACATGTGATCGATTTTAAATTTTTTAGTGAAAATGTAGGAATTAAGCATAAAATCACTTTTCCATATACTCCACAACGAAAAGGTGTCAGTGAATGGAAGAATAGATCGATAATGGAGATGTTGAGAGGATTATTATATAAGAAGGGCCTGTGCAGAAGCAGCTAATACTGTTGTTATTTTGCTGAACAGGTTTCCTACAAAAGCCGTGAAGGAAAATACACCTTTTGAGGCATGCACGGATATAATCCGTCCTTACAAAACATAATAATCTTTGGTTGTTTTTGTTTCTCCCATATTCACTACACCATTTAAGGTCTACAGCCACACTTATTTAGGACTACGTTTGTAAAGTGTTGCCAAAAGTAGTTTTGGGAACGCTTTTAAAGTGTTGCCAAAGTTTTTAACTTTTAGCTACGATAACATTGGCAACACTTCAAAAGTGTAATCTTTATTCGTATAAGTTACACTTTATAAGTGTTGTTAAATATGATATAATTGACAACACCTATTTATATATATGGCCACACTTCTAAAGTGTTTTATTTTTACAATTGAAAATACAACACATTATAAGTGTGGCCTTAAAATTTTCACTAAAATATTATATTCCCTCCAAACATTTTTAACTCTCCCTCCCATTTCTATTTGAAAAAATTATTAATAAAACATTAAAACTCTTTTCCCCAAATTGAAGAACACGGTGTCCATATCTATGAAGAACATGATTTCAATCTGAAGAGCACTGTTTCCATATGTAATTTCTTGTTGAAGAGTTGAAGATTTGTTCACTTTGAAGAGGTTTATCAGTCAAATCTTGCTCAAAAGCTGCCCTCGCTGAAGGTTACACCTCGCTGAAAAGTTGTTCCCAGTGAAGAGGTTGTTCCATCATATTCTCGTTGAATCATTCCCAGTTGAGTTGTTCCTTCATATTCTCACAGAAACTTCATCACATTGAAATGATTTTGTTTAAATAGGGTTTATTAGGTAAGAATTTATATCTTTGAAAGTCAATTTTAGATTCAGGGCTTTGATATTTTTGTGTTGTCGATTGATTTTTTGGCATCTGGCTCGTAGTTGTATTACCCTGAACATTTATCACTAAATAAGTACAAATGGTCTGATTAGGGATGATTCTTTACTTGATAATTTCTTTTGTGTTAGGCTTATAAGCAAGAAATTTATCTTGTATGTAAGTCTTAAAATATGGAATCTCTGTAACCTGATATGTCTGAAACGTATATCCAATTCTGAAGTTTATCTAGAAAGCGAAAAGGCTTGTCAAAATATCAGAATACTACATTTTTTATGAATGGAAAAGAAATTTAGGGAATGAAAACAGCTTCAACTTACAGATAATTACTATATTTGACCTTATCTTGCTCTGTTAAAATGAAGATAATTTTGATAGGTTATTGGGATGTTATCAAAGTAATTCAGGAAGTTAAACATAAAAATCAATGATAATCAAAATGACAAAATAAGTTTCCACTAAAAGTGATTCAATTATTTACATGGTATGTATGCAATGTGTTCATGCCTTTCATATGTTTCTGATTATTCTTTTTCATTTTGCAGGGAGAACTATGGCTGTGAAGTTGTCTGTTTCTTGTTGATGGTGGTCAAGTATGATTTTCTCAATAATCTTCTATTGGTTTTTATGTTCTCATTCTATTAAAAAAAATAGAATTATAGTGCATTAAATTGAACAGTCACACAAATAACTTTCTTTTTGTAAGAACTCATATTTGAGTTGAATTATTACTTTATCAGGAGATTAAGGAATTAGATTGCTTGGAGGAAAAGACCAAGGCTAGTCTGGCTTTTAAATTGGTGGTGAAGGATTTGAAATTATATTGTTGTTAATTGTTCTACCATGTGATGGGAAGAAGCCTCATTGGTTAATTTTTTCACAAATATGCTCTGAGGTTCGTCATAATTTTTATTGCTACAACTCATCCTATGTATCTTTACATCAATCGAACAACCACTAATAATTCAGTAACCTCTATCCCTATTTCCATAGATTGATGGGTTGACCCAGGATTAAGGATGATATCACCATCATATCCGTGTAAATCAGGATATTAGTTACTAACTCCTCTTGTTGATGCAGTTAGTGAACGATGTGTCTTTATGATGTAGCTATCAAGTTTACTTCATCAAGTAAAAGTGCACAAAGAGAAAGCTTTATCCCCTTCGAGATCACATCTTGAGAAAGGTAACACCATTATCATTTGTTCTGTTCATCCTCTGTATCTTATATCCAATGAAATACTAGTTCTGCTAAATCTAGATAGGACGTTGCGAATAACCTTATCTATGAAAATCTACTTATATTTGAACCATTCTACATAAAGTACCTTGTAAAGTTAGAGCATGTTCTACCTATATCATCTTCTCGGCATTTAGTATTGACTTGTTTCATGCCACTTTGGATAGAAGATTACTTGGATGTGGCTATCATGTTCCAGTAAGTGTTATTACATTTGTATTTTAATTAGAATTACGCAGACTTGTACTACTTTGTGATTCTTCTTACACCTACATAAACTGTATTTTTCTTGATAAGTTGACCTAATGTATGTTTTTGCTGTGAATCCGAGATTATGTCTTGAGTTCTCTATGACTAGATCTTTTATATTGTGTTTGTATGTGATGGGATTTAATCGACTTATTATCCAACTCCATCATTATTAATTGTAAACTCATTTTTTTGATACTTTGTGATTTCCTTTAGTGAATTCTATGTCCCAAAAGTTTGTGGAACTGTGATACTTGATCTTTCCTTGAACAATTATCATGTTATTATTTGTAATACCCATGAACTGTGATACTAAATGATAGATTTATGTTCTGGTTAAAATGTTTTTACCATTATAAAAAAAATATAAGTACATAACAACAGTACAATCATGGAGCATGGACCTTCGTGGTCATGAAGGGCCGTCGTGGTCATGACGGGCCGCCGTGGTCATCCGTCATGGTCATGACGGGCCGTCGTGGACTCCGTCGTCCCATACTTGCAAGTTTCTTCTACTACTTCTCTGATCTTCATGACGAACATGCAGGATGGACCGTCATGGCTACGACGGTCCGTCGTGGACTCCGTCGTCCCATACTTGCAAGTTTCTTCTGCTACTTCTCTGATCTTCATGACGAACATGCAGGACGGACCGTCATGGCTACGACGGTCCGTCATGCTTTCCGTTACAGCTGAAATTTCAAATTGATTAATTGTTAAGTTTCTTAATTTTGTGTTCTTTCTTGATGGAACAGATTTGTTTACTAGAGGAATTGATATTCAAGCAGTTAACGTTGTTATTAATTCTGATTTTCCTAATAACTCAGAAACGTATTTGCACAGGGTATGTATAACAGATCTTTGATCTTGCTTATTGACTTATATATTGTTTTTGGTATTTCATCATTGGTAATTTATTGTTAGTGGCTTTGGTAAATATTTCTGTCAGTAAAGTCTATTTTCTTTCTTATTATATAGAATATCCATGTTATAACCATAACTTTTGACATCCTAGTAGAAGGCATGCTTCCATAACTACAAACAAATAACAAATAAGTATTAGGAGAATCTAACTGTTTGTGTCTCCTCATTAATTCCTTTTTTCTTTAGTGTTCGTGTTAGTTTGCGTGCATCATGGTTATTGTATAACACCAAATATTTTATATTTTTTGTTATGAAGTTTGAATCCTATTGCAATATCTTATTTGTGTAGGGAAATGGAGGTGATCAAATTTGAAGTGCATGATGAAGAGTTTTTGAACTATTGTAAAAGTTTAAATACATATTTGATTTATTGTGTACACATATAGAATATTGATGTATAAGTATGGGTATGTACACAACACATACTATCTTTTGGTTGTACATGAAATATTCCTCGAAGTTTATTTGAAATATATAGCTTCAATTTTAATGATTAATTAGTTCATTTTGTGTTTTAGGTCACTTGTATGTATGTAAATATATTATATATATTTGTGCTACATGTAGGCTTATAAATGTTGAAGTTACACTTTGTAAGTGTTGCTCTAGGTAGATAAAAAGTTACACTTTGAAAGTGTTGCAATAGATGACCAATAAAAGGCAACACTTTTTAAGTGTGAGCAATAACTCTGAAAAGGCAACGTTTTTAAGTGTAGTCTAACAAAAAATAGGTGTTGCTAATGCACGTCTTCAAAGCGTGCCCTTATACCTATTTGGCTACGCTTTATAAGTGTAGCCAAAGATGACAACATTTAAAAAGTGTTGCCTAATGTCAAAGGTTAAGCTTCTTTTGGGCAGCCCCTAAAAAGTGTTGTTGAATGTCCAAAAGTGTGGCCTTTTATCAAAGGCCACACTTTTTGCTAGTTTAGGCTACACTTACGTGGTATTGCTGTAGGCCGAAAATGGTGTAGTGATTCCACGGGTTAAGAGGGACAAGTTAGATAAGAAAGTTGAATTTTGAGTCTTTGTTGTTTATAGTACAATCTCCAAAGCTTACAAAATTTTTCAGTCTCAAATAGAAAAAATTATGGTAAGCTGAGATGTGTTTTTAATGGAGAATGAGCAATGGAACTGGGAAGAATTTAACTAGAAGCACAAGAAATATCTAGATTCAAATGAGAATATTGATGATCAACCCGTGAGAGGAACAGTCGCTCTCTAACATATACCAGAGATGCAATGTGGCCATTTTAGAGCCTTCTGGATTTGAAGAAGCAATTTCCTATCCCAACTGGAAAGACGCAATGGAGGAGGAGCTTGCTATGATTGAGAAGAGCGAGACGTGACAGGTTGTCGAAAAACCACAACATAGTTAGATCATTGGTGTGAAGTGGGTTTATCGCAAGAAATTGAATGCTGATGGATCTGTTAACAAGCTCAAGGCAAGACTTGTTGTGAAAGGTTACTCAAAAATTATTGGAGTTGATTATTTAGAAACCTTTGCTCAAATTTCTAGGCTTGATACTATAAGGTTGTTACTAGCTATTGCTACTCAAAAGGGTTACAAAATCTTTCAAAAAGATGTCAAGTACGCTTTTTTAAATGGTTTTCTATATGAGAAAGTTTATGTGGAGAAACCTCAAGGTTTTTCTATGAAGCTACATGACGACAAAGTGTATCTATTGAAGCCCTTGATGGTTTAAAACAAGCTCCAAGGTCTTAGTATATTCGAATTGGTTATTATTTGCAAGTCTTAGGACTTAAGAAAATCCTAAGTGAATCAACTCTCTATTTGTTAAGAGAAGAGATTATGTTGTTGTGGTTATATATATAACTTTATGATGATGATCTTTTTGTAAGAGGAAACAACCTTGAAATGATAGATGAATTCAAGGAAGAGTTGAAGAAAGTGTTCGAAATGACAGACTTGGGAGAAATGTCTTACTTTCTTTGAATGTATATTTGTCAAAAGAAATATATAAGGGAGATAATGAAGAATTTCAAAATGGAAAATTGCAAACCTATGAACACTCCAATGAATAAAAAATAAAAGCTCAGTAAAGATGATGGTAGTGACAAGATTGACAAAGCAAGTTATAGAAGTACGTTGGATGTCTCATATATCTCACTCCCTACGAGACCAGACGTTCTGCAAGCAGTAAGTGTCTTGTCCAGATTTCTGAGTTGTGCAAGTGAAATGCACATGAAAGCAACAAAAAGAGTAAAAAGGTATGTCATGTTCGGTAAAAGTAAGATCTTCAAGTTGCAAGGGTATTCTGACAGTGATTGAATTGGGTCAAATGATGACATGAAAGGCACTTCAGGTTATTGTGTTAGCCTTGGTTCAAGATGTTTTTCATGGTTCTCAAAGAATCAAGGTACATGACCTAAATTCACACTAGATGATGACGTAGGGCAAAATAATGTTGCGGAAGTGCGCACCAGAATAAATTGCTTATTTTTAGTTGTTTTTATTTTCTAGTCTAATTAAAACTCTGTTAGCTACTGTTAAGGATTAGTTCCTCAATTTCAGCAAGAAATAAATTTGTTTTAGCAGATATTTTAGCATTATTTACATCATCTTAGTTCAGCTAAGATGTATTTTTTGTGTCTCAAATTAATCAATAAAAATCACTTTTCCTTTTTCTTCTTTAAACAACTCTTATTCTCCTCTGTTAAACACTAATAACATGTGTTAAGCCTACCATAATATCATGTCTATATTTAAACATTTTTCCCACACAATACATTTTGTGTACTCATGCATACTTGTACCTATATTATCTCACAATATAGGGTATGATGCTCCTTCTCCTCCCGCTCATGGCTAGCTTCGATTGATAATAGCTATTGGATTTGAGAGTCCTAATACTCCGAGGGCAAAGCCATAAAGAACATTTATTCCTTTTATTCTTTACTCTTAAGACTTTTTACGTGGTGAATGGGTTGTTAGGTATGTAGCAAGAATTGATGGGAAATAGAGAGAAGGAGAGTAATTTGAAAAGTTGAGAACTTGAAAGGTTGGGAACCTGAAAAGTCGTCTAATTCTTTAATGAAAAAGGCAATTGTCCCTCATCGGTAATGGAAATGAGAATAGGAGAGTTTAAATAAATAAACACTCCTATTAAATGTTAAAAGGGTTGGAAAGAGGGAAACCCCTCGCGTCGTCGTCGTCGTCGCTTGCTCGCTTCGTCTTCGGCTTCGGCTTTGCCTTGGCAAATGATCGAGAGATTATTTTTTGGACAAATTTATTTTAAATATTTATTTAATTAATTAAATGGCAAAAAAATATTTTCAATTAATTAGTTGATAACAGAAGTTAACCGAAATCTTTTCAACTTTTTAGTTAACCCGACCTGACTCAGATTCGCGTGCGTGACCCGTTTTAATTTCCATTATATTTAAAATTCCTCATGACTGTTATGAAAGGTTGCAACTTTAAGGAACAGTCAATACCATTTGAAAGTTTGCAACCTTTCATTAATGGTCGTGTCAATTCTGAAAGGGTTGCAACCTTTCAGAATATATTCTTCTTGCCTATAAATACCATTCAGTATTCAGAATATTTCCTAACGAATTTTTTGATCTTCCTTCTTCTTTCAAACACATATTTCTTCGTATACTTTCCTGTTGTGGATTGATTCGCTGACAGTAGAGTTTTTGGTATCTACACTCTACTGATTAAGATCATTTTACCCTCGGAGGTTATGTTCCAAATCAAACCTCAGATACTATAGGGGAATAATTTCCTTAAGGGGACACTGTGAATTCAGTGGACTTGATTTTCTTCCAAACTAAAAAGAGTATTCCAGATTCTGGTAAGTTTTTACAGATTCAATTATTTTTTAGAAATAAATTTCTGTTCATCTTACTTACTGCTTCTATAAATCTCAGTTACTTCGTCTTTCTGAACAATTTATTACAACCAGTGTTTTCTGATTTTCATAACACAGATTGACAACAATCTTAAGGAAATTACTAAATCCGTGTTTCTGGTGGAGACAAAAATCTTTGTGATTTTATACTCCTTTAAGTCTGCAATTATAGTTTATTGCTTACTAATATTGTATCAATTTTGTTTATCAGAAATGGCAAACACTGGTGTTACAGTGGCTGTTGCTGCACCAACTTATACCACAAGCAGAGAAACCGGGTAAATTCAGAGGTGTGAATTTCAAAGGATGGCAGAAACGAGTATTTTTCTGGCTTACCACTCTTGGTCTTCAGTAATTTACAAGTGAAGGTACTCCATTTCCTGCTGATGATATGCCAGACAGGGAAAAATTCAAGATTGTTGAAGCATGGAAACAGTCAGACTTCTTATGTAAAGGTTACATTTTGAGTGCTTTAGAGGATGACCTATATAATGTCTATAGTGCAATAACAACTTCAAAAGAGTTGTGGAATGCACTTGAGAAGAAATATAAGAGAGAAGATGCATGCTTCAAAAAGTTTGTGGTAGCAAAGTTTTTAGACTATAAAATGGTAGATAGTAAAACTGTTGGATCACAAGTGCATGAACTTCAACTTATTCTCCATGATCGGATTGCTGAAGATATGGTAGTAAATGAAGCCTTTCAAGTGGCTGCAATGATCGAGAAGTTGCCTCCTTCGTGGAACGATTTCAAGAATTATCTAAAGCACAAGCTTAAAGAAATGAAGTTTGAAGATCTTGTGATTCGGCTCAAGATTGAGGAAGATAATAGAAATGCCGAGAAGAAGTCGCGTAAGAGTTCAACAATCATTGGATTTAATATTGTTGAAGAAGCTTCTACCAAAGACAAAAAGAGAAAGAAGTCCAACGGGCAGAAGTCAGAACAGGTCAAAAAGAAATTCAAAGGAACCTGTTATAATTGTGACAAGGCTGGTCATAGGTCTTCTGATTGTCATGCTCCAAGAAAGGACAAAAACAAAGGCAAAGGCAAATGTCAAGCAAACATCATGGAAAAGATGGACGATGCAGATGACTTGTGTGCAATGATATCGGAGTGTAACTTAGTTGGAAATCCCAAGGAGTGGTTTCTTGACTCAGGTTCCACTAGATATATTTGCTCTGCAAAAGAAGCCTTTGCAACGTACAAATGTGTACAATGAAGATTTATTCATGGGAAACACAGCAACAGCAAGGATTGCACGAACTGGGAAAGTAATGTTGAAAATTACATCCGGCAAGGTGTTGACTTTGAACAATGTTCTGCATGTCCCTACTATTAGGAATAATTTAGTTTCTGCTGCACTACTCGTTAAGAACGGGTTTAAGTGTGTCCTAGTTAGTGATAAAGTGTAATAAGTATGAATGAAATGTTCATAGGAAAGGGCTACCTCAATGAGGGTCTTTTCAAACTAAATGTAATGGTTGTTGACAGTATTAATAAAAAATTTGCTTATGTTTACTTATTGGAGTTAAGTGATTTATCGCATGCCCGTTTGGGACATATAAATTACAAAGCCTTGCGAAAATTGGTTAATCTAGAAGTATTGCCTGATTTTAAATGAGATAAGTAGAAATGCGAAATTTGTGTGAAAATAAGTTTGTTAAACATCCTTACAAGTCTGTTGAAAGAAATTCTAAAACTATAGACTTAGTTCACAAAGATATATGCGATATGAAGTCAACACCATCTCGTGGTGGAAAAAAGTATTTTATAACTTTTATTGATGACTGCACTCGATTTTGTTATGTATATTTGCTTAATAGTAAGGATGAAGCAATTGATGCATTTAAGCAATACAAAAATGAAGTGGAAAACCAATTGAATCTAAAGATAAAAATGATTCGGATTGATAGGGGTGGAGAATATGAATCTCCTTTTGCAGAGATATGTTTAGAATATGGTATTATTCATCAAACTACCGCACCTTATACACCACAGTCTAATGGTTTGGCAGAACGGAAGAACAGAACATTAAAGGAAACGATGAATGCCTTAATGATCAATTCTTGTTCACCGCGAAACCTTTGGAGGGAAGCCATCCGTACAGCTAATAAAATACTCAATAGAGTACCCCCATCGAAAAACACAATCAATTCCATATGAGTAGTGGAAAGGAAGAAAACTCAACTTGAAATATTTCAAAGTGTGGGGGTATGTAGCAAAGGTAGAGGTTCCTTTATCGAAGAGGGTTAAAATTGGACCCAAAACAATAGATTGTGTCTTTATTGGGTATGCTGTGAATAGTAAAGCCTGTCGATTTTTGGTTCACAAATCTGATAATCCTGAGATTCATGTTAATACGATAATTGAATCAGATAATGCAGAGTTTTTTGAAAACATTTATCCGTATAAAACTCAAAGTGAGTCAACAAGTGAAAGACCTAAACAACCACGAGAAGAATCAATGGAAAATATTCTAACTAGTGAGGAACCTAGGCGGAGTACTCGACAACGAAAATCTTTTTCTTTCGGACGAGATTTTGTAGCACTATTGCTTGAAAATGAGCCTCAAACATTTAATGCAGCTATGTCTTCGTCAGAGTCAACTTATTGGAAAGAAGCAGTCAACAGTGAGATGGAATCAATTTTAAGAAATCATACTTGGGAATTGGCTGATCTTCCTCCAGGAAATAAACCTTTAGTGTCAAAGTGGATCTTTAAAAGGAAAATGAAACCTGATGGGACTGTTGAAAAATATAAGCCTAGACTAGTAGTCAAAGGGTACAGACAAAAGGAAGGTCTGGACTACTTTGACACATACTCTCCAGTATCAAGGATAACATCAATTAGGATGCTAATAGCACTAGCAGCAGTGCATGATTTTAAAATCCACCAAGTGGATGTAAAGACAGCTTCTTAAATGGAGAGTTAGAGGATGAAATTTACGTGGAAAAACTTGAAGGGTTTATAGTTCCCGGTAGAGAAAAGAAAGTGTGCAGACCTGTGATGTCACTTTATGGACTCAAGCAAGCACCCAAACAATGGCATGCTAAATTTTATCAAATAATGTTGGCTAATGGATTCAAGATTAACGAATATGATAAATGTGTTTACATTAAAAATGTTATGAATCATGAAGTCATTGTTTGTTTGTATGTTGATGACATGTTAATAATGAGTAAAGAAATTGACGATATAAATGCTACTAAGCGCATGTTGTCCAGCAAGTTCGATATGAAAGACTTAGGAGTTGCTGATTTGATATTAGGGGTCAGGATTATCATAACTCCCCAGGGACTAGCATTATCTCAATCTCATTATATTGATAAAGTATTGGATAAGTTCAATTACATGAATTTAAAGTTGTCAAAACTACAATTGATTTAAGTTGTACATTTAAAAATAATGAAGGTCAAAGTGACTCTCAATTGGAATATGCCAGATTGTTGGGAAATTTGATGTATATTATGAATTGCACGCGACCAGATACAGAATGTGCTATTAGTAAACTGAGTCGGTACAGTAGTAATCCGAATCAAACTCACTGGATGGCTATGAAACATGTGTTGGGTTATCTAAAATATAAACAACATTATGCTTTGCATTATAATAAATATCCTGTTGTGATTGAAGGATATAGTGATGCAAATTGGATCACCAGGTCTAATGATGTAAAATCCACGAGTGGTTATGTATTCATACTTGGTGGAGGAGTTGTCTCTTGGAAATCGTCCAAACAGACATGTATTGCTCGCTCTACAATGGAATCTGAATTCATTGCTTTGGATAAGGCTGCTGAAGAAGCGGAATCGCTTCGGAATTTCCTAGAGGATATTCCATTCTGGCCCAAACCTGTTGGACCAATTTGCATACATTGCGATAGTCAAGCAGCAATAGGTAGGGCAGGGAGCGTTATGTACAACGGGAAGTCTCGTCATATACGACGGAGACATAACACCGTAAGACAAGTGCTCACTAGTGGAATTATCACAATTGACTATGTAAAGTCAAGCGATAATGTGTTAGATCCACTAAGGAAAGGCCTAGTGAGAGAGGCGGTTGAATGATCATGTCACGACCCGAAACCGAGCCGCGACTGGCACCCACACTTACCCTCCTATGTGAGCGAACCAACCAATCTAAACCCTAACATTTCAATTTAGTATCAACAGAAAGTAATGCGGAAGACTTAAACTCATTAATTAAAAACCAATACAATTACTACTAAAATTCAACATCTATTATTCCCCAAAATCTGGAAGTCATCACCACAAGAACATCTATCAACGAACTACTAAACTAAGAGTATTCTAATGAGCTAAAATAAACAAAAGCTAGTCCATGCCGGAACTTCAAGGCATCAAGACATGAGGAAGAAGATCCAGTCCAAGCTAGAAGCATTAGCTCACCCTGAAATCCGGTGT
>NC_028648.1:9050435-9051037 GCF_001406875.1 Solanum pennellii
ATGTCCAGTCTCCCCACATTCATAACATTCTCTGGGGTCTAGCATAGGTCTCTGTGAGAATGACGATGGGAATTACCTCCAACCTCAGAGAAATGTTGACCGGTCTGAGGTGGACCCCCAACTACAGTCTGTAGTGAAGACTGAATTGGTCGGACTGAGTAACCTCCTGAACCCTGTCCTCTAGAGTAAGAACCATTAAACTCACCTCCCTTTCGAAACCTTTTAGATGTCGATGCCATGGTGAAGTCGTCTGGCTTCACTCCCTCCACCTCTATCACGAAATCTACCACTTCTTGGAAGGATTTCGCTGTAGCCGCTACCTGTAAGGCTGAAATCCGCAAATCTGACCTCAACCCTTTCACAAAACGGCGAATCCGCTCTTGTGAACTGAAGCAAAGCTGGGTGGCATACCTAGATAATGCACGAAACTTAGCCTCATACGCAGTGACCGTCATTCTGCCTTGCTCTAGGCTCAAGAACTCATCTCTCCTCCTATCCCTCAAGGTCCGGGGGATGTACTTCTCCATAAATAAGCTACAGAATGACGCCCAAGTCATAGGTGGTGCCTCTGTTGGTTGACACTCAACATGTGACCGCCACCA
>NC_028648.1:9053121-9110995 GCF_001406875.1 Solanum pennellii
ATACAAGCATACAATTAAGCATATAGAAGGGTTTACAATACTACCCAATACATATCATTCGCTATTAAGAGTTTACTACGGATAGCATAAACCATAACCTACCTCCACCGAAGATTCGTGATCAAGCAAGCAAATTCCCCAAGGCTTGTGTTTCCTCCTCGTTCGTTTCTCCCTCTCGTTCGTTCTCTTTCTTTTTCTGTCTCTCTTTGTTCTTTCTATTTTTCTTATTCAAACCCTCTTTCTTTTACCCTAATTAGCATATAATTAAGTACAAAGATGACAATAATATCCCACTAATTAACTCAAGGTTATCTCTTTTAACCCCCAAGTAATTAGACTTATTAACATTAACCCACTAAGTTATAATTAAAGCAGGAATAGTCCAAAACGCCCCTTAAATTACTAAGCAGAAATCCGACCCAGCCTGGGATAACGCAGTCTGTGACGGGCCGTCGTGCCTGCGACGGTCCGTCCTGCTGCTCCGTCACAGAGTTCAGAGACTCAATTTCGTTGAAGAGTCTGTGACGGTCCGTCGTGCCCACGACGGTCCGTCCTGCCATTTCGTTACGAAGTTCAGAGAGTCGATTTTAGTACCCAAATTACAAAATTCTAAGTGTTTTGGAACGAGACCCCCTCGACGGTCCGTCGTGTCCATGACGGTCCGTCGTGGGTTCCGTCGTCTCAGCCAGTTTTTCCAGAAATAAAATCTGCAGCTCAGAACGACTAAACAGGTCGTTACAAATTATTTTTTAGAAATAAATTTGTGTTCATCTTACTTACTGCTTCTATAAATCTAAGTTACTTCTTGTTTCTGAACAATTTATTACAACCAGTAATTTTTGACTTTCATAACACATATTGGCAAACATGGGTTATGCCCCAACCAATCCTATGTTATTTTAAAGGGCTTGTCACAACATAATTATGATTCTCCACTTATGTTCAAACTCTCTTTTATGATTTGAGACGACTTACTTAAACCGTCTTATTGTATATTATATTGTGTTGCATATAAGTCAAGTAGCTTTTGTAAGGCCTCTCGGGGTTCTATATACCAAGCGACGTCTAGGGTTTACTTTGGATTCTGACATTGTTAACTATCATTCTGTGAAAGGTAATCAATTCGCTCTCTGTCTTTGGAACACAAGAGTTAGCAATCATATTACTACATCAAAAGCTTTTGCAAAATCCAAAATTGAAGCTTTACTTCCATTCATCTCCCAAAAAAACAAAGGCTTTGTGAAATCATCAAAGCTACTAAAAATTGCCTCAATATGGAAATTTAAACTTATCCACATCGTAGGCCTTGATACCTACCCATTTGGTGTCTTCGAAATAAACTATATTTATATACTTCTTTTTAGAGTGACCCTATGTTCCATGATCCTATACATTCATCTTAGGAAATTTCATTACCAATTTACCACTAGTTTCCCTTAGCTCATGGCCTCAACAGAAGCCATGACCTTAGTTCCCCATCATTCACCAAAGCATTTAGGGAGATATAAATCTAAATAAGATGTAATAGATATAGAAATCTACTAGCACTACTTGAACAATTCTAGAGTCTAGGACTAATTTACTAGAAAAGCAAGAAATATTATAATGAATGAACAAAAGAAATCATACCTAGAATATGTGCAAAACGCAATATACTAAGACAAGACAACTCACAAGATATATACAATATTTGACACTATGGACCAAGAGACAATGAGATATGCAATAGTATAATAACACAAGAGATCACCAAATAGTCAAGAAAGATATTTCAAATAAATAAAATATCAGAGAAAATTTGAACATAGGGGTTATGAAAACGAGTCTTAATACTAGTAGATCATTGAATTTAAGAAATAAAATTATGAATAGTTGCTGATCAAATGTAAAAATAAAATGAAAATTGGAAAGGTAAATGTTGGGTCGACAATATTATGTAAGAAATGAAAATATTGCAAGAGCTCAATAAAAACCTTCTTTGTGTAGCAAATGTTGAAGAAACAAGAAACATGATAATTGTTTGTTGTCAGAAGTCACCAGAGGTTTTCCGAAAGTCTCCAAAATCCAATATTTCAGTTTTATGAGAACCTTGTTTTGGCTCGAAAGATTACCTGCAAATTGAATAGAAATAGAAAAAAAATAGTAAAGAATAAGAAAAGGGAAGCCCAAACAGTGTGGGTCATAGGATATACAACGAAGGTCATTGGAATAATAATAATAATAATAATAATAATAATAATAATAATAATAATTCAAGTAGTAAATTTAGTTATAGTCACTAACAAAAGATGTGATTGTTTAACACTTCTATGAATATTAATATCTGTAATATTGCATTCAGATATTTTCTTAAGAACTTTTTTCTATGATGAGAAGTCTATGTGTAAGAGGCATACATTTCTCACTCGTCACTTCTTATTCCTCTAGAACAACACTATTAAAGTTGAGTGTTCTTTACTCATATCCTTACATGTATTTTTTTATTTTTAGATTCTTAGTAGCTAAAACAAAGTAAATATACCTCCATAAAGGAAATAATGAAAAACATTTCTAAAAAACATGGTTATGAAAAAACATAATTACAAACAACGCACATATTTTCCTTACAAGTACAACTACTGATCAAGGATATTAAAATGAATTATCCTCCATATTCAAAAAAAATCTTAAATAGAGGCTCAAGGATGTACCATCCATAATCCCACAAAATATAGATACTTATTGTCATGAGATTGAACACATTAAATAAATTAGCTTGACTCTTGAATTCTATCAATAATATCAGTGTTGTAATATAATAAGGACATCGAAATTTGAATACAATGTAACATCAAATGCAAACTTTTATTAATATAAAAGTAATATTTATAACTGATAATTCATATACAATTTTTTTGCTATTGTAATTTTATAAAAGTGTACTATCTAGTAGTGAACTACGTATCCTAATATGAATTGAAGCATGAAAATTCTCTTCTTTACATTGAGAAATTAGTACATACACATGTATGCACTAAGATTTACAAATTGTTCATATTTAAAAAAAAAAATCAAACTAAAGCCTTTTTCATTATTTGAGAAGTTAGATTTAAGAGTGACTTTTAAAAAATCATTTATATACATTCTCATACTAGATGTACTTTGAAAATGAAAATCGCATACAAACACAAATTTCATCTTTAATCATTCAACCAACAATGTCTTAATCAAAGACACAACACATATAAATTAATCATATATATTAAGAAAAAGTAAATATTTAGCAAATTATTTTGCCAACTCAACTCTAGAAAATAAAATCATATGGCAATATATAATTTTAATGAGCACCTAACTACAGAGAGAATAAATTTTGAACATGGACAAAGCATACACACCATTAATCAGAATATAAGCATAGAATAGCTAAAAAAATATGCAAAAAAAACCTAGAGAAAGTACAAGTAAACCAAAGCAGAATGTCATAAAACACAGACACAGGGAGTAGCAGAGAACAGAGAAACAAAAATAATGAGAAGACATCCTGATATTTTAGGTTTTTAAATACATAAAAAAGAAAGAATACATCAACAAGAAAAAAATCTAAAGAAAAAGATTTTAATTTGATAAAATACAATTAATTAATAATTGAATGTAGAAAATCAAGGAAAAGAATATTTCAAATAAGCTAATTTTTGAATTTAAACCAACAAAGTTACGTTACCATAATTACTAATTATAACTTTAATATAACTTTAAGAAGGCCTAATTTTTTTCCACTACTGTTAAGTCTTTTCATTTTTTATTTTTGGGATTAACATTTTCATAATTTCTTTCCTATTATACGTGTTTGGTTCCATAATCGACATGACCTTTTTCTCCCTTATTCCTCAAATTTGTAATATTAATTTTTAACACTTCATTAGAAAATACTCAATCGATATAGAATTGAAGTCGATTGATTTAGGATTTCTCTGGCAGTGAAGAAGATTATAGGATGAAAAAACAAAAAAGAAATACAAAATTTGTCGGCAAACAAAGTCAGATTGAAATACAAAGTGATCTTCAAAAATCTAAAATTTGTCGGCACACATTTAAAATTGATATAAAATACATCTAGAAATATCGAAACTTGTTAGCATAGAAAGTGAAAATAAAATACAAAAGGACATTGAATACAAAGTGAACACAAAAAAAATACAAAATTTGTTGACCTAAAACTGAGAAAGAAATATAAAATGATTTTGAAATACAAAATGAGCGCAAAAAAAATTGAAAACTTGTTGGAATAGAAAGTAAGAATGAAATTTAAAGTAAGTTTGTAATAAAAAATGATATTGAAACACAGAGAGAGCACAAAAAAATACATTTTTTTGGCATATAGTTAGAATGAATACAAAATCAAAAAAATACAAAATTGTATAAAGCCTAATTTAGAATGGCATACAAAATTCTATAAAACTATTTATCTACTTTCCTATAATATAATACAAAAATAAACATATAAAAGATTTGTAATGAATACCACCTACAAAACGAATACATGTTACACCTAAACAAACTCAAATTTTAGCAAGATACTACATGAATTTTGTAATGAATACGAAATGCAATCGACTATAAAAATAATAAAGAATACAATTTGATAATATAAATAAAAAGTGCAACATGCCATAATGTTATTCTTCATCACTTTGATATTTAACAATTTCATCAACTTCTTCAGCACCCATAATTCTTCTTCTTTTTTTTAACGGTTGTATTCATTAGTCGGGTTGATAAGATCATGTTGTAATTCATATTTTTCCTCTTCACAACCGGATTCTACAACATAATCGACGATTTTAAACAGAAAATTAAAATAAATCTCAATAATTAAACGAAAGTACCTTTGTCAGTAAACAAATCTCTTGAATTAAACTAGAGGTTTGTTGAACAATTTGGAAGAACCTTAAAGAAAGAGGAGTTATATGAAAACGTGAAAGGTTGGGGAAGAGAACTTGAAATGTGGAGAAAGAAGGTTAACACGTAGTGGTTTAATTATTTTTTTTCTTTTTAAAAGTTTATTGGTTTTAGAATGTGGTCTAATGTAGGAATGTAGTGATAAATAAAAGAAAATTTAAATAATAAAATCTGAAAACAAAATATTTTATAAAATATTGTCATTTTGACATTTTGAATAAATATTTAAAATTATGTTGTTTTAACTAATTATGTTATATATTATGACTTGATTGCTAATTTTTCCTTTATTTAATACACATAAAGTTGGTCCATGAACCAAATTTAATTTAAAAATTATCTCACATTGATATCACAAGATGATTATAGGAAATTTTATATACCCAATATTCTCATTTCAACAGTACATTACACACACATTATAAATCCCATAATATTCATGGACTGAATTTCTGTCTAACCATCAGTACACCACAATTCTTATGGTTAATAATGTTTTGCAATAAATATTTACATAAGTGAAGATACATCATGTTATCATGTTTATCGATTTCCATAGATACAAGATTCAGAAGCATTATTACCTTAAGGTTGTTATCACCATGAAAAAGCCTAGCAATGCGTGATATATTTTTCGATTGTATCTTTCTTAAAATATTAGTACCCATCCCGATCAACTACCATTATTCCAACTTTTTTTAGAAAATCTTCTGTTCTCCAATTGCTCCTGTTTGGTATATTTATTCATGTCGTCTAATTCAATAATATATCATGCATATTTTTCAAAGTGAAAAGAAAAGATGATAAATTTTAGTAACATACTGGTCAATGAACTGCTAAAAGAAGTAACTATGTATTTAAAATGACTCTAATTAGTAAATCTTATCAATGAGGAAATTTTCCAATTTAATGACATTTATTGATTGCATTGTGGTTCATCAAAAGATTTGGTGACTCATTAATTGAATATTACGTTAATGAACAAAATAAAAAAGGATCCAACTCATAATTTTATTAAATTTGGAACTGTTTGAAGGTCACAATTAATATGGAGTATTTATTTAATATTAAAAAAATCTTGAATAAGATGTAAAAATAAGTTTAAAAAGGGAGAGAATTCACACAAATATGGGTGAATATCAACGGAAAATGTTTTTAAAAAGATCAATTTATTGTTTCTCTTAGAAGGATACGCTAGAAATAATTCAATACTATGAAATATGAAAAGATTATAAATAACTTACTGTTTCTGTACATAATTAGATTTAAGAAATTCAAAATTATATCTAATTAGTAAATTTGTCTGCCCTTCGTGCAATGATAAGAAACTATTTTTTTTATTAAGTAAAAAAGATATTAGTCCTCAAGTCCCAATTTATCCTTTAGGTGAAATCATACATATCTTTCAACATTTATGTTCTCGCTTTATTCTTCCTTTTTATTTCTTCCTCACTCATCCACCAGAAAATGCCAATTTTGTTTTCTTAATTTTCCAATAATAAAAATAAACGAAGAGACTTAAAAGCATAGCAAATGTACGTAAATAATGAGTCTCAAATCATTAATGAGGTCTCAAGTTAAGAAAATTAATCGATATTATGTTTTATGCATTTGTTAACACAAAATATTTTGAATGATATTCTTGTCATAAATATCGAAAAGTAGATATAGGTACCACAATTAATAAATATTCAGAGAAAAAATTAAAGTATTCTTTCTCCAAACATCAAGTTGTATTGTATAAACAATCTTCGTAAAATTAAGGATCAACACATAGTTAAAAAACTTATGTGTCACAAGAAGATGTCTCAGATAGTTTTCTATCTATTAATCAATGTTTATACATAACGTAAACAAGGTTTGCAAATTGTCATATGTAATGCAAAAAAAAAAAAAAACGAAGTACAAAGAATGAATCAAGAGTATAATTTATAATGTGAAATACTTTATAATTAAATAATAAGTGTATGCAATTGAAATATTCAAGTATACATATCAGTTTATACACAAGCACATAGTAATCAACTTCCTACCCTTCACCGTATTTACTCATATGATTCATAAGAAAATAAATAAAGAAACAAACACAATATGATTACAATTAACAGATATATGAATATTGAAAGCCTGAATACCTTATTTTTATTCACTTGTTGAAGATAAGGGATGATGAGGATATGAAACGGTTTGAACAACGTGGTATAATCAGTATGTTCAACTATTAACTGACTCTATAGTTTGAGTCTCCTTATAATTGGGCTACTAAAAATCGATAGTATTGCTATGTCTTGTACTAGGTGAAATCGACTAGGATAGGTTGTAATTATAGTAGTAGTAGTCCACCACTACTCTTGTAAATTGTATGCGTGTATTATAGTAGAATTTTAAGTATATCAAGCCTAGGACTGTACAATTCACTCCTATATAAAGAACATGTACTCGAAAGTATTTCATCAGCAATATATCCTTAATTACTCTTATTTTTTAATGTAAGACATGGTCTCAAAGCATATCAGTTCTTTCGCTCTCTAAGTATTGAATATTAGATAAAAAATGGCCATATGTTTCAAACTGCTGTGACCTCCTCTACAAATACATTGTACACCTCCTCACATGCCACCTCATTGTATCTTGTTCCATTAAACTTAAGCAAATAAACTATCTCATATGGTGACACAAAAAATGTAGTTGATTAAGGTGATTGATGACTGCATTAAAGATTGATGACTGCATTAAAGTGTTCAAAGGCATATATGATGGCCTTGTATCCATTTATAAACATGTGGATGAAGATGGTTAAATAATCAATTTTACTCGATGTTTAGGAATCAAGTACATAAGATTGTCATGATAGGTAAGGCACTGTAAATCACTCTTAATCAATTTGTTAATGCTCTTAGAGGTTTTGTCATGAGGGAGGATGAAGAAGAGGTGCCACAACTAAATCATGACTTGACATTTTCTACTTAAAGGGATAAGAGAAAAGAAAACTACTGAGAAAAGAGGAACAACAACTTCAAATCCAAAGGAAGAAGCTTCAAGCCTGCTCGAGAAGGAATGGGTTTTTAGAACAACCAATATGGAATAGGTTCTCAGAACAATCAAAGTTTCTCAAACTGAAACAAGGAAAGGAACATAGTGAGTCATGTAAATTTGTGGTCGGAATAATCATATTTCTCTTAATTGTTTTCACATGTGGGACTACTCTTATCAATCTGCAAATGAACTAGTACAAGATTGGTTGCTTTAGATCTTCTCCACGTATGATACTTTGTACGTAGACTCAAGAGCAAGTAGTCAAATGGTACATAAATCTTGAATTTTATCTGAACTTAAACACTACAATAGACTAGATAAAGTCATTGTTAGGAATATATCACATTTAGACATACCACATGTTGGGAACAAATAGATTATGCCTTAAATTAGAAGAAGTCTCTGTAGTTCCTAAGATAACTAAGAATTTACTCGCGGTTAGTAATATTTTGCTTTAGTGTTTGTAGATTATGACACGCGATATGCTTTGTTTTGTCAACTAAAAAGGAAATTTGAACTTTCTAAAGTAAATGTAGAATTTCAAAAATGGTAGAAAAATATAGAATTTAAAAAATGGTAGAAAAATAGTTTTCTAAAGAAATTAAGGTATTTAAATATGATATATGTGGTAGGTTCATTAACATACACTTTATTAAACCTGCAATAGTTATGGTATTGTAAGGAATATTTCATGTCATAGCAAACTTGCACAAAATAGAGCTTTACAAAGAAAACATAGGCACACTGTTGATATTGGATTAACTATGTTATTTCATGCTAACATTCCTTTATTTCTACAGGTTGAAGCATTTCTCACTGTAACGTTTCTCATTTATATACTCTTTAAGGACCCAAAATACATATTCTACTCTAGTGAGAGAACCAACGCCGACAGCTAGGGGTCAGTCAGGCAAGGGTGGTACAAATTCTAGAAATGGGACCACAATTTAGCAGAGTAGGGATAGAGGTACCACTTAGACATAAAGGGTAGATGAGGTCATTATTATGTGCTTCTAGGAAGGCTATAGGTTGAGAGTTTTAATGCAATTATTACAGATATCATCTAGTGTTCCATCAACGTATATTTGTATTTTTTTTATCTAAGGTCTACTTTATCTTATGTGTATGCCTATTTTGTTAATGCATTTGATATGATGTATGACAACATGTCTGTACCTATTCATGTTTCGACACTTATAGGTGATACCTTAGTGGTAGATCGAGTGTATCGATCTTTTCCTATTCTTTGGCGGAGGTTGACTCTAGGTAGACTTGATCCTTATAGGTATGGTAGAGTTAGATATCATCTTGGATATGGATTGGATCTTTCCATATCATGTTATTATTGACTATTATGATAATATTATGAACTTGCAATGCATGGTGTTTCAAGGTTAGAGTGGAAGGGTACTAATGGTTCATATCATTGAAACGTCATCTCCTTCATTCTTGCCCAAGGATTAGTGGAAAGAGGGTGTCTATCCTACTTGGCCTCTCTTAGGGATACTAGTCTTGATCCACATTCTGTGGATATCATTCCAGTTATTTGAAAGTTTCTAGATGTATTTCATACTAACCTTTAAGGTGTCCCTCCAGTTAGAGATATTGATTTTTGTATATATTTGGATCCACGCACCAAACTTATTCTCTTCCTCCTTATCTTTTGACTTCAACTGAGTTGAAAGAGTTGAAGGATCAGTTGAAGGATTTATTGCGTAATGGGTTTATTTTCCCCAATGTGTCTCTTTTGTCATGTCATGTTTGTGAAAAGAAACATGGATCTATGGGAAAGTGTATTGACAACAGGGAGTTGAACATAGCGACAATAAGGAATAAGTATTTTCTCCTGCATATTTTTGACTTATTTTATCACATTAGGGAGAATCACTGTTTTCTAAGATTAATTTTAGGTCCTGGTACCATTAGTTGAGGATTAAGGCATCGAATGTCTCTAAGACAGTTTTTCAGGCGTCATATTGTCATAATCACGAGTTTGTAGTGATGTCCTTTGGGTTAACTAATGCTCCTGCAACATTCATGGAGTGGATTAACGGAGTGTTTCGACCTCACTTGGATTCATTTATGATTGTCTTCGTTGATGATATATTGGTATACTCTATGACTGAGGAGGACCATGTTTGACACTTGAGGATTGTGCTCCAGAGAGGAGAAGTCATATATCAAGTTCTTAAAATATGAGTTTTGGCTTTATCTATGGAATTTTAAGGACTCGTGTTGTCCAAAGAGGTTATTAGAGTGGATCTAACCAAGATTGAGGTAGTTAGCATATTTTAGTTATCGAGATTTGGAGTATTGTGGGGCTGGTAAGTTACCACAGAAGGTTTGTTTAGAGTTTCTCTCAAATCTTATCCCCATTGCCCAGATTGACACGATAGAGTGTTAACTTTCAGTGGTTCGGTGAGTGTGAGAAATTCTTCAAAATCTCAAGACTTTGTTTACTTCGAATCCTATGTTGATACTATTTGAAGATGGTATCTCTATTATTTATTGGTGATGCTTCATGAGTTGGCTTGGGTGGTATTTTAATTCAAAAAGGTAAGATAATTGCCTATGCTTCAAGAAAGTTGAAGACCTATGAGAAGAACTATCTTATTCATGATTTGGAGTGAGCGGTCATGGTTTTTTTGCTTAAGTTATGGTGTCACTATTTGTATGGAGTGAATTATCACTCTAGTATTTAGATGGATCCATAGTTTGGAACATAGTTTGGATACTAGGTTAGATATGAGTAGTGCTTTTCACCCTCATATAGACGAAAAATATAAAAGGACGATTTAGGTGTTAGAGGACATGCTTCAAGTGTGTATAATTATTTTTGGTGCTTATTGGGACTAGCACTTGCCCATAGCAAATAACTATAATTACCACTCTAGTATTTAGATGGATCCATTCGAGCCATTATATGGTAGGTAGTGTTGGCCTCTACTTTGTTGATTTAATTTAAATGTGATGACTCTTCAAATACATACAAACTTAGAGAGACCGTGGGGTAAATATGTATGACTCATGATAGAATATTTATTGCTCAAACTCGACAAAAAAGTTACGTTGATACGAAAGTTTGAGTCTTGAGTTTATTGAGGGTGATCATGTTTGGCTCCGATTGTCACCCATGAAAGGTCTGATCAGCTTCGGAAAGAAGGCATGCTTAGTCCTAAATTCATTGGTCCTTTTGAGATTCTGCTTCGAGTTGAAGATATGGCTTATAATTTTGCCTTGTCGCAGAGCTTATTAATTGTGCATTTTGTGTTTCGCGTCTCCATGATTTTGGAAGTATGTGTTGCATCAGATTCATATGCTTTCGCTCAATTTGGTGGTGTAGGGTCTGGATATTTCATTTGAGAATGAGCCTATTTCTATTTAAGATAGGTAGGTTTGAAAGCGTAGAAGTAAGGATATTACTTCAGTAAAGGTGTAAAGCGTTCGGTTGTAGAGGTGACTTGAGAGACCGAAGTCGACATGTATGCCCCATATGTCCAACTTTTCAAGGCTTCGTATCTCCAACTTTTTGAGGCTTCAGGTAAGTTCTGTGACTTTACGTTTGAGTATGAATATGTTTTTAATAATGGATAATGTAATAACCTAGAAATCATTTCTAGAATTTTTTAAAAATTTACCATTTTACCCTCTCTTAGTAGTTTCTCCAAGTGATTTCTAATTGGTTTGTCAGCATGGTTTTGAAGTTTAGTAAAAAGTAGTGATATTTAAAAATTTTGAAGTTTTGAAAGGCTTAAGTTGATTAAAAGTGGTTTTCTGAGTCATTTGGCATTTCAAATCTCTAAATAGCATTGTGTCATTTCCATGAGCCTTAGAATGTGGAATTTGGTCTAGAAGAGTTGTTAGTTTCTAATTTAGAGGTATTTTGTGGATTGGAGGTCTTAAGTAGGAAGTTCGGGTAATTTGAAACTTTTAGTTGACTATGGTAGAAATTTTAAGTTTGAATGCTTAAATCAAATTTTTGACAGTTTTATTGGATTCGGAATATGATTTTCAGCCTAGGAGAGGTAGTGGTTGAATTTTTAGAGGTCCCGAGGTCAGGTTAGTATTTTTTAGCACTGAGTTAGTTTATTGCAACTTTCAAAGGTTTTGGGTCAAAGGGACCTCAGATTCGTATGTTGATGTTTTCATTGAGACTACAACATTGAGTTTAGATGGTTAGCATATTTAGTTATTTCATATGGGGTTCTAGCATATTTAGTTAGTGTATATGGGGTTCCGGATAAATCTTGATGGTCCTTTTGAAGGGATTTAATTGTCTTAAATTGTTGATTTATGGTGTCTGCATCACCTCGTGTTCACAAAGGGCCTTTCTCTTTCGCAATGGTCCCGTTGGCTAAGATCGGCTCATGTTTATTAGGGGTCGAGCCTTCAGATCCTAGCATTAGCAAAGACCGGCTCGCATTTGCGAGAGGTTACTTAGGGGGGTTGCTTTCGTGATCAAGACTTCACATATCCTCGCATATGTGAACCCTGATAGTATGTTTTCAAACATGGTGTTTCAACCTCATGTTTCTATCGTCAAACTTTGAAATTTGGTATTTGCCAAAGGAGGTTTCTGAGATTCATTAATTGGGTAGTGATTTCTAACTTTGTTACTCATCTATCCATTATTTAAATATAATTTATATGATCAAATCAAGGTTTTTAGAAAATTCGGGGGTTCTTGAAGAACCCAAGATTTTTGATAAATTGGTGAGTAAGGGTTGATTATAGATCCATTTGAAAATGTGTTTTCACCAACTATCTCTAAATGCTTTAGGTAATGTATTTATGTAAGATTTTCATCTTAAACCTTATTCTCGTAATCATGTTTTTGATCGATGATCTCTTTTCCAAATTACTTGACATATGTGTTGTTAGTTTCAATATCCTATTGTGATTACTTTATTGACTAGATTGTGTTGATTACTATTCAGAAAGAGAAAAATTTCAAGTCGCATAGTGATTTGTTGATTGAATAAGGCAAGTGAACTTTTGAGCCTTTGTTAAGCTTGTATAATCACGTGTTCTCCTTGTTGTATATGTTGGGGAGTAGTGAGAATTGGTGATAGGTTGAATTTCTCAAATTAATTAATCTTATTGATAACAAAGGGGATGATGAAAAGGCAATGTGATGGTAGTTGTTATGTGGTATATTTTGAAAGACATGAACGGTGATATTAATTCGGCTATTGATGAAATTCCATAATTGTGGTGGTGTGATTGCGAATTGTTATGGATTTGTCATCTGTATATTATTGTGTGAAGATGCATATTTGCATTGGTTCTTAAACATGTGACAATGTTTATGTTATGATTGTGTCGAGGTCTCTTGTGGTGGGTGATATTGATATTGAGGTTCCGATTGATGAATGACATTGATGTCGAGGTTTCTTTGAATGGGTACATGGACCTAGTGAATCCCTATAGGCTCTGGTCTAATATTCAACGGATATTATCATAGGATAGACATGCATCACTCTATATGACAGCGCATCGCACATTATTATGATTATTGATTCTATGTAGTTTGAGACTGATGAGTCTGGAGTAAAAATTGTTGGGAACTTCGGTTAATGAACATGTTACTTCATTGTAATTGACCTGTAATTGCTGAAGCATTGTTATTAAATAATATGTTACTTGAAATTGTGAATTGCTAGGTTTAGGCTGATCTCTGTGGAGATTGTAGTTTGTGGAGGTTCGGTTAGGATTAAAAGAGAAATCACTATCATTTGTTTTACTTTGTTTAATGTTTAGCTTTCTAAGTACTTTGCTATTTGGTACTTACACCTTGCTTCTACACTTGAGTATGCTATGAGCCCTGATCTGCGAGATTCTTCTTCTTGTCTACCTCGTCCGAGGCTTTCCTATGGAGAATTAATTGGTAGTCGACTTTCACTTCAGCAGGCCCTCTTGTTCCTTTTTTATACTATTGTTATATTTTAGAAACAAATACAATGGGACTTGTAATTATTTGAATTATGTTGTAATACATTAGTGTATTGCACACGTGACAACTAGATTCTAGGAGTTTTGATGAGTTTTGTTGAGTTATCAGCATTTATGTTATAGTTTGATTTTCACATTTATATTGTTATATGTTGAACTTTTGTTGACATTTCTTGGTTGGATAGACGAGTGTCATCACACCTATTTTTTGGTCATGACATTAATCCTAGTATTTGAGAATGGATTTTTAGGTAGATTTGTACTCATTTACAAAAATAATTGATATGGGTGTTGTTGATTTCAAATTCTTATTATGATTGCATATCTAAATAGATTATGTTGATCTAGAGACTTGTCCAACAGGGAAGACTCACTTACCGGAGTGAATGTTTGATTTCCTAATGCACGTAGACTTCTTAACTTTTTGATAAGTATGTTAACCTTTTATGTCATTGTGTGATTGGAGTGATGAGAATTTGTGAAGCGTTTCATATATGTATTGTGTATTATTAAATGATGAACCACTCTTGCCATAACAACTTGGTGAAGCGTTTCATAGTGTTCGAATTATCATCTTCGTACTTGATCATTGCACATATAAGTTTGCATTGGTTTTGTACCACTGATATGATGAAACTTTAAGAGGATGAAAGGAAATAAGATATTCACACGTCCATGGCGAATTCATTGAGTGGAAATAGAGATCGGGCCACACATCTGTCATGCCCCAAGGCTACCCCTGAACGCAGACGTGGACACGGAACCTAGGATGACGAGTGACCTTAAGCAAACCCTACAAGCATATTATAAGCAAACTAAAGTAAATTGACGCAATAAATACTATGCAGAAGCTAATCATGAAATAATCTAAAATAATGGGAAAATACCTATATTCTATCTGAATAAACAATCTTAGAAAATTTTAATAACAACTAAAGATGAAACTCAGAACTAAGACTGAAAGTATTTATGTCAATAATAAACCTCTAAATGACTAGAAGTGTTGGGACATGCCCCAACTAACTCTAGGAACACTGAAACTACGACTAAAATCAAAAGAAAACATGTTTGGCGTCTTCGAGAAATGAGGACTCGCCACTGATGTTGTTCAACTGGAGATCAGGAAGTGATCTATGTATGATCTAGAAGCTGAGGACCTGAACCTACATAATGAGAAGATGTAGCGCAGAGTATGCTCTAGTACTTGTAAGGTACTGAGCACCAACATACTGAGAATGAATACTAACTGAGAACATGGTAAATACAATAGAATCTAATTGAACTGTGGGAGCTATTAATGACCAGCATAAAACTACATGGCCTAAATGTGAAGTCTGATGTATTAGCCACATCGAGAGGACCCAATATACCCTGCAAGAGGTATAAAGGCATGAGTAGCGTGATCACAAAAATGTTTCCCATTGAAGGGACATACAACCTACGGGGCACGTAGTTTTGGGACATACGAGTGACTAACCATAGTCCATTCGGTATTAAGTCTTCTTACAACTGATTTTGTGATTTATCTATTTATAACTTAAATGCTAAAAATTCTGGATAGCTCAAATACTGACACGCTAATAGAAAATGTAACATTAATGTACTGAAAATGAAACATTTATAATTGAGCATGTATAATTGTTTGATCTAAACTAGCATGTACAATTTATGAACTAAAAGAACTATATAACTAGGGTTTATACTAAAACATGTTGAAGATCATGATATACTAATTAGATATAGTAATGTAACTAATTCATGATAATTTGCTGAAATTCTAGAAACCCTAGGTCTAGTTAATAATAACGGAATTAAGAATTTGATTGAATTATAGAGACTTAATGGGCGAAGGGTACCCACTAGGGAAATCCCATATACATGGCGATGAATTCCAAAAAAAGAATCAATTTTGGGTCTCAAACTGATGGAAAATCAATGTGTTCTTGGGAAAGGTTTGGTCGCCTCTTTCTCCTCCTTGCGTACTAAGTTTTATGAATTTCGGTGAATGATCTGACTTGGGTAAGCTCCACTTACGTTTCAAGGCTAACAGTAACAAAAAATTCACAGTTTATGGGTTAACGACGTAGTTTAGGGGTCGAACACTTAGCGAAAAAACCAAACGACCCTTGACTTAACTGTGGTCAGGGTCACCAATGGACCACGGCCTATCGCCTGCCTACGGTTAGTAGGTCCGATCGTGGGTCAACACTTAGAAAATGTTTGTATTGCTTCTAGGAGCGCTACAAGTTACCATCCTCGGACCACCAGCACGGACCATAGGTCACGTCATTGTCTGTACGTGATTCCCAGCGATGGCAGCTATAGCTTTGAAATTTGCATGTGGTTAGTCTAGGATACGGGTGTTACATTATCTCTCCCTTGGTAAAGATTATCGTTGAGTGAAGACTAAACTATTTAAAGTGGAGGGAAAAAGTTGAGCCCTACCACAAAAAAATACACTAAAGCTGACTTGTAACTTAACTAAGTTCTAATAACATACAAATACACGGAAGGAACATTATATTAAGACTCAATTTGACTGAATTTGCGCATGAATGACTGAAAAATTGAACAGGAACTATTGCCTCAAGCTGGAGTGTGATTGGAAGGAAAGCGTCACGCCCTGAGCTACCCCCAAGACGCTGACATGAAACCTAGGACCACAAGTGATCCCCAGCTATCCATGTTGGCATGATAATGAGCATAATAAAGATAATAAAATGATGCGCGAAGATAAATCATAACTAAATCTTAAATGATGGGGAATACCCATATTCTATAACTGAGATATTTGAAAACAATTAGTTTAATACAAAGGAAATATTAACTCAATACTAAGCTGAATCTAACTATGTCTAAAATAAGCCTCTTAACTGGACTAGAAATATTGGGCCAACCCCCAGCTAAATCTAGAAAAAACTGAAACTAAATGACTAACTACTGAAATGAAACTAATGATTGTTGTCCTCGGAGAATGAGGTCTCACCACTAAATCTGCTGAACTGGAGATCGAAAATCGATTTATGCTAGATATGGATGCTTAGAACCTAAACTTACATCACGAGAAGATATACCGCACGTATGCGTCAGTACTTGAAAGGTACTGAGCATGTAGGATAGAGTAAAGTGAAATAAAACATAATTGAACAAGCATAAAAGCAAGTACAATAATCTGCCATGATAAACTGAATTCTTAGGTGACTGGATGCAATGATCAATTTATAACATGCTGAAACTGAATACTGAATATACTGATAAATGGTCAATGCAGAGAGTCTAACTGAGCCGTGGGAGCTAATACTAACCCATAATAAAACCACATGAGCTAAACGTGGAATCCTATGTATACGCCCCATCGAGAGGACCCAATATACCCTCCAAAGGTATAAGGGCGTGCTGGTGTGATCATTAAACTTATTTCCCACAGATGGGGACTTACAACCTACTTGGGTAGTAGTACTGGGTCTATTAGGTACGCCAAACCCTAGTCCAATTTGGTATTATGCTACTCCCAATGAATTTTGTAAATTTATTGATTATGTCTGAGTTTCTGTAAATACTGGATAGCTCAAAACTGAACTTGCAAATTGAGAATGCAACAATCAATATGGTAATTATGTATTTATAACTGAGGAATGTATATCTGAAGTGTCTGAAATATCTGACCTCACATGTGTAATTCAAGAACAAAAGAAATACAAAGCTAGGTTTCTGCAATTCATGCAATGAACTGAATAATAACATGATAATCTGATTTAGAACATAAAACTAATAAATTCATAAAGTTCTGTTAAAGTTATAGAAACCTAGATCTAATCATGATATGAGAATCAATATTTTGACTGAAAACTAGAGACCCAATGGGTGAAAGGAAACCGCTAGTGAAATCCCACATACCTGGTGATGTAATTTATGGAGAAACACTTAATTTTGGGGTGGAACTGCTGGAAACTTGCTTAGTTCTTAAACTAGGGTTCTTGAACATTTTCCCCTTTCTTGATTCTAATTTTCTAGCTTTTGATTTAATGATGTGAATTAGATATGTTTTAATTATGTTTCTATGCTTAAACTGACTTAAATATGATGATTTAGGGTCAAGACGACGTAACTTAGGGTTTAAATAAAGTGGTAAAGGTCAAAAACACATCATGGAAAGTTGTTGTCGGTCCAAATGATAGCCAGGACTGACGGTCCGTCGTCTGAACGACGCCATATCGTTGGGTCTGTCGACTGGGCCTGTTCGAAAGGCCTGTACTAAAATGGGCATAACTTTTTACTCGGGAGGTCTGATTTTTGCAAGGTCGGTGGCTATGAAAAGATAATTCAATTATATATTTGTGGGTAGGTCATAGGACACCTAATTAACTTTTTGTTAAGAGTTAAGACTATTTGAAGTTGACACAACTGCATTTTCCCTTAACAGTTTGCAAATTTTCCACCTACGGACCATAGGTCCACCTATGGACCGTGCTGGTCATCCGTAGCTCTTGTAAGAGAGTGGGTGAAGGGAGTATTGATCGAAGGTCACGGACTACGGAAAATCGTATGACCTACGGACCGTAAGTCTATCTGTCGTCCAAGACCTAACCAATTTTTCTGGGCTGAAATTTTTGGGAGTATCTGATCCCATCGACGGTTATGCAGGACGGATCGTGGGTCAAGCTAGAGTGGAATCGGAAGGAAAGAGGTGAGGATACATGGCTTTCATGGCTGCTTCTTCTTCCCATGTAGCTCCCTCTATAGACTAACTCCTCCACAAAACCTTGACTGAAGCGACTTCTTTGTTTCTCAACCTTCTGACTTGACGGTTAAAAATTTCAACTGGTACATCCTCGTAAGAAAGACTATCTTTCACCGCCACACTCTCCAATGGGACTATATAGGCTGGATCACCCACAAACTTCTTCAAGAGTGAGATCTGGAAGACCGGATGCAATACTGCTAATTCTGCTGGCAACTCTAACTCATATGCCACCTTGCCAACCCTTTTCAAGATCTTGTAAGGTCCGACATATCTAGGACCGAGCTTCCCTTTCTTTCCAAATCTCATCACCCCTTTCATAGGTGAGACCTTCAGAAAAACCCAATCATCAACTTGGAACTCTTGTTCCCTTCTCCTTACATCTGCATAAGATTTATGACGACTTTGGGTTGTCTTAAGTCTACCTCTAATGAGTTGCCCTTTCTCCTTAGCATAAAGCACTGAATCTGTCCCTATCAAAGTTGCTTCACCTACTTCAAAACAACCAACATGAGATCTACATCTACGCCCATATAAAGCCTCATACGGGCCATCTGAATGCTTAAATGGTAGCTATTATTGTAGGCAAACTCAATAAGAGGAAGGTGATCGTCCCAACTAACTTAGAAATTGATCACACAAGCTATCAACATATCCTATAAGGTATGAATGGTACGCATTGCCTACCCATCCGGCTGTGGATGAAATGTTGTACTAAGGTTAACTTGAGTACCAAGACCTTTATGAAATGACTTCCAGAAATGAGAGGTAAATTAAGGACCTCTATCTAAGATGATAGACAAAGGAAGCCCATGCAACCTCACAATCTCATTAATTTAAAGCCTTGCGTAGTCTTCTGTCTAATATGAAGTCTTGACCGCCAAGAAGTGAGAAGACTTAGTCATCCTATCAACTATCACCCAAATGGAGTCATGCTCTCTGCGAGTACGCAGTGATCCTGTGATGATGTCCATATTTATCATATCACACTTGCAAATAGGAATATCGATCTCTTGAGTCATACCCCCTTTTTTCTGATGTTCTACCTTGACCTGCTGGCAATTAGGGCACTTACTCACAAAGTCTACTATAGCCCTCTTCATGCCATTCAACCAATAGACTTCCCGCAGATTGCAGTACATCTTAGTAGAACCTGGATGAATAGAATAACTAGAGTTATGGGCTTCTGGAAGAATATATTGTCTTAACTCGCCCACATCAAGAACACACAATCTACCCTGGTAGCGAAGTACAACATCTCCCCCTTGGGAGAAAAGCTCCACTCTCTTATTATGGACTGC
The DNA here is from genome assembly GCF_001406875.1 of Solanum pennellii. Classification (NCBI taxonomy): domain Eukaryota; kingdom Viridiplantae; phylum Streptophyta; class Magnoliopsida; order Solanales; family Solanaceae; genus Solanum; species Solanum pennellii. The sequence goes on from NC_028648.1 coordinate 9,073,093, forward strand.
ACCGTTAAGTTTAAGCAAGATTGGATCACTGTCTTTCTTTTCCTTAACCTCAACTACCAAAGACGATTCTGCCCCATTCTGAACTGTTACACCATTATTAGATATGCTAATAAGGTAAACTCCCAAGCGAGCAAGCCTGTGAACATCCTTCACTCGCTACTTTATTTCGTCCTCAACATGGGCTACACTACCCATAGATAATCTACTAAGAGCATCGGCTACTACATTAGCCTTACCCGTGTGATAATGCACACTCATATCATAATCCTTAAGGAACTCTAGCCATCTCTCTGGCGAAGATTCAACTCTTTCTGGGTGAACACATACTGAAGGCTCTTATGGTCACATAACCATCTGAACCATCTGGAAGAGTCAAGACAGGAGCTGTAGTCAATCTAGTTTTCAACTCTGCAAAACTTTTCTCTCAATCATGTGACAATTGAAACTTGACCATATTCTGAGTCAACCTAGTCAATGGAGAGGCTGTGGAGGAGAATCTTTCAAAAAACCTTCTATAATAACCCGCTAGACCTAAGAAACTTCTGATATCTGTAGCAAAGGTAGGTTTGGGCCACTGTTTCACTAATTCTATCTTCTGCGAGTCCACTCATATCCCTTCGCTAGATACAAGGTGACAAAGAAAAGAAATGGATTCCATCCAGAACTCACATTTACAAAACTTAGCGAATAACTAGAGGTCCTTGAGAGTCTGCAGAACAACTCTCAAATGACTTGCATGTTCTTCCTCACTCCTAGAGTAAATAATGATATCATCAATAAAGACGATAAAGAATAAGTCCAAGTACTATTTGAAAACTCTGTTCATCAAATCCATGAAAGCTGCAAGAGCATTAGGTAGTCCAAATGACATAACTACAAATTCATAACGACCATACCGAGTTCTGAATGCTGTTTCTGGAATATCACTATCTCTGACTCTGAGCTGATGATAACCCGATTTAAGGTCTATCTTTGAGAAATGGCTAGCACCTTGAAGTTGGTCAAACAACTCATCAATCCTGGGGATGGGATACTTATTCTTGATTGTGACCTTGTTCAACTGTATATAGTCAATGCACATTGTGAGAGAACCATCATTCTTCCTCACGAACAACACTGGTGCACCCCATGGTGAAATACTAGGTCTGATGAAACCCTTATCTAGAAGCTCTTTCAACTGCTCTTTCAATTTCTTAAGCATTGATGGAGCCATTCTGTAAGGAGGAATAGAAATAGGATGGGTATCTAGAAGGAGATCAATTCCAAAGTCAATTTTCCTCTCGGAAGGGACTGTGGGAAGAACTTCTATAAATACTTCTGGAAACTCACAGACTACTGGAACTGACTCAAGAGTTGGGGTTTCAAGACTAGAATCCATAACCCAAACTAGATGATAGATATAACCATTAGATATAATCTTTCTGGCCTTAAGGTAAGAAATAAATCGACCCATACGTGCTAAGCTACTACCCTTCTATTTGAAGATTGGTTCGTCTGGAATATGAAAACGAACAATCCTACTTCTACAATCGACTGAGGCATAACATGATTATAACCAATCCATGCCTAGAATGAAATCTAATTCTACCATTTCTAACTCTAGTAGATCTACAAAGGTGACCTTCTGAGATACTATAACAGGGCAATTTCTGTATACCCGACTAGCTATAACAGGGTGACCAACTAGAGTAGAGAATTAGAAAGGTTTTGAGAGAGTTTCTTGACTGACACTGAATTGGACTACTATATTGAGTTATAAAAGACAAAGTAATCTTTATTGTCTTCCCACTTAGTAAATTGAACCATATGTGAGTCACATCCTTAAGCTTGTAGGATGCCAATTTCACCTATCACTACCAGTTACTTGCATCACACCCAATATTTTCCTGACCTCACCAATGAACTTCATGGGTCCTTACAAACTTGTGACCCTAAAAAGTTAGGCGGTTTCATCCTAACAAAATCACAAACTCCGGCTGCCACTAATCGATCATTTTTATTAGTAGGAACTCGATAGTACTAATTGTTCCAGGTTGTCATACTTGTATACAAAAGCTAAACTGGCGTTCTGAAACTCTACGTTAGAACTTCCTTATCTGGTACTAGATGAACTGTGTTAGCATTGCGTGCATTAGAAGTCCATGCCTAAAATCTAAGAGAAGGCATGATCTTAAGCGCTAAACGTCAAGTTCGAATGGAACTAGATCATACCTTATGCGCTATTAGAGTAATAAGAAAGTGAAGTTTTTCCTAAAAACCATTTGTAGCCTCCCTCTCATTATATGTGGTGCACTTCACACCCATTAAAAGGACTCTACTTAGTGCGGCTTTTCAGACATCCTAGGACTCTTGAACCTAGTGCTCTGATACAATGTTTTATCATGCCCCGAGCTACCCCCGAGACGCTGACATGGAACCTAGGACCACAAGTGATCCCAAGCTAACCCTGCTGGCATGATCAAGAGCATACTAAGATTATAAACTGATGTGGAAGCTAAATCATAACTAAATCTGAAAAGATGGGGACTACCATATTCTATAACTAAGATATTTGAAAACAATGAGTTTAATACAAATGAAATATTAACTCAATACTAAGCTGAATCTAACTAATTCTAAAATAAGCATCTAAACTGGACTAGAAATATTGGGACAAGCCCCAGCTAAATCTAGCAAAAACTAAAACTAAATGACTAATGACTGAAATGAAACTCATGACTGTTGTCCACGGAGAATGAGCACTCACCACTGAATCTGTTGATTTGGAGATCGGAAATTGATCTATGTGTGATCTGGATGCCGAGAACTTGAACCTACATCATGAGAAGATGTAGCGCACGTAGGCGTTAGTACTTAAAGGTACTGAGCATGTAGGATAGAGTAAAGCAGAAATGAAACATAACCGAACAAGCATAAAAACAAGTATAATAATCTGACATTAAAAACTGAATTCTGAGCTGACTGGATGCAATGACCAATTTCTAACATGCTGAAACTGAATACTGAATATACTGATAAATGGTCAATGCAGAGAGTCTGAGTGAACTGTGCGAGCTACTACTAACCGATAATAAAACCACATGAGCAAAATGTGGAGTCTAATGTAAACGCCCCATCGAGAGGACCCAATATACCCTGCCAAATGTATAAAGGCATGCAGACATGATCACTAAACTGATTGCCCACACAGGGGACTTACAACCTATTTGGCTAGTAGTTTTGGGACTATTGGGTACGCTAAACCCTAGTCGAACTCGATATTATGCTACTCCCAATGAAATCTGTAAATTTACAGATTATGTCTGAGTTTCTATAAATATTGGATAGTTCGAAACTAAATATTCAAACTGAGAATGCAATAATAATCTGGTAATATGCATTTATAACTGAGGCATGTATATCTGAAGTGTCTGAAATATCTGACCTAGCATGTGTAATTCAAGAACTAAAGAAATACAAAGCTAGGGTTCTGAAATTCTTGCAATAAACTGAATAATAACATGATAATTTGATTTGGAACATAAAGCTAATAAATTCATAAAGTTCTGTTGAAGTTCTAGAAACCTTAGATCTAATCATGATATGAGAATAAAGAATCTGAGTGAAAGCTAGGGACCTAATGGGTGAAAGGAACCCACTAGTGAAATCCCACAAACCTAGTGATGTAACTCATGGAGAAACATTGAATTTTGGGCCTGGATCTACTGGAAACTTGCTTTGTTCTTGATCTAGGGTTCTGGAGCTTTTTCTCCTTTCTTGATTATAATTTTCTAACTTTTGGTTTAATGATGTGAACTAAAATGTTTTAATTATGTTTCTATGATTAAACTGACTAAAATATGATGATTTAGGGTCAAAACGACGTAATTTACATTTAAACGAATTGGGAAAGGTAAAAAAAACCCCTGGTAAAGTTGCTGTCGGACTACGGGACTGACGGTCTGTCATCTGACCGACGCCCCATCGTTGGGTCCGTTGACTGGGCCTATTCAACAGGCCATTACTAAAATGGGAATAACTTTTACTTGGAGGTCCGATTTTATCAAATTCGGTAGATATGGAAAGATAATTCAATTATATATTTGTGGGTAGGTCATGGCATACCTAATTCACTTTGTGCTAAGAGTTTAGACCATTTGAAGTTGACCGACCTGCATTTCCCCTTAACTTTCTGCAAATTTTCCACCTACGGACCGTAGGTACACCTACGGACCGGTGGTCATCCGTAGCTCTTGTAAGAGAGTGGGTGAAGGGAGTATTGACTGACGTTCACGGACTACGGAACGTCGTCTAACCTACGGACCGTAAGTCCGTCCGTTGTCCAAGACTTAACCAATTTTTCTGGGCTGAAACTTTTGGGAATTTGTGATCCCATCGATGGTTGTTCAGGACGGACCAAGGGTCAGGATTTTGTCCGTCGATGCCACCGTTTGTTGCACCTGCAGATTTTTTTCTGTAAAGCTATTTTTTGTCTGTTTTGTCTACGGGGTGTTACAAAAAGAGGTGAGGATACTTGGCCTTCATGGCTTCATCTGCTTCCCCAAGTAAATGAAGCGAATTTTTTGTTTCTCAATCTTTAAACCCGACGATAAAGAATCTAAACAGGCATATACTCATCAGTGAGACTTTCTTTTAGAGACAAGCATTCTCAAGTAAGATGGACAATGGATCACCTACAAACTTTTTTTCAACAGCGAAATGTGAAAATTCAGATGTAGTACTGCTAGTTCTGCTGGAAACTCTAACTCATAAGCCACCTTTCCAATCCATTTTAGAATATTGTAAGAGCCTATATATTTAGGATTAAGCTTCCCTTTATTGAAAAACCTCATCACCCCCTTCATAGGTAATACTTTCAGGAAAACTCAATCATCAACTTGGAACTCTAATTATCTTCTCTTTACGTCTGCATAAGACTTCTGGAGACTCTAAGTTTTCCTAATATATCTCTAATGCGTTGCACTTTTTCCATAGAATCATTAACTGAATCAAGCCCTACCAAGGTTGCTTCACCTACTAATACACCTTAGGAACACATAAGCGACCATCTCCCCCCGGGAGAAACCTCTTCTTTATGCCGATGAACTACACCTTCCAACTAAAGCAACTTAGGATCACTATCTTGTTTTTCCTTAACCTCCGCTGCCAATGAAGTTTTTGATCTTCCTGGGTTATTGCACCACCATCTGGCATGTTCTTAAGACAACTCCTTAGCGTGCAAGACGATGAACAACTTTTGCTGATTCATTTCTTTCTTCCTCAACATATACTACACTACCCATCTATATCATCTTTCTGGTCTTAAGGTAAGAGATAAATCGACCTACAGACACTGAGTTTCTGCCCTTCTATTCTAGATTGGCTCGTTTTGAAACCAAAATTGAACGATCCTATTTCTACAATCGATTGAGGCATAATAGGACTATCGAAATCTGCCATTTCTAACTTACAAGGCTTGGGGTATTTTTCAAAGAGACTCCGAAAGGGAAATTTATGTATACCCTTCTAGCTATAACTGGGTCACTAAATGGTGTAGAGCCTGATAAGGGTTCTAAAACATTTTTTGGGCTAACGCCTAAGTTTATTTCTATATAGGAAGTGACAAAAGAAAAACTAGTACATGGATCTAACAACACATAAATATCTAAAACAAAGACTCGTAACGTACTAGTGACCATATTAGGAGAATCTTTCTGGTCTTGGTGAGCGTGGATAGCATAGAACTTGTTCTGGCGGTGCCTTCCACTTGTACTATATGACACACCCTACTAATATGGGCAACCTACTGGTGTTGCTGAAACATTAGACTGAGCCCTATTATTTTTACCTTCTCGACCCTTCTTGGTAAAAGGACTATTCTTCACCCTATAACAAGACTAACAACACCGAAAACATCATTCCTTGCCTACAATACACTCGACTGGATGGTTCTTACAATAATTTGGACAAGTTGGGTAGGTCTTATTTCCTGAAAAACTTCCTTGAGACTTAGAGCCTAGTGCCCTAATATCCCGATCTTTTCAAAATTGTAAGTGATTTGCACCACCGGATTTCTACTGAGAGCACTCATAGTTCCCTGTACCAGCTTTCGTGTTGACCCTAAATATTTCCCTATGCTTATATCCCTCAACCTGCTGATTGTTCTGATAAGTGACACTCTGAGCCAAAAGTTGGATAGAATTTAGAAGCTCTACATTTGAAACCCCATGATCTCGGACTGGAGGGACTGTGCTAGTGTTATGTGCATTAGCATTCCGTGGGTAAGGTCTATGAGGAGGCATGATCTGAACCACATAACATATGGTTTGAAACGAGAAGTTGGATCCTACCTCACGCATGATAAGAGTAGCAAGAAAGTGAACTTTTTCTTAAACACCTTACATCCTCCTTCTCATTAGATGTAGTGCACTTTACACCTATGAAAATGACTCTACTTAGTGAGGCTTTTTAAACATCCTAGGATACTCAAACCTAATGTTTTGATACCGACGCGGGTACGGGACTTAAGATCACGAGTGTCCCAAATCTAACTTTCTTGGCATATCATAAGCAACCTAAAGTAAACTAAAAAAATAAATATTGTCCGTAAGCTAATCATGAGATAATATGAAATGATGGGGAAATATACATATATTGTCTGAAAAAATAATCTGAGGAGATTTTAATAAAAACTTATGATGAAACTCAAAACTAAGATTGAAACTATCCATGTTTGAAATAGGCCTTTAACTAACTATAATTGTTGGGACATGGCCCATCTAAGTTTAGAAAAACTAAAACTAAACACTAAAATCAAAAGAAAAAATGTCTGACGTCCTTGATAAATGAGGACTCACCGCTGTGTTGCTAATCTAGAGATCGAGAACCGATCTATGCATGATCTTGAAGTTGACGACCTGAACTTACATCACGAAAAGATGTAGCGCAGAGCGTGTGTCACTACTTGAAAGGTACTGAGTATGCAGGATAGAGTAAATTTGAATATTAATCATAGAAGAACCGAAGCATATAATGAGAAATGATATGATATAAGCACGATATCAAACTTAGAATAGTGAAAATGAAATTAGTGAATGCAATGAACAAATTCATAACATGTTGATACTAAATACAGAACTGATAACATGGTCAATACTAGAAAATATAACTGAACTGTGGGAGCTACTAATGACCAACATAAAACTACATGACCAAAATGTGGAGTCAGATGCCACATCGAGAGGATCCAATATATTCTGCAAGAGGTATAAAGGCATGACTAGCGTGATCACAAAAATATTTACCATAGAAGGGAGTTATAACGTACGGGGCACGTAGTATTGGGACCCATGGCTGACTAACCGTAGTCCTCTTGGTATTAAGTCTTCTTCCAACTGATTATATAATTTAGCAATTTATAATTGAAATGCTGAAAAATTTGGATAGATCATATACAAACATGCTAACTAAAAACACAACATTAATGTACTGATAATGAAACATTTATAATTGAGCATGTATAATTTATTGATCTGACCTAGCATGTGTAATTCATGAACTTAAAGAATTACATACTAGGGTTTTGAAATTATGAAGGAGTTTATAATGAGACATGATAAAGATCATGATTTAGTAATTAGTAATAGTAAAGTAACTAATCCATGATAATTTGTTGAATTTTACAAGCCCTATGTCTAGTTGATAATTACTGAATTTAGGGACCTAATGGGAGAAATAAGCCCACTAGTGAAATCCCACATACTTGGTGATGAATTCGACGATTTTTTTTTATTTCGGGGCTAGAACCGAAGGAAACTCATTGCGTTATTAGGAAGGGTTTGGTCGCCTTTTAACCTTTTTGTGTTCTATGTTTTATTAATTTTGGCGAATGATCTAACTTGGGTAAGATTAAGTTATGATTCTAGGCTAAAATTGACATAAACTATGCATTTTAGGGTTTAAATCACTACAACATTTTATCTCTCCAACCACCCTAGAGAAGTGTGGCCTAAACTATGAAAAAGTGTGGCCATTGGTAAAAAGCCACACTTTTTGACTTTAAGCCACAGTTTTCCAGGTGTGGCCGAAAGCAGCGAAACCTTAGAGTTTAGGCGACGCTTTACAAGCGTAGCCTTATCAGCTACGCTTAAAAGCGTAGCCAAAAGGAAAAAAGGCCACACTTTTTACCTACGCTTAGAAGTGTTGCCATATGAGCAACACTTTTAAGCGTAGCCTCAAATTCAAAAAGGCCACACTTTGTAGCTACGCTTAAAACTGTTGTCTTATCAACTACACTTTCAAGCGTAGCCTAAAAGAAAAAAAGCCACGCTTTTGCTGCTACGTTTATAAGTTCTGCCTTATCAGCTACACTTTGAAGCGTGGCCTTTGCTACCATATTGCCCACACTTATCAAGTGTTGCCTTTTCTATCTAATGTATGACAACACTTTGAAGTGTTGTCCTTGCTCAAGTGCATACACAATTTACAGTCCTATGCAACAATTTCTAATTAAAATACTCCAATATTATATTGCAATAAATAATCTCTAGCGCTAATAAGTAATTCAAATTTATAGATTTCCCATAAAGTACTTCAAAAGATAGTATGTGTTGTGTACATACCCATACTTATACATCAATATTCTAAATGTACACAATAAATCAAATATGTATTTAAACTTATACAATAGTTCAAAAACTCTTCATCATCCACTTCAAATTTGATCACCTCCATTTCCCTACACAAATAAGATATTGGCAGATATATAGAAGAGGTAAGAAGTTCAGATTGCAACAATATAGAGAGGCAAGAAATCCAGCAGTTACAGAAAATTAGATTGCATCGTTTGATGTTCAAAGTAGATGTCTACTTGTCTTTTGATGTTCAAAGTAGATGATTTTCCCTTAGGTGTCTAGAATTCCAAATGAGTTCAACAACAATGAATAATTGCATTAGGGTTCAAACTTAATAAGAAACAATATAAAATATTTGGTGTTATACAATAACCACGATGCACGCAAACTAACACGAACACCAAAGAAAAAAGGAATTAATGAGGAGACACAAACAATTAGATTCTCCTAATAATTATTTGTTTATTTGTTTGTAGTTATGGAAGCATGCCTTCTACTAGGATGTCAAAATTTATGGTTATAACATGGATATTCTATATAATAAGAAAGAAAATAGACTTTACTGACAGAAATATTTATATATAGAAGCAGCAGTTACAGAAAACATTAACAACAAATCTGCAAATTGCAGATTCCATACCATGCCAATGTTTGTTTGCAGAGGTTTAGATAGACCAGTTTGCAAGCTAGTACAGACCTATAGCATGCTATAATGTTCTATACAAATGCCAAAAAAATAGTGAAACAAAAGAAGCAAGACCTTAGCTCAATTTAAACCAAATACCTTAACAACAACTAAAGAGAGACAAGTCCAGATTGTAGATTACAGCAGCAGCAAAATTAAAGAAAATTAGATTAGTTTCCTTGTGTAGTTAATATGTTCCACACGATCAAACAAGGAAACTAAATCTGACATAGAAAAACTACACTTCAACCATACCAAACAAGCTAGATGAATAGTGGTCAAGAGAAACAAAACCTTAGCTCAATTCAAACCAAAGCCACTAACAAAAAATTACCAATGATGAAATAGCAAAAACAATATATAAGTCAATAAGAAAGATCAAAGATCTGTTATACATTACCTGTGCAAATACGTTTCTGAGTTCTTAGTAAAATCAGAATTGATAACAACGTTAACTGCTTGAATATCAATTCCTCTAGTAAACAAATCTGTTCCATCAATAAAGAACAAAAAAATAAGAAATTTAACAACTAATCAATTTGAAATTTCAGCTGTAAGAGCCCCAAAAGTAATCAATTTCTTCCAAATACAAAACAAATGTTATTTCTAAACACAAGCTACTGATCCAAACAAGTTCATCAAAAGAATAATTCCTAGTAGCATAAACAAATTGGCTACTTAATGTACTTATCGATGAGTATTACAAATGATTAGCAGAAGAGACCACCTACAGAGCTTGTGACGGTCCGTCATGCCTGTGACGGTCCGTAGGTGGCAGCGTAGTGCAGCTGCTGAAGGAAGATGGGGAAGTCTGACCTAGTGTGGGGTTACGGAAAGTGTAACGGACCGTCGTAGCCATGACGGTCCGTCCTGCAGGTTCGTCATGAAGATCTGAGAAGTAGCCCCAGTACACATATTCCAAGAGTTCAAGTGTTTCGGAACGGAGACCCTCGACGGACCTTTGTGCTCGTCAAGATCTGTCATACTTGCCGTCGAGGGTAACGAAGAGAGCAGCAGAAGAAACATGCAAGTATGAGACGACGGAGTCCACGACGGCCTGTCATGACCACGACGGCCCGTCATGACCACGACGGCCCGTCATGACTACGATGGCCCGTCGCGAGGTCCACGACGGCCCATCGCGAGGTCCACGACGGCCCGTCATGACCACGACGTCCCGTCGCGAGGTCCGTCGACCCAGCCGCGTTTTGACAGATTTCCAGCAAATAGAGTTACTATCTATACTTTTGGCCAAAACGACTGAATTAGCTAAAGTTACTATCTATACTTGAAAATGCACTAGACAAACAACAAAATGACTTCTTCACTCTTCAAGACATACAGTCGAAAACAAAAAAGTTGTTCCAGCAAACAGAGACAAGACAAAATCATTGTGATTAACAAATGAACAAATATAGATTAAGGCGAGCACAGTAAAAAAAGCAGTGACCACAGATTAAAACAAACATTATAGCAAGAAAGATCTTAAACATGGACAAGCAACAGTTCAGCAATCAGAATAAGAACAAGGAAAATCTTAAGCATGAAAAGTAAAGGAAAATCTAAATGTTTACGAGCAACACTCCAAAAATCAACTGATGAAACTAAAATACAAGTCACACTCCCAAAAATTGCATAAAAACACAAGAATATAAAAACCCTAAAGTTAAAATTTAGAATTTAAAAATGAAATTTCTTAGCTGATAAACCCAAATCCAACAAAATCTCTTTGAAATCATGTTCTTCAGTGAGACACTTGAGAGAAAAGTGTGACGGAGAGACTAATTAGCTTCAGTTCATCATCATGTCAACAACCCAACAATATTCATTTCTTCTATACACAAAACAAAAAATCAAACACTTTAGCTAACAAGAAGACTATTTTAGAAGTACCACTTCAGCTAAAAATCAAACACTTCAGCTAAAAAATCAAATAAGTTTCGGAAAACAGAATCGTTCTTACTCTTAAAGAAATCGTTCTTACTCTTCAAGGAATCGTTCAACTCTTTAGCTCAGTTCATCGAATCTTTAGCTTGTATCAGAAAAGGGAACTACTTCTTCAGCTATCTTCACCTCTCTTCACTTCGAACCTTTAGTTCTTCAGCTTTTATCGGAACCTTTAAAACAGAGTTTAACAAAGGAACAAACAAAGCTTAAGGTGAGCAAACTATGAACTCAGGAAGACAAAAAAACAGTGACATTAAAACAGACATTAAATACTTTTGAAATTCATGTAGAGTAGCTACTTACACTTGACGAAATCTATATTAGGGACAAAATATAGTAGGTATCGCAAGCTTCAACAATTTAGTTCTTTGAAGAAAGACAACTTAGATACTACTCAGTTCTTCATATAAAGGCGACTTAGCTTCAGCTTCTATATTCAACATTCAAGAGAAAAAACTAGTGACTCAAAGATAATCTGCCCATTTATACGTAATGCAACTATAAACTAAACTCCCAAATCAACAAAATTCGTATAAACAACACAAGAACATAAAAACCCTAACTTAAATTTGTGACTGACACACAAGAATATCAAACTCTTAAACATATAATTTAGACTTGTGAAGGTAAAATCTCTTACCTGATAAACTCTATTCCAACAACCTAAAGCTTTAAGACATGAGGCAAGTTGATTTGTGAAGCATTTTCTTCCAATTTTCAAAAGGAAATCTGATTGAATAGCAGTTTACCCAGAAATCTTTGAAGAAAATCGTCTTCTTTAGCTCTCCAATCTTGAACAACGAAGCTGAGAGGAAAATCGTCTTCTTCAATTCATGTTCAGAGAAATCGCAGTGCTCTTCGATTCTTCAGCTAAAAATTGTGTTCTTCAGTTGAGTTTGACAGAAATGTGACGACAATTGTAGTACAAATTGATTTCTTCCGTTCTTCGATCCTTCTTCAGTTCATGCAAATGGTGTTCTTCAGCTGAAAATGGAAGCTTCAGCTGAAGTTTAAGGATATGTTGCTTTTTTTTAATTTCTTTAATGTTTTATTCTTTTTAATTTTTCTTTAATGTTTTATTTTTTTGGCCAAATAAAAATGGGAGGGAGATGAAACTTTAATGTTAAAATGTTGGAGGGAATATAAAATTTTGGTGAAAACACTAAGGCCACATTTTTAATGTGTTGTATTTTCAATTATAAAAATAACACACTTTAAAAGTGTGGCCATTCATGTAAATAGTTGTTGCCAACTATAACAACACTTATAAAGTGTAGTTTATCCCATTAAAGAGTACACTTTAGAAGTGTTGCTAAAATTAATGTAGCTAAAAGTCAAAATCTTTGGCTACACTTTAAAAGTGTTCCCAAAAGTATTTGAGGCAACACTTTACAAGCGTTGTCAAGATTTAGTGTTGCCATAGACCTAAAATGGTGTAGTGAATAATGTAACTTAGATGTTTAGCGCATAGGGAAAAACCAAACTACCCTTGACTTAACTATTGTTGGGGTCACCGACGGTTTGTGCTGGTCGGCCATCGTTCGGTGACATGGACTGAAATATTGGGTATCGATCTAAGAACTAGGACCATGGTACGTGGCATGGCTTATGGCCTGTAGGTACGGCCGTGGGTCGAAACATACAGAAATTTTTGCACTGCTTCTATGGAGGGCTACAGGTGACCATCCATGTACCATCAGCACAGACCGTGGTTCACCTTACGATACATGGTGGTGCCCGTCGGTGGCACATGTAGCTTTTGAGATCGTCAATTTGGTGTATCTAGGATATGGGGTGTGACAACATCCATGTAAAGTTCATTGAAATAAAAGAAGGATCGACCTGTATGCTCGTGACAGAAGCATGGAATGAAGAGTTCCTCATGAGTTCAAGTTGAGAGACAAAAAAAATTTAGCATTGGGACAAACATGCATCACTCTATATAACATTGCACTTCATTTGATTCTCGTCGGTTGTGATTGTTGATATATTATTGTGGCTATTGTATTGTAATACACAATGGTGGCTTTGATTATTCATGTTCAGGTGCAAAATACTATGTCCTTTATGAGCTTATTTTTATGGAGTGAACATTGTTAGATTGGGCTAATTGTTTCTTCCAGGTTGTATTTGAGGAGGTTCCTTAGGAGTTGATGAGTACTTGTGTTCAATATTGTTTTACTTAGAGTTAATTGTTTGCTTGCTAAGAACTGTATTATTTGGTACTCACTCCCTTTCTTCTACATTTGTGTAGGTTACGAATCTGAATCATCTTGATTACTTTTTTTTTTCTCTTCTATGTGTGACGCTATAGTTGGAGAGTTTATGAGCTAGTTGCTTGTCATTTCGGCGGACACCTCCTACTTTTTTAGTATTTCTTACTTAGAGGCATGTACAAGTGACTACCAGGTTTTGGAGTTATAGTTTAGTTATGTTATCCACTGTGTGTTGTTAAGATTATGTTAATTTTTTATTAAAATTTACTTTCCCATTTATCTCTTAATTTGAATTTTAGGCTTACTTATCTTGGTGGGATAAAACAAGTATCATCACGTCCATTTTGTATCGTGCCGCTCGATCTTTTCACTTTGAAATTATTAAAAAATTGATGAAAATAAAATATTGGAATTTTAAATTCTTAGAAAAAAGGAAAGCAATCACCAAAGAATAGTTATTACAACATATGAAAATACCACTAATTACTTATTTTTATGGTTACCTTATATCTTTTGCCATAACTGATGTTATAGTGTGTTCTGAAACTAGAAGATTAGAAGAAGAATAAAGTAGAAAAAGAGAGATTTTGAATAATTAATTTGTAATGAAGAAAATGTTTCTATTTTTAGAGTCAAATTATAACACTTTTTACTAATATTTTAGGATGTATTTTTTCATTATATTGATATGCAAAAGATTGTAATTTATAGTACTTTTCATATAGTTTTTCAATATCTAAATTTTTTGTTTAAAATGTTGAATTAATGTAATCTAATTTAACTTAAAAAATTAGTTAATTGACTTTTAGAAAACGTAACATGGCAAATAAAAGTGTACGGAGGAAGTTATGAATATAATATTGAACTTCCCAGGGGAAAAAAGATATATTGGCAATAAATTCAAAAGGCTCATGGAAGTTAAATCCCATTAATTTTTGAATTCTTATAAATAAAATTATATTTACATTTCACATCACCCATAAAGTAGTCTTAGACCTCATTTGTTTCCATTAAGATTAAGAGGTATGAATCTGAATACACATCTGAATATTAAGATTTTCATTAAAATTTAAGTGTTTTGATCTGAGTACACATCTAAAGATTAAGATGTATTCTCTAAATCAGAACACTAAATAATAATGTTTTTTGTTTTTAATATTTGAATGTGCAAGTGAAATTGATCATTATATTAATAATATTATAAAAAATTTCATTTTAAAAAAATATATACTTTTGATACAAAAATAATTTAAAAAAGGTTTATTAATCATGATTTGGAGTACTATTTTTTCATTCAAAAACCTTGATAAATAACAATACAACAAAAATATTATTGCAATCAGTGTTCTTGACTCACGTCAATAGAAGAATATTATTAATACAAAAAAATATTTGAATGAATTTTTTAAAAACTTACCAGTTCAAGAGGGAAAATGGTGTTGATTGAGAAAAGAGAGAAACAAAATTTCTAGTTATGAGATAAAAGGGCACACCCAAAGTAGCAAAGCGATGAGAAATGGCTATGCTTGCCTGATTATCCACAAACACGTGATTTCTCGTTGCTCAAGATAAAGATCAAACATAATCTTCCTTACCCAAAGAGCATTATTAACAGTTGCAATAGCAGCTGTAAATTCAGCTTCTGCAGTTGACTATTCCACGATACCTTGATTTTTGAGCACCATAAAAACATATTGAACTAAGGCTAAAACAATAACTTGAAGTGTTTTTTCATGTCATCATATCACCCAGCCCAATCACTATCAGAACACCCTAGCAACTTGAACTTTTGACTTTTCCCGAACCTAACACCATAGTCCAAATTGCCTTGACATGCCTTATTATTCTTTTTTCTACTTTTATGTGCATTTCACTTGCACAATTCAGAAATATTGACAAGACACTAACAACTTTCAGAATGACGGGTCTCATGGCAGTGTGATTCACGATACATCCAACCATACTTCTATAACTTGCCTCTTCAACCTTGTCACTACTATTAAATTTAATCAACTTTTCTTTCTGATACATTGGAGTGTTCATAGGTTTGCAATCTTCCATATTGAACTTCTTCATTGTGGATTTTACAAATCTACATTCCAAGAAAGTAAGTCATTTCTCCTAAGTCTTTCATTTTGAACACTTTACTCATCGCAACCTTGAATTCATGTATCATTTCAAGGTTGTTTCCTATTACAAGAATATCATAAATATAAAGTGATATAACCATATTACAAGAATCTCGACATGTCCATTATCCATCAATTCTTCCTTTCACTAACACCAATTCGCTGTGGAGTTTACGAAACAGTGAGTTGATGCTCAATTCCTAAATTTTCACAAAACTTTTCAAATCAATCAGATGTGTACTCGGTACCATTATTTCATCTAACCATTAGAATACAGCAACCACTTTAATGTTCTATCAAAGCTTTGAGTATCGAGAACACTTCAGTTACACCAGATTTGAACTTGAGAAAATAAATCCAACACAATCATTTAATATCATTAATCAATGCGATAAAATATTTACTTCCGTTAAGAGAGCAGTCCTATGTTGTCCACAAAAATAAGTATGGACTAATTTAAGCTTCACTGATACTCTCCAATTTGCGTTGGAAGAAGGCATCCTTCTTTGCTTTCCCAATTGACATGTGCTGCAAGCTGCGTGTTCATCCTTCATAAGTGGTATTCCTCAAACGATATCTTTCTTCAGCATGTAGAAGAGTGGCTTTTGATTGAAATTTCCCAGTCTCTTGTTCCATATATTTGTTGTCATCTCTTGGCTCGTATAGGCAACCAATTTTTCCTCCATTAAATCAAAGGAAAAGCTTTGTCCTCTCATTTTAACTTGACAGATTTTTAGGCCCTTTGGATCAAATATGACACACTTCATGTCCCCAAACGTAAGCTGATTACCATTCTCCAAAAGTTGCCTTATGCTTAACAAATATTGATCAAGTTCAGGAACAGAATGTACATCTGAGATTAACTTTGTACCTGATTAGCTTTCAATAGCTACTGTACCTTTCCCTTTGGCTTGAAGGTAATCTCTATTATAGATTCTGACTTCAAAGATTGCAGATTTGTCTAATCTCTGAAAACTCCTCATGATGAGACATATGATTTCTATAACCACTATTAATTGACCAGCTTTAACTTTAACTTCTACTGGCAAAACAAGTAGCCACAAATAATTGATATTCTTCTTGTTCGTCTGCAATTTGAGCTCCATTTAATTGTTGTTGTCTTTTTTCTTTGCAAATAATCTCAGCATGACTAACTTTATGAAACTTTCTGCATCTCATATCAGGTTTTTTCCAACATTTGAAGTGTGGATGATTCCTCTTCCCACAATGCTGACATGGTGGATATTTTCCACCTTTGTTGTCATTCCTAGAATTGCTATCAGTTGCAGTAGCTTATGTTGACGTAGCATCGCTCTTCTTCAAATTCTGCTTTCTACCTTTGCCTGCAGAATTGAATTGATGCCTTGCTTAGAGAGCTCTTCAACAGTCCCCCTGTTCTTCATCATTTTTCTTTGTTCCTGATCTTGGAAGGAGTTTAAATGTTCTGCCAAAGTAATGTTTGACAGATTTTTTGTAATTTCCAGTGAAGCAATTGTTTCTTCTAAATTTTCAGGTAAAGTAACAAGGATTTTCTGCACAATCCTTGTATCGAAAAGTGCAGCACCAAGTAACTTACCTTATTGGCCTCACTAATAAGTTTATCTGACTACTCTTTAATTGTCTCAGATTCCTTAATTTTTTGCATTTCAAATTACCTCACCAGGTTGAAGACCTTTATGCCTCAAATTCTTTCATCTCCATAATATTCCTTTTTATGAATGTCCCATATTTCCTTAGCCAATTTATATGTCATGATTCTTGAAAAAATAGTAGGAGATACCGGGGCATACTGTCGAGGAACCAACATTTTCAATAAGGAGATTCAAAAGCTAAAAAAATAGAAACACAAACTAGCCAAAGGGGTTGGACATCTAATATATATACCTAGAACATTATTTTCACCGTCTATAAATAATATAATTTTCCATTGAAGGGGTTTTGATGAACCCCTTTTTGTAAGGTAGTTCCGCCACAAGCGACATAGAGGAATTCCTTCGCCTTCGACTTCCTTGTTTTCTTCTCATTGTCAGTTTTATTCTGAGCCGTTGTAGGATTTTCTTGTAAAGGAATGACTTCATTATCCTCTTCTACTGCCTCATAGCGATCATATGCATCCAGGCTTGTACCCCAAAAGATTAAACATGATAGTTTTCTCCATCAAAAGATCACGAAGTCCAGTGCTGCCATTGTGAAACCTTACTTTTTAGAAGCCCTAAAGTGAATGAGCATAAATTCTGGTGGATATGCTGGAATGATGTCCTTATTATGCAATAAAATGCCAAAAGGAAAAGAAATGGTATGACGTATTCATAATTATCTTGTCTACAACTAACACAATGGCTTCATGTGAGCAATGCTTTACAGAGGTGCTAATTTTATCAACAATATGAAGTTACTGAGTATCTAGTCTACCATTGCTCACAAGAAAGAAGGAAACATCGACATTTTTTATCATGATGTCTGCCCACTTATATGTGTAAATAAATGCTTGGATGTATATACAATGAAAGTGAAGTATAAACATTATACAAACCATCATATCAATAACATTTTTAGAAAAGCAACCAAACATAGTTTTAGTTGTAGACAAGATAGTTATGAATACATAATATCATTCCAGCATTGTCACCAGAATAAGCTCATTGACTTTAGGGCTTCTGCTAAGTAATGTTTCACAATGACATCACAGTTTTATAGGACTTCGTGATCTTTCGATGGAGAAACTATCAACTTTGGGCTGTTAGGATGGAAGCCTACATTGGATGCATGTGATCTCTGGGAGGCAGTAGAGGAGGATTATGAAGTTCATCCTTTACTAGGCAATCCTACAGCGGCTATGATAAAAACAAACAAAGAGATGAAAACCAGGAAGTCGAAGGCGAAGGCATGCCTCTATGCCGCTAGTGGTGGTGCCACCTTACAATGAAGGGGTTCATCAGAATCCCCTTTTGCAGAAAATTTATATGATTTATACTTTGTTAATATTATTTTAGGTATATATAGTAGATTTCGAACTCCTTATGCTACTTTGAGTGTCTATTTTTTGAGATTTTGAATCCCCTAATTAAAAATTCTGATTTCGCCATTGTATGTCGCAGTATCGTCTACTATATTTTCCCGGATCATGACACTCAAATTTCCTAAGGAAATATAGGACTTCCTGAAAATGAAATATTATGAAGATGAAAGACTTTAAGGCATGAAGGTATTAAACCTGGTGAAGGTGATAATGGAGATTACCTTCCATCCAAAGGGAAAGGCACAGTTGCTATTGAAATCTACTCAGGTAAAAAGTTAATCTCAAATGTACTTTATGTTCTTGAACTTGATCAAAATTTGTTGAGCGTAGGGCAAATTTTTGAGAATGATTTAAGCTTACGTTTGAGGACAATAAGTGTGTGATATTTTATCCTAAGGGACAACAAATCTATCAAGTTAAAATTAGAGGAAAGAGCTTTTTCCTTTGATTCAATGGAGGAAAAATTTATTGCCTATCCGAGCCAAGAGATGACAACTAATATATGGAACAAGAGACTCAGACATTCTTCTCATTGGTCAGACTTGTACATGCTTAAGAAAGATATGGTTCGAGGACTACCACTTATGGAGGATGAACACGCAGCTAGCAGCACATGTCAATAGCGAAAGCAAAATAGGATTCCTTTTTCCAAGGCAACCTGGAGAGCATCAGTGGAGTTTCAATTAGTCCATACTAATTTTTGTTTTGTTGACCACAAATGACTGCTCTCTTAAGGGAAGTAAATATTTTATAGCATTTATTGATGATATGACACAATTGTGTTGGATTTATTTTCTCAAGTTCAAACCTGAAGTACCTGAAGTGTCCTCGAAATTCAAAGCTTTGGGAGGAAATCAAAGTGGTTGCAGGATTCAAATGCTTAGATCAGGTTATGGTACCCAGTACACATTTGATCGATTTTGAAAATTTTTGTGAAAATGTAGGAATTAAGAAACAAATCACTTTTCCATATACTCCACAGTGAAATGGTGTCAGTGAATGGAAGAATAGATTGATAATGGAGATGTTGATAGGCTTATTATACAGGAAGGGCCTGTGCAGAAGCAACTAGCACTTCTGTTTTTTTTTTGTTGAACAGGTTTCCTACAAAAGCCGTGAAGGAAAAGACACCTTTTGAGGCATTGCAAGGGTATAACCCGTTCTTACAAAACTTAATAATCTTTAGTTGTTTTTGTTTCTATCATATTCCATAGGTTAAGAGGGACAAGTTAGATAAGAAAGTTGTATTAGGAGTCTTTGTTGTTTATAGTACAATCTCCAAAGCTTACAAAAATATTAGTCTTAAACAGAAAAAAATATTATAAGTAGAGATGTGTTTTTTATGGAAAATGAGCAATGGAACTGGGAAGAATTTAACCAGAAGCGTAAGAAATCTACTAGATTCAGATGAGAATATTGATGATCAACCTGTGAGAGGAACAGTCGCTCTATGGTATATACAAGAGATGCAATGTGGCCATTTTAGAGCCTTCTAGATTTGAAGAAGCAGTTTTCTATCCCTACTGGAAAGCTGCATTGGAGGAGGAGCTTGCAATGATTGAGAAGAGAGGCATGGCAGCTTGTGGAAAAACCACAACATAGGAAGATCATTGGTGTGAAGTGGGTTTATCGCACGAAATTTAATGCTGATTGATCTGTAACAAGCTCAAGACAAGAATTAATGTGAAAATTTACTCACAAATTTTGGGAGTTGATTATTCAGAAACCTGCGCTCCAGTTGCTAGGCTTGATACTATAAGGTTGTTACTAGCTATTTCTACTCAAAAGGGTTGCAAAATATTTCAATTAGATGTCAAGTACATGTTTTTAAATGGTTTCTACATGAGAAAATTTATGTGGAGAAACCTTAAGGTTTTTCTGTAAAGTGACACGACGACAAAGTGTATCTTTTGGAGCCCTTTCTAGTTTAAAACAAGCTCCAAGGTCTTGGTATAGTCGAATTGGTTATTATTTGCAAGTATTAGGATTTAACAAAATCCTAAGTTAATAGACTCTCTATTCGTTAAGAACAGAGATTACACTACTCTGGTTATATATATAACTTTATGTTGATGATCTTCTTGTAATAGGAAACAACCTTGAAACGATAGATGAATTCAAGGAATAGACGAAGAAAGTGTTCGAAATGACAGACTTGGGAGCAATGTCTTACTTTCTTTGAATGAATATTTTTCAAAATAAATATATCAGGGATTACTTTGGATTGTTACTAACAACACCTGTTAAACCTACCATAATATCATGTCTATGTTAACACATTTTTCCCACACAGTACATTTTGTGTACTGATGCATACTTGTATCTATATAATCTCATAATATAGGGTCTGATGCTCCTTCTTCTGCCGCTCATGGCTAGCTTGGAAGTCTAATAGCTATTGGATTGGAGAGTTCTAATACTCCGAGGGCAAAGCCATGAAGACCAATTATTGATTTTATTCTTTACTCTTGAGACTTTTTACGTGGTGTATGGGTTATGCCCCAACCAATCCTATGTTGTTTTAACAGAGATTGTCATGACACAATAATGATTCTCCACTTATGTTCAAACTCTCTTTTATGATTTGAGACAACTTACTTAAACCGTCTTGTTGTATATTCTATTGTGTTGCATATAAGTCAAGTAGCCTTTGTAGCGCCTCTCGGGGTCCTATATACCAAGTGACGTCTAGTGTTTACTTTGGATTGTGACATTATTAACTATTCATGTTGTAAAAGTTAACCAATTGTCTCTCTGTCTTTGGAACACAAGAGTTAGCAATCATATCACTACCTCAAAAGCATTGGCAAAATCAAAAATTGAAGCTTTACTTCCATTCATCTCCCAAAAAAACAAAGTCTTTGTGAAATCATCAAAGATACTAAAAATTGCCTCAATATGGAAATTTAAACTCATCCACATCATAGGGCTTGATACCTACTCATTTGCTGTCTTGGAGATAAACTATATTTATCTACCTCTTTTTTAGAGTGACCCTATGTTCCATGATCCTATACGTTCATCTTAGGAAATTTGATTACCAAGTTACCACTATTTCCCCTTGCGCATGGCCTCAACTGAAGCCATGACCTTAGTCCACCATCGTTCACCAAAGCCACTAGGGAGATGCAAAGCTAATAAGATGTAAAAGATATAGAAATCTACTAGAACTCTTGAACAAGTGTATTGTCTAAGACTAATTTACAAGAAAAGCAAGAAACATTATAATGAATGAACAAAAGAAATCATCCCTAGAATATGTGTACACCCAATATACTAACACAAGACAACTCACAAAATTTGTACAATATTTGACACTATAAAGCCAGAAATAGTGAGATATGCAATAGAATAATAACACAAGAGATCACCAATTAGTCAAGAAAGATATTTGAAATAAATCAAATATCAAAGAAAACTTGAACATAGGGTTTATGAAAACGAGTCTTAATACTAGAAGAAAATAGATCACTAAACTTAAAAAATAAAATTATGAATAGTTGATGATAAATATTAACGTCCGCAAAATTGGCTTATGCCAATAAAATTGCTTAGTAGTTTAACATCCCAAATCATGAGACAATACTAATCATATGCCAATTCTTGTGTAGTAAGAGTATCAAGTATATTATAAGCACTTCTAAAGTAACTCAATGAATCCATAACCAAGTGCATGCCATTCATTGGGACAACTCCAACAAGATTTACAAGAATGAACTATGAACATGTGTAACTCATTGAAAGAAGTGCTCAGTGTTCATAAACAATGAAAAGAAGCTACTACACTAAAGTAAAGAAGTAACGTGAGTTATAACATAATTAAAGGGTCAAAATAAGTAAGTGACCAGAATGGGGTGTTAAAGAAAGTGAGACAAGTCTTACTCACACCTAAGTTAATATGTTAAGAGTACACTCACGAATGAAGGTGTTAAAACGTGTGAGACTAGTCTCATTAACACCTAAGGATGATATGTAAGGACAATTCACTTTCATCAATGTAAAGTAAGGATGATATGTAATGACAATTCACAATCATCAATATAAAGTAAGGATGATATGTAAGGACAATTCACATTTCATCAACGTAAAGTAAGAATGACAAGTCATCAAAAGAGTAAGTGAATCTCAATCTAGAAGGAAGCTTCCATAATGCTTGAGTCAACTCTAAAAGATAAAGAAGATAATGAAAGTGAGCATATCACCGATAGACTAGTTATGAGCATGTGCTTGTACGTATATGTCTCATGCGACGAGGCTACCACCGAGGTGGATAAGTAGTCTCATTAAGTTCCTAGTCTTCGAACTATGTCTAGCCAACATAGGAAATAGCCGGTGGTTTCCACCTAAGCGAGCTAGGCGTGTAGGGTTTCACCTAGGCCAGTGATTCCACCCCTTTTTTGTGTGGGGCAGGCACATGATTTCTTGTTTAGATCACATGATAATGTCGGTTAATGCTCATGAATTTGTGTCGGTTAATGTTGATATTGTCCCTAGTCTTCGTTTAATTCATGTTTAGCTCACAAGAGTACCGGTCGTGACAAACTTGGTATCAAAGCATGAGGTAGAATTACCTAGTATCTAAAGCTCAACAAAACCATGTTACGTAGTTTTTAGCTTATGGTTATGAAGAGCGCCACAATCATGACTTAGAGACTACACGATGATTGGAAATTCTCCCTTCTTATACTCTTTATCGTGCCATGTAGACTTTTGACATTTGATGTCATTTTGAGGATCTAACTCTCTTCTTGTGTATATGTGTAGAAAATGAACATAATAAGAAATTCCGCAAGGAGAGTTGAGGAAGCATCTGCGGAAAGAAATCAAGCTCCTCCTCAAGCCCCAGCTGCCGCCGAACAAGTGCCTGTTAACCCAAAAGGGTTGACAGATGGTGAAGTGAGGAATAATTTGATGAAGGCCATCACGAATCAGGCTCGAGCCATCACGGCTCAAGACGCGAGAGAGGGTGCTCCCAGTGAGAACCTGCATGCTAGTACTATGGCTACCAGGCTGAGGGACATCACTAGGATGAATCCCCCAGTGTATAACGGGTCCAAGGTCAGCGAGGATCCTCAAGAGTTCGTAGATGAGGTCCACAAGATTCTATGTGCCATGGGTGTTCATGAGGAGGCAAAGGCTGAGTTGAGTGCATATCTACTCAAGGATGTGGCACAGGTTTGGTACAAGATGTGGGCTGCTAGCCGAGCTAGAGGAGATGTTCCCATCACTTGGGATGTTCTTAAGACTCCTTTTTTGAAGAGGTTATTCCCAAGGGAGCAAAGGGAATCCAATATTGAAGAATTTATCAACCTAATACAAGGAGGCATGTCTTTCAAGGAGTATTCCTTGACGTTTGTTAAAGTTTCAAAGTATGCTTCTTCTGTGGTGGTAAATAGCAAGGATGAGATGAGCAGGTTCGTTGACTGAAGTATCAGAGGATCTGGTAGAAAATTTTCAGGAAGCCATGCTGCATGACAATATGGATCTGGTCAGGTTGATGGTGCATGCTCATCAAGTAGAGGAGGGCAGCCGGAAAAGGCGAATCACGAAGGCAAGAAGCCTAAGGCCGCGGACCTGCCTAGTTCGAGCTCGGGTAGGGGCTTATTTGGAGTCCAAAACAGGCCTATATTCGAGAGGCACTCAGGTAACTCTGCTCCTTCAGGTAACTCAAGAGTTAAGGTGAATAAGTCTGGCCCCTGAAAGGGCAATGACCATAACGTCCACCGAAACAACAGGCCTTGTGGTAAGTGTGGGCGTTCGCATGAAGGTGAATGTTTCCTAGGTACTAAAACCTGCTTCGGGTGTGGAAAGAGTGGAAACATGGTACGAGACTCCCCTAAATGAATAGTCAAGCCAAGGATAATGCTCAGCCTTGTCCGAATGCAAATGCTGCAGCCGAACCTCCCAAGAAGAACATGATTTATGCGCTAAAAGGGAGAGAAGAACAAGAGAAGTCTATTGGTGTAGTCACGGGTACGTTGCACGTCTTTAATTTCCCAGTGTATGCATTATTATATCCAGTATCCAATCTATCATTTGTCACTCCATTGATAGCTAGTAGATTGATGTGCTTCCTGAAATCATGCATTATCCAATTTTAGTAAGTACTCCCATAGGGGACAACATTAGAGCTGAGAAGGTGTAAAGAAATTGTCCAATTAAGGTCCTTGGTCAAGTCACTCAGGCTGATCTAGTAGAGTTAGCCATGCTCGATTTTGACAAAATTTTGGGTATGGATTGGCTTCACAACTGTTATGCCACAATATATTGTCAAAACAGGGTAGTGAGGCTTCAATTCCAACTGAGTTAGGCTCAAATCCAGTAGGCCAAATCGTTTCACTTTTAAAAGCCAATAAGATGATAGCTAAGGGGTATTGATACCACTTAGTAAGAGTCAATAACTTTGATCAAAAAGTCGTTTCCATAGAATTTGTGTCAATAGTGAATGAGTTGCCAGAATCGACGATCTGTTTGACCAAATCCAAGGTTTCAAGTTTCTTTTCCAAGATAGAACTTCGGTCAATCTATCATCAGCATAGAGTGAGGCGAAAAGACGTCCCTAGGACTGATTTTCGTACTAAATATGGACTTTTGAATAGAGTCGTTCGTGAGTACCTTGATTCCTTCGTCATAGTATTCATAGATTACATTCTCATATACTCTAAGTCTAGAGAAGAGCATGAGGTACACTTAAAAAAGACATTGCAAGTACTCAGAGAATATCAACTATATGCAAAGTTCAGCAAATGTTAATTCTGGTTGAGATGAATGACCTTTCTTGGTCATGTTGTGACCGACCAAGGTGTTGAAGTTGATCCAAAAAGAGTTTGGGTACACAGGTGAAGCTTAGCACTACTTTTCATCCGCAGATGGATGGACGAGAAGAACGTACTATTCAGACCCTTAATGACATGTTGAGAGTACATGCTATTGACTTCAAGGGGAGTTGGAATAGATTGGCTACTGCTTAAAGTCGTGAAAAATCCTATGCAGATAATAGAAAAAGAGCTCTTGAATTTGAGGTGGGTGATCAAGTCTATCTGTAGATATAACCCATAAAAGGGATATTGAGGTTTGGTAAGAAAGGGAAGTTGAGATAGAGTTATATAGTTCCTTATGAGATCTTGCATAGGGTAGGAAATGTTGCCTACGAACTGAGGTTACCACAAGACTTGGATTCTTTTCATCCAGTGTTTCACGTTTCGATGCTTGAGAAGTGACTAGGCGATCCAACATCTACCCTACCCGTCGAGGGGTTAGGAGTTGATGTGAATCTTTCCTTATGAAGAGTTTCCCGTTGAAATTTTAGATCATCAAGTGAAGCGACTGAAGGACAAGGAGGTTCTCACCGTGAAGGTGTTATGGAGGAACACCTTGTTGAGGGGGCACTATGGGAGGCCGAGGCTGATATGAGATTCTGTTACCCTCATTTGTTTAGCTCTTGAGGTTAGGTATACTCATCCTAAGTCTGGTTTTTCTGTTTAAAAAATTCTATGTTTTAGTTCTTTAGTCAATTTGGTGTTGAAAGTCCCTAATCATATGTCTTATAATAGCACTAATTAAGTTATGTTTGGATTTCATGTTGCTGTTTTTGTGTAGCATAGACATGATTTTTGTATTGCATGAGTTGTGGTGTGCTTATGTTAAGTGTTGTCGGGAAGGAAATTCCTCAATCTCAAATATAAAGATTCAGATAATCTTGAATGTTATGCATCATCCAAATAAGTGTGAATCAGATATTCACAAAAGAGAAAAGTTAAAGCATGGTAAAGTAACTTTCGAAAATCACCCTCTTTGTTTAAATGATGTGTAAGTGTCGTTCGGGAATGAATGTTCCTAAGGGGGTGCAATGTTTCGGAAACTCATATGTCTAATGAAGATACCAGTATGCCCTTAGGATAGCCTATGAGGGGTAAATAGGCACCTAAATGCTCAATATAGAGAAATATTGGGCATAGTGTAGAAAAATTGTCTAACAGATATTAGCCAATTTTCTATATACGAATAAGAAATATACTTTTTTTGGTTGTCAAATCCAAATCAAAAGATAGTTGTTTGAGGAATATACCTGCAAGGAAGACCCTAAGCTAATATAATTGGCATTATATACATATCGATCCACAACCAACGTGTGAGGTATGAGGCATCGAAGTGTCAAGCCTAGATACCATAGCACATGACCATTTTAAAATGATCATGTAAATTCAGCAGTGCCCAAGGACATGGTGAGGGTCCTTGGGATAATACGTAAATATTAAAAATTAACCATATATAATAGTAAGTTAGGAAAGTACAACAAATGCATGTGAAAACACATGTGCAAGACATGTGAAGAAGCGGCTAAAGGAGGGGACCACCTTAACCTAATTCAGTTAGGGTAGTTAGGGGGAAAAAATGCACGAGGTACCACTTCATGTGGGGCCTAACTTTCTAACTAATTATATACTCTAACCTACTGCACTAAATAGCTAACTAACCTAGGACCAAACGAAATAAACTAATTAGTGCACCCGACAACCTAAGACTTAACAGGGTAGCACTAACCTAGTAACTAGTTAAAGAGACCACCTAGCACCTAACCTAGGATGATCCAAAAGGGTGGTTATGGTCCTAAAAACTTAGGAATACTTTAGTAATAACCCTAGGCTACTTAATTAATTAATTTATCAGCTTAATTATTTAATTTAAAACGATAAAATCGAAATCACAAAGCAATTTCCAGATTTCGGTTAAGACAGGAAAAAGACAACCTAGTACCTAACCTAGAATGATCCAAAGGATTAGTTATGGTTATAACGACTTAAGGATACTTAAGTAATTACCATAGGTCACTTAATTAATTAAATTAGCTATTTTAAATAATTAAATTAAATGGGTCAAACCGAAATTCTTACACTAACCTAGTACAACTCAAGAAACATTCTAGTACTTAAACTAGGATGGTCCAAAAGGGTTAGCTTTTGTTCCAATGATTCAGGGGAACTTTAGTAATTAACATAGGTCACTTAATTAATTAAATTAGACATTTAATTATTGAATTTAAAGGGGCAAAACGAAATTCTTAGGAAAAATTTCAGATTTGACCAAGTATTGTGTTTTCCTAGTCTAGTCAATCTAGGAGGGGCTTTTTAGTAATTAATTAATTTATTTATTAAATTAACTTATTAATCCTTATTTGAATGACTCAACATCAGTTGCTAAACCTAAAAACTCACGATCAAACTCATAGAAAAGGCGATGCAAAACAGTAAGAAAGAAAAACATAAAATTCCATTGATTCTCTTAGACAATTTCAAGGCGTTCTTCAAGGTTTCGTACAAGGTGGTATTCGTAAATTAAATTCTAAATAAGGTATGGTTTTATCTCATGGACTTATTTCTCAAAGAGAACTTTCTTTCCAATGATTCAAAGATCTTGAAACTAGGGTTGTTCCCTCTCTCGTCGAACTCCTTGACCCTAGTATCCTTTTCGATTTCAATGTTGAATAGGTTAGAGATCATGTTATTGGTATGTGGTGCTGGCTGATTTTATGTGTAATGTTGTTGAATGATGAATGTTGCATGAACCTATGAACGTAAGTTCGTATGAAGCTAATGTTTACAACGTGAATTAAGAATCGATCATATGTTAGTTACGTCCTTAAATGTCAAATGTTGATGTGTGTGTGACGAATGTGGACATGCTATTTTGTAACGTTATGAGGATGCTAAATTCATCAAATGCTAATATGATGTTGTCCAATATGTCTTTAAAATGTGACCCTAAAGTCATGAACTAAGATTGATTAAAAAGGATCTCCATGAAATCACATCTTGAATTAATTGGCTATCTGGTTCCAATAAAAATTGGCTAACACTACTTTTGTCAAAACAAATGCATGTTAATGGCTAATGGTTTATGTAAATGATTGAAAGATTGGCTAAGGGTTCATACAAATTAAATTTAAATATGAACAACCATAAAACTGGCCTATACCAATAAAAATGGCTTACTGGTTTAACATCCCAAATCTTGAGACAATACTAATCATATGCCAATTCTTGTGTAGTAAGAGTATCAAGTATATTATAAGCACTTATAAAGTAACTCAATGAATCCACAACCAAGGGCATTCCATTCATTGGGACAACTCCCATCATGCTCTACAAGAATGAACTATGAATATGTGCAACTCATTGAAAGAAGTGTTCATCGTCCCTAAATGATGAAATAAAGCTACTACACTAAAGTAAAGAAGTAACGTGAGTTATAACATAATTAAAGGGGTCTAAATTAAGTAAGTGACCAGAATGGGGTGTTAAAAAAAGTTAGACAAGTCTTACTCACACCTATGTTAATATGTTAAAAGTATACTCATGAATGAAGGTGTTAGAATGTGTGAGACTAGTCTCATTAACACCAAAGGATGATATGAAAGGAAAATTAACATTCATCAATATAAAGTAAGGATGATATGTAAGGACAATTCACATTTATCAGTGTAATGTAAGGATGATATGTAAGGACAATTCACATTCATCAATGTAAAGTAAGTATGATATGTAAGGACAATTCACATTTCATCAATGTAAAGTAAGGATGGCAAGTCATCAATAGAGTAAGTAAATCTCAATCTAGAAGCAAACTTCTATAATGCTTGAGTTAACTCTAAAAGATAAGGAAGATAATGAAAGTGAGCATAGCACCTATAGACTAGTTATGAGCATGTGCTTGCACGTGTAAGTCTCATGCGACGAGGCTACCACCGAGGTGCATAAGTAGTCTCATTAAGTCACTAGTCTTCGAACTATGTCTAGCCAACATAGGAACTAGCCAGTGGTTTCCACCTAAGCGAGCTAGGCATATACTGTTTCACCTTGGCCGGTGATTCCACCCCTTTTCGGTGTTGAGCAGACACAGGATTTCATGTTTAGGTCACATGATCTATGGTGGTTAATGCTCACGATATGTTCTTAGTTCACTATACTCGTGAGCCTCTCTTTTTCGTCTAAAGTGAACACTTGAGATGGATTCGCCTTAGCCGGGGATCACCCTTTTTCGTTGAGGGACACACACCAGTTTCAATGAGTAGCTCACAATGTCTAAGATTCATTTCAACCGGTGAATCACCTCTTTTTAGTGTGGGGGAGACACTAGATTTCATGTTAAGATCGCATGATCTTATTCCTAATGATGTCACTATGAATGTGAGAATGATAATGATGATGGAAAGTATATATGTTCAAAGTGAGCAATGATGAAGAGCTTAAGGATGTCAAGTGCCAATATCACACTGATGAAATTTCTGCAAATAATGGGCACAACCAAATAAGATTGGCTTATAATGACTTCTTATATGATTCCAATAAAGGCAAGTAAAAAGAAAAGTTAATTAAATACCTCATAACTTCCCTAACATGAAAGTAATGAAATAAATGGCATGGCCAATATAGAATGGCTTATGAAATGCAATGAATATATAGTGTAAAGAATGACTCACTATAAGGTTGGGAAATCCTTCCTTAGTCCTTGGATTACTTACATCGATTCATTGTGGGTATGAGACTACAATGAATTATTGCACTTGTAAGTACAACATAGGACTAAAGGAATTATTATGGAGGACAGAGCTCTCGTGTTAGAGGTATTTAAAATTTCAAATCTTCGCCCGAGGGGTTTTAAAATTATGTTGATGAAACTAATGTCTTGAAATCATATATAAAATGAGTTGTGTGTTTTGAATGCATTAAGGTACATCATATTCATATCACAATACACAAATAACGAATTAGGAAAGTCTAATAACTAGACTTTCCAGAAATAACATGTTGTTTAGCAAGAACTTTCATTGATTATTCATAGCTTTATGTGTATGTGTACATACACCCATACTTAGTACAAGTGGTGTACTAACCCCCTACTATTTACTATTTTTACATGTGCAGGTCAAAGAGCAGATTGACGACACTTGCAGCGGTTTGGACTTCAGCGTTACTCTAGACCATTTGGTAGGTACTCTTGATTTCGAGGATGCTACAAGCATTAGTCAAGCTTTAGATATCGACATAGCTAGTGGATGTTGTCCCTACCGTTTCTTTCATATTTCATTTCGAACCTTTCGATGTAAGGTCGTGTTTGGCAAACTATTTACTATATATTCATCTTCTGTTTCGAATTGATTCTTTATGTTAGATGGTTGTCTATTGATATTGATATTAGTATATAATTTAACACGTAATGACTATATGAAGTCTATGTAAACTTCATACATATAATAGTTTTTAATTTTCTGCTAAAATTAACCATATGAATATGATAAATTGAAGAAGAGGCTTGTCTGCGACCTCTGAGATGTCAACGATGCCGGTCTCAATTTGGATTAAAGAATCCGGGTCATGACATGTTCGGTCGACAATATTATGTAAGAAATGAAAATATTGCAAGAGCTCAATAAAAACCTTTTCTGTGTAGCAAATGTTGAAGAAACAAGAAACATGATACTTCGTTGTTGCCAGAAGTCACCAGAGGTTTTCTGGAAGTCTCCAAAAGCCAATATTCCAGTTTTATCAGAACCTTGTTTTGGATCGAAAGATTACCTTCAAA
This sequence comes from Solanum pennellii, assembly GCF_001406875.1. NCBI lineage: Eukaryota > Viridiplantae > Streptophyta > Magnoliopsida > Solanales > Solanaceae > Solanum > Solanum pennellii. Next base: position 9,104,283 of record NC_028648.1, read on the forward strand.
TAGAATAAAAATAGTAAAAAAGACAGTAAAGAATAAGGAATGGGAAGCACAATAAGTGTGGGTCACAGGAGATACAACGAAGGTCATTGGAAGAAGAAGAAGTAGAAGAAGAAGAATTCAAGTAGTAAATTTATTTATAATTACTAACAAAAGATTTGATTCTTTAACACTTCTATGTATATCAATATCTCTAATATTAGATTCAGATATTTTCTTAAGAACTTTTTTCTATGATAAGAAGTCTATGTGTCAAAGGCATACATTTCTCACTTGTTACTTCTTATTCCTCTAGAACAACACTATTAAAGTTGAGTGTTCTTTACTCATATCCTAACATGTATTTTTATTTATAGACCCTTAGTAGCTAAAACAAAGTAAATATACCTCCATAAAGGAAATAATGAAAAACATTTCTAAAAAATACGGTTATGAACAACCATAATTACAAATAACTCACATATTTTCCTTACAAGTACAACTACTGATAAAGAATATTAAAATTAATTATCCTCTATATAAAAAAAAAATCTTAGTTTATATAATTTTTAGGCAGAGTTATGAATACTTACCTTATATAGAGGCTCAAGGATCCACCATCCATAATCTAGAAAAATATAGATACTTATTCTCATGAGATTGAACACATTAAATAACTTAGCTTGACTCCTGAATTCTATCAATAATATCGGTGTTGCAATATAATTAGGGCATCGAAATTTGAATACAATATAACATAAAATGCAAACTTTTCTTAGTATTAAAGTTATATTTATAACTCATAATTCATATGCAATTTTTTTGCTATTGTAATTTTAATATAAAAGTGTACTAGTGAACTACGTAACCTAATATGAATTGAAGCATGAAAATTCTCTTCTTTACAAATTGAGAAATTAGTACATACACATGTATGTACTAAGAATTACAAATTGTTCATATTTTCGTAAATAAATCAAACTAAAGCCTTTTTCATTAATCGAGAAGTTAGATTTAAGGGTGAATTTTAAAAAAATCATTTGTATACATTCTCATATTAGATGTACTTTGAAAATAAAAATCGCATATTAACACAAATTTCATCTTTAATCATTCAACCAACAATGATTCAACCAGAGACACAACAGATATAAATTAATCAGATATATTAAGAAAAAGTAATTATTTAGCAAATTATTTTGCCAACTCAGCTCTAGAAAATAAAATCATATGTCAGTAAATATATAATGTTAAGGAGCACCTAGAATAATTTTGAACATGGACAAAAACAAACACACCATTAATCAGAATATAAACATAGAATATCTAAAAAAATCTAGCACATGCAAAAAACACCTAGAGAAAGTACAAGTAAACCAAAACATAATGTCATACAACACAAACACAGGGAGTAGCAGAGAACAGAGAAACAAAAAAACTGAAAAGACATCATGATATATTAGGTTATTACATACATAAAGAAAAAAAAGAATACATCAACAAGAAAAAACTCTAAAGAAATTTCAGATTTCATAACCCCATCTTGACATGCATCATTTGAGGTCCTAGATAGTTATCATTGTCGTAAAAAGAAAAATCAAGATGATCTATTATAGAAACTCTCAAAATCTATTTAGGGTATCGATACTTAATATCAGATAACTTAGATGAGACATTTGTACATGGAATAACTGAAGATGGTATCAAAGATAACAGATATTGGGAGAAATCACCTTGAGAGGTTGAATCAAAACTGAAAGTGTGAAGACGAAAGCAACATCGAGAGGGTTCCGTAGATCTATACAGAGAAAGATAGAGAAAGTGCAGTATGTTTTGTTCAAATATATAATTGCATTCTTTTGGGCTATGTATTTTTAGGGCCTGATCATTATTTTATCCTTCTTTAGTTGTGGACTGGAATATTTGGGCCCATTTTTTGTTACTTTCTTTTGTTGTTTTGTTTGATCATTAATTTTAGAGAAAATTTTCAATATAGCAATATTTTAGCTTTTAGTGGAGCAACAGTTTCATTATTTATTTAAAATATCATTATTTTAGTTTGATAAGAAATTAGATTTTATTTATTGTTAATTTGAAAAGAACGCAAATAATTAATAAGAGAAAATCATGGAACAAAAAAATTCAAACAAGATAAAAAAGATTTTCATTTGATAAAATACAATTAATTAATAACAGAATGGAGAAAATCAAGGAAAGTAACATTTCAAATAATTTAATTTTTGAATTTAAACCAACAAAGTTACGTTACCATAATTACTAATTATAACTTTAGTACAACTTTAAGTAAGCCTAATTTTTTCCACTACTATTAAGTCTTTTTTATTTTATTTTTGGGATTAAAATTTTCATAATTTCTTTCCTATTATACGTGTTTGGTTCCATAATCGACATGACTTTTTTCTTCGTTATTCCTCAAATATGCAATATTACTTTTTAACACTTCATTAGAATATACTCAATCGATATCGAATTGAAGTCGATTGATTTAAGATTTCGCTGGCAATGAAGAAGATTGTAGGATGAAAAAAAAAAGAAATACAAAATTTGTCGGCAAACAAAGTCAGATTGAAATACGAAGTGAGTACAAAAAATCTAAAATTTGTTGGCACACATTTAAAATTGATATAAAATAAATAAAGAAATATCAAAAACTTGTTAGCATAGAAAGTGAAAATGAAATACAAAAGGATATTGAAATACAAAGTGAACACAAAAATAAAAAAAAATTGTTGACATAAAAGTGAGAATGAAATATAAAATGATATTGAAATACAAAGTAATCAAAAAAATAATTGAAAACTTGTAGGCATAGAATGTAAGAATGAAATATAAAGTGAGTTTGTAATACAAAATGATATTAAACACAGAGCGAGCAAAAAAGAATACAATTTTTTGTGACATATAGTTAGAATGAATACAAAATTAAAAAATACAAAATTGTATGAAGCCTAATTTAGAATAGCATGCAAAATTCTATAAAACTAATTATCTACTGTCCTATAATATAATACAAAATTAAACATATAAAAGATTTGAAATGAATACCACCTACAAAATGAATGCATGTTACACCTAAAAAATCTCAAATTTTAGCAGCATACTACATGAATATTGTAATGAATAAAAAATGCAATCGACTATAAAAAGAATAAAGAATACAATTTGATAATTTAAATACAAAATGCAACATGTCATGATGTTATTCTTCATCACTTTGATCTTTAACAATTTCATCAACTTCTTCAGCCTCCATATTTCTTCTTCTTCTTTTTTTTTTTTTGAACACTTCAATTCATTAGTGGGGTGGGAAGGATCATGTTGAAATTCAGATTTTTCCTCTTCCCAACCGGATTTTACAACATAATCGACGATTTTAAACAGAAAATTAAAATAAATCTCAGTAAATAAACGAAAGTACCTTTGTAAATAAACAAATCTCTTGAATTAAACTAGACATTTGTTGAACAATTTGGAAGAACCTTTAAGAAAGAGGAGTTACATGGAAACGTGAAAGGTGGGGGAAGAGAACTTGAAATATGGAGAAAGAAGGTAAATGGGTGGTGGTTTAATAATTTTTTTTCTTTTTAAAAGTTTATTGGTTTTAGAATTTGGTCTAATGTAGGAATGTAGTGATAAATAAAAGAAAATTTGAATAATAAAATCTGAATACAAAATATTTTCTAAAATATTGTCATTCAGACATTTTGAATAACTAATTTAAAATATTGTTGTTTTAACTAATTATGTAATGTATTATGACTTGATTGCTATTTTTTCCTTAATTTTAATACACACAAAGTTAGTCCATGAACCAAATTTAATTTCAAAATTATCTCAAATTGATATCACAAGATGATTATAGGAAAGTCTATATACCCAATATTCTCATTTCAACAGTACATTACACGCACATTATAAATCCCATAATATTTATGGACTGAATTTGTGTGTAACCATCAGTACACCAAAATTCATATGATTGATAATGATTTGCAAGAAATATTTATATAAGTAAAGCTACATCATGTTATCATGTTTATCGATTTCGATAGATACAAGATTCAGAAGCATTATTACCATAAGGTTGTAATCACTATGAAGAAATCTAGCAGTGTGTGATATATTTTTCAATTGTATCTTTCTTAAAATATTAGTAACCTTCACTATCAACTACCATTATTCCAACATTTTATAGAAAATCTTCAGTACTCTATAGTTATGCATGTTGTCTAATTAAATATATATATATATATATATATATATATATATATATATATATATATATCATGCATATTTTTCAAAGTAAAAAGAAAAGATTATAAATTGACATGACATAGTGGTCAATGAACTACTAAAACAAGTAACTATGTATTTAAAATGACTCTAATTAGTAAATCTTATCAATGAGGAAATGTTCCAATTTAATGACATTTATTGATTGCATTGTGGTTCATCAAAAGATTTGGTGACTCATTAATTCAATATTACATTAATGAAAAAATTAAAAAAGAATCCAACACATAATTTTAGTAAATTCGGAACAGTTTGGAGGTCAGAATTAATATGGAGCATTTATTTAATATTAAAGAAATCTTGAATAAGATGTAAAAATAAGTTTTAAAAGGGAGAGAATTATCACAACTATGGATGAATATCAATGGAAAATATTTTTAAAAAGATTAATTTATTGTTTCTCTGAGAATGATACGCTAGAAAGAATTCAATACTATGAATGAAAAGATTATAAATAACTTACTATTTCTGTACATAATACGATTCAAGAAATTTAAAATTATATCTAATTAGTAAATTGGTCTGCCCTTCGTGCAATCATAAGAAAACTATTTTTTTATTAAGTAAAAAAGATATTAATCCTCAAGTCCCAATTTATCCTTTAGGTGAAACCATACATTTCTTTCAACATTTATGTTCTCGCTTTATTCTTCCTTTTAATTTCTTCCTCACCCATCCACTAGAAAATGTCAGTTTTGTTTTCTTTATTTTCCAATAATAAAAATAAACGAAGAGACTGAAAAGCATAGGAAATGTACATAATTAATGAGTCTCAAATAATTAATGAGGTCTACAATTAATAAAATTAATTGACATTATGTTTTATGCATTTGTTAACACAAAAATTTTTGAATGATAGTCTTGTCATAAATATCGAAAAGTAGATATAGGTACCACGAATTAAAAAATATTCAGACAAAAAATTAAAGCATTCTTTGTCCAAACATCAAGATGTATTGTATATTCCAACAATTTTCGTAAAATAATGGATTAGCACATAGTTAAGAAACTGATGTGCCAAAAGAAGTTTCAGATGGTTTTCTATCTATTAATCAATGTTTATACATAATGTAAACCACATTTGAAAATTGTCATATGTAATGCCAAAAAAAAAGTACAAAGAATGAATCAAGAGTATAATTTATAATCTGAAATACATTATAATTAAATAATAAGTGTATGTAATTGAAATATTCAAGCATACATATTAGTCTATACACAAACACATAGTAATCACCTTCCTACCCTTCACCGTATTTACTCAGATCATTCATAAGAAAAAAAAAAGAAAGAAAGAAACACAATATGATTAAAATTAAAAGAATACATGAATATTGAAAGCCCGAATACCTTATATTTATTCACTTGTTGAAGATAAGAGATGATGAAGATATGAAACGATTTGAACAACGTGGTATAATCAATGTGTTCAACTTTTAACTGATTCTATAGTTTGAATTTCACTATAATTGGGCTACTAAAGGTCGATTGTATTGCTATGTCTTGTACTAGGTTATGTGGACTAGGATAGGTTATAATTATAGTAGTAGTTGTCAACCACTACTCTTGTAACTTGTATGTGTGTATTATAGTAGAATTTTAAGTGTATCAAGACTAGGACTGTAGAATTCACTCCTATATAAAGAACATGTACTCGAAAGTATTTCATCATCAATGTATCCAAATTTCTCTAATTTTTTAATGTAAGACATGGTCTCAAAGCATATCAGTTCTTTCGCTCTCGAAGTATTGAATCAAAAATAAAAAATGACCATATATTTCAAACTACAGTGACCTCCTCTACCAATACTTTGTACACCTCCTCACTTGCCACCTCATTGTATCTTGTTCCATTAAACCTAATCCAAGAAACTATCTAATATGGTGGACAAAAATAATGCTGTTTATTAAGGTGATGATACTAACCTATCTCATCATAAAGAATGAAACAACTAAATAGTAGTTCCACTAAAAGAGTGTTGAGAAAGTTGTGGATGTTAAGAAGGATGTAGAAGATAGTGGCAACATTGATGGTTGGGATGAGAAAGATCTTTTTCTAAGGAGTTGGATCTAATACAATTTGAAAAAATAAAGACCGTACATGATTGTGGGCTGCTCCACTGCTTGGAAGAAACTCATCTTCAAGCATTAAAATAATAAGGACTCTCATCGTAACATCAACCACAAAGTGCTAGTCGAGGAACATAAAAGATTGATGACTGCATTAAAGAATTCAATGGCATATATGATGTCCTTGTATCCATTCACAAACATGTGGATGAAGATGTCACGACCCAAAACCGAGCCGCGACTGGCACCCACACTTACCCTCCTATGTGAGCGAACCAACCAATCTAAACCCTAACATTTCAATATAATATCAACAGAAAGTAATGCGGAAGACTTAAACTCATTAATAAAAA